>NC_139678.1:14318704-14846074 GCF_964106915.1 Podarcis gaigeae | reverse complement strand
GCCAATGCGGGGCTTGAACCCATGAACCGGAGATTGAGAGCCTCATGGTCTACTGATTGAGCTATCACAGCTGGACTAATAATAATAATAAATTATTTATACCCCGCCCTCCCCAGCCAAAGCCGGCTCAGAGCGGCTAGCAACAGTAAAAATAACACAGTTTACATAAAATCACAATCAATTAATTGAAATACATTCTAAAATCAATTCATTCTAAAATCAATTCAGAGTCAAATTTATGGCAACCATTGAGCTAGAGTTCTATGAGGATTACAGAAGGAAGGGGTCAGACTGTGCCTTGACCAAAGGCCTGGTGGAACAGCTCTGTCTTGCAGGCCCTGCGGAAAGATGTCAAGTCCCACAGAGCCCTAGTCTCTTGTGACAGAGAGTTCCACCAGATCAGAGCCACGGCCGAAAAGCCTTGGCTCTGGTTGAGGCCAGTCTAACCTCCCTGTGGCCCAGGACCTCCAAGATGTTTTTATTTGAAGACCGTAAGTTCCTCTATGGGGCAGACCAGGAGAGGCGGTTGTGTAGGTACAAGGGTCCTAGGCCGTATAGGGTTTTAAAGGTTAAAATCAGCACCTTAAACCTGATCCTGTACTCCACCGGGAGCCAGTGCAGCTGGTATAGCACCAGGTGAATGTGATCCCGCAGTGAGGACCCCGTAAGGAGTCTCGCCGCGGCATTCTGCACCCGCTGGAGTTTCTGGGTCAGTCTCAAGGGCAGCCCCCTCCACAGTCAGAGGTAGTGTGCAAGGGAATTCCAGACAGCAGTGGCTGGAGACAAGACAGTCAGGCTGTGCATCCACAGCAGTGGCCAGAGAAGGAATGACTTCTGGAAGGAGCGCAGAGAGAAAAAATGCCATGTTGCATCTGCAGCAGCCCAACCAGATGCCTTCATTTACCCCAGCTGCAACAAAACATGTCTCTCCCAGATCAGTCTCTACTGCCACAGTCCCGCCTACCTCACAGGATTGTTGTGAGGATAAAATGGAAAGGAAATACCCATGTACACCAACTCCTGGGAGAAAAGGTGAGAAATAAATGTTGTGATAATAATTATAATTATAATAATACTCTCTCCTCATTAGGGGATAGGTAAAGGTAAAGGTACCCCTGCCCGTTCGGGCCAGTCTTGCCAGACTCTAGGGTTGTGTGCTCATCTCACTCTAGAGGCCGGGAGCCAGCGCTGTCCGCAGACACTTCCGGGTCACGTGGCCAGCGTGACAAGCTGCATCTGGCGAGCCAGCACAGCACACGGAAACGCCGTTTACCTTCCCGCTAGTAAGCGGTCCCTATTTATCTACTTGCACCCGAGGGTGCTTTCGAACTGCTAGGTTGGCAGGCGCTGGGACCGAACAATGGGAGCGCACCCCGCCGCGGGGATTCGAACCGCCGACCTTTCGATCGGCAAGTCCTAGGCACTGAGGCTTTAACCCACAGCGCCACCCATGTCACCATTAGGGGATGGGTCCTATTAAAAACTGCTTTGGACATTGCTACCGTTTGCAGGAAGTGTCAAATGGAATAACAACACACTTGCAAGACCTACGGTAATTAAATTTAGAATTCTGTTTTTATGATTCACCAAATATTGATACTTTTGCTGAAATAAGCTAATAAGATGTTTGTTTGTTTGTTTGTTTGTTTGTTTGTTTGTTTGTTTGGCCTGCCCATTTGCTAGAACACAATGCAGTCATTGTAGCACATGACAGAGGGAAGGGATTACCAACTCAGGGCTGATTTCATTCTGCCAGTGCCCGGCAGTAACAAAAGACTCTTTTTAACATTTGCTTCCTCCCAATATCCGCCGAAAAGACAAACCACTTTATGTCTAAGCCTGATTAAAACAAAAGCAAAAAAAAAAAAAAGGTAGCAAATACCGGAACTATGAACGTCATATGATTCCTCATCCTGTGAGCAATGATATCCAACAAACTTGTTCCCCATCAGTACAAGGATTTCTGGTGGAAAGAATCCCTGGAACCGATATGGGCCAAGTTTAGGGGGTGGAGAGAGAGGAAGTTCCATTGTACAAGCAGAAATCATTGTGCTGATGGAACGAATTATTCAGATACTGCCTTGTATTTTTAAAATGTGGTTCCTCTTTTGAGCTACACATTTACAAATCATGCACAGTGTAGTTCATGGTAATACAGTGGTACCTCTGGTTACGAACTTAATTTGTTCTTAACCTGAAACCGTTCTTATCCTAAGGTACCACTTTAGCTAATGGGGCCTCTTGCTGCCGCTGCACCGCCAGCATGCAATTTCTGTTTCATTCTGAGGTAAAGTTCTTAACCCGAGGTACTATTTATGGGTTAGCAGAGTCTGTAACCCAAAGTGTTTGTAACCCGAGGTACCACTGTAAAGGGGTAACAACTTATCCCTGACAGTGAAAGCATAGCTACGCAGCCCTGGTCTCCTGAAGTTCTGGCTCTGCTTCTCAGAAGGAATATTTTGGTGAAAGATGGCAAAAAAAACAAATAAATGACGGAACAGGGATAGAAATTTGATTCAGCTTGCATATAAAGATGGACCTGCCAAATTCACCTTTTCCAAACCATTGTTTGAACCGAAACACAAATCTTCCTTTGACATTTCCACTCCTCTGAATTTTGCAATGCACTTCTCCAGGCAAGTAATGTGCAAAAAAAAATACATACATGAGAGTAAAGTGTGCTTTAAAATGTGTGCATGATTTTTTTTTAAAAAAAAAAAAACAGCATCCCAAAATGCATTATATGTGGGGAAATTGCTATGCAAAAATGTGTATGTCAGGCAAGGCTGGCCCTACCATTACAACAATACAAACACAACACGTAGGCTAATAGTTAGTAGAAAATATATAATGGAATAATTATATCATTCGAATTATAGGAGTAAACCAATCATCTCAAAAGTTTCAAAAGTAAAGTCTCTCAATAATCTTCTATTGAAACTTTTGAAAGACTGTTGAGAGACTGTCCTTAGACATCTGTTTTGAACACACGGCTTGACGGTCCTCGCTGCCACTCTTTTATTGTACATATAAACTTTGATTGGCTTACTCCTATAATCTGAATGATATCATTAGTCTATTACAGTCATACCTTGTTTTGTGTCTGGGATCCGTTCCAGAGCCCTGGCCGCTAGCCGAAAAGGACGCAGGGCAAAGTGCTGCCTCTGCGCACGTGTGCGAAGCGGTTTGTGCTTCTGCACATGCACGAAGCGCAATTTAGAGCTTCTGCGCATACGTGAGTGGCAAACCCGGAAGTAACCTGTTCTGGTACAGCCAGGTTTGCCGCAGCCGTTAACCGGAATGGACACAAGACGAGGTGGATGTTCACAGAGGTATTACTGTATATATTTTCTACTAATTATTAGTAGTTGTGATTGGTTCTTGCTGCAACACAGGGGTTTGTTTTTGGCCCTACCATTAGACAGAGCGAGGCAGCTGCCTCAGGTGGCAGGTGCCGGGGGGTGGCAGCAGTCTCCTCACCATTTCCCCTCAGCAGAGGCAGCTCCATTAGAGGAAATGGGGCAGTGCCCTACCAACCCCAGCCTGCCCTGAACCAGCTCCACCTGCCTACCTTCTTACACACAACCAGTCAGGGGACAGCTCTGCCTGTCATGGGCTCTGGCTTCATCTCCTACTGTCAGGCTTCCTGTCTTCTGCCATACCAATCCCAATAGGCACCAGTCACCACCATTCTCCCTCAGTCCCCTAAGCCAGACTGCTCTGCCATACCTGGCCTGCTGTCCTTAGGCCCGCCGAAAGACGCAGCCCCTTCAACAGTGTTGCAGTAAGGTTCAACTGCCTGTCAAGATCGGGGGGCGCCATTTTGTCCTTTGCCTCAGGCAACAAAGCAGCTAGGGCCGGCCCTGATATTGGGCAAAATGGCATACAAAAAGGTGTCTATCAGGAGAAATTCTCACAAAAATGTGGGCGATTTTTTATGAGGGCTTTGAAAAACAACAACCCACCAGCTGATATGGAAATATGGGGAACTGACCTTAACAGCTGAGGAATAGGAAGCTGAGAGGGAGAGAATTCCACAATTTAGGGGCTGCCACCAAGAAAGCCCTGTCGCTGACCACCATTTCCAGCACTTCTAAGTCTGGTGGAACTACTAGGAGAGACCCCACCCCTTCCACAAATCTTTCCCCAAAATGAAAACATCCAAACAAAACTTATTTTCCATTATTGTGCCTCATTTTAGTCCCACACATGGAGCAAAGTACACATTGACAATCTGAATTGAGGCTTCGTGTAGTGTGAATGAATTAAATATTTTTGGCTGTGGCTGCATTTTTTCCCTTCTTCCTGGATATTAATGAACTGTTTTTTCTGCTCATTTGGAAAAACCCAATTAACCTTAATAACAACTCTTTTTTTTTTTAAAAAAAAAAAGGCTTCCACTGACATCCATTGAGTTGGTAGCTCCTTCAACAGTCCCATTCACAGGAAAAGTTGCACGCAATGAATTGGGTGTCAAATTTGTGAGCTGATAATATCCAAAACCTTTTTAAAAAGAAAGGGAAAGGAGGGGAGGGAAATAACCTCTCTGGGCTACTGGAGGCTTGTACCTTTTGTTCAATGAACACTTGAGTTATTTTTATGAACAGCTGACCTAGATTCTCCGCCTGAATTAAAACGTCCCCCTGCAGCTCAGTAAAGACAGAAATTCGCAAGTTGCCCAAAAGCTTTTAAGCATGGAACTAAAAATGAGCCTCAGCTTTGCAAGGGGAAAAGCAGTGCCCATTAGTCATAGAAGAGATTTTGAAATTATGCCCATGGAGCAAAAAACAAGTTACTTCAGTGTCTAAGGCTGGCACTGATATTAGGGAATGTGAGGTTGGTCACCTCAGGAATCTGGTGTTGAGGGCAAGTGCCCCATGGCTGTTCCTCCTGGGCTTCCTGCTGTCCACCTGAGCTATTGCACCAGAAGAAAACTTGCTTGCTTGCTACTACGTAGGCCAGCTGGTTCATCTAACCATATAACACCAGTCCTGAAAAACCTACATTGGCTCCCAGTATGTTTCCGAGCACAATTCAAAGTGTTGGTGCTGACCTTTAAAGCCCTAAACAGCCTCAGCCCAGTATACCTAAAGGAGCGCATCCATCCCCATCGTTCAATCCGGACACTAAGGTCCAGCTCCGAGGGCCTTCTGGTGGTTCCCTCGCTACGAGAAGTGAGGTTACAGGGAACCAGGCAGAGGGCCTTCTCGGTTGTGGCACCCGCCCTGTGGGACGCCCTCCCGTCAGATGTCAAGGAAATAAACAACTATCTGACTTTTGGAAGACATCTGAAGGCAGCCCTGTTTAGGGAAGTTTTTAATGTTTGATGTTTTATTGTGTTTTCAATATTTTGTTGGAAGCCGCCCAGAGTCTCTGGGAAAACCCAGCCAGATGGGCAGGGTATAAATATTATTATTATTATTATTATTATTATTATTATTATTATTATTATTAATCTAGTGGTCTTCTCCCAACACATCTCAGTGTCCATGGGGAGGGCCCTGACTGAGTGAGCTGGCAGAGAGGCAGCCAGCCCAGGTCACACCCTCCAGCAGATATAATGCATATCCATATGTTTCTCTGGTCCAGGCACCCCCAAACTCAGCCTTGCAGCTGTTTTGGGACTACAACTCCATCATCCCTAGGTAATAGGACCAGTGGTCAGGGATGATGGGAATTGTAGTCGCAAAACAACTGGAGGGCCGAGTTTGGGGGTGCCTGGTCCATAGGAGCCAAATCCTAGGGACCAAGGGGGTCTTCGGCCCCCCCAATAAAATATTTAAACCCCAAGTTTATAGGTGTGTGTGCAACGTGTCATGTGATTGATTATGTGGGGCAGGGCTCTGGTCACCTAACTCATGGTGGTGCTGGCACAGCTGCATTGCAGCACATGTTTGAATGACCAGGCCTAGATCTTACTAGTTTTATTTTTTATTTATTAAATTTGTCTCCGTGTGGCTGTTCACAATTTAAAATTGCAATACAAAACCCACAAAATACATAGTAAAAATAAGAACAACAACAAACCAATAATCCCCAGTCTCACAACACATTTAAAAGGGCATCGAATGTCAATCAGCCAAAGGCTTGGTTGAAGAGGGATGTTTTCACTGGGCACCTAAAGGTGTATAATGAAGGTGCCATCCAAACCTAACTGGGGAGAACTTTCCACAAATGGGGAGCCACTGCAGAAAAGGCCCTTTCAGATTCAGCAAGCTGGTAGCCTGATTGGATAACCCAATTGGTTCTAGTATTACACAAGAGGGAGGAAAATTTACATTTCTATCTGCTTTCTTTACAACATGCAAACTCTTATGAACCTTGATTCTCTCTCCCTTTACTCTCCTTCTTTCTACATTAAAATGCCCAGTTGCATATGGGCTTGCCCCAAGGAAGGTGGTATTAAGGTAAAGGTGAAGGGACCCCTGACCATATAGGTCCAGTCGTGATCGACTCTGGGGTTGCGGCGCTCATCTCACTTTATTGGCCAAGGGAGTCGGCATACAGCTTCTGGGTCATGTGGCCAGCATGACTAAGCCGCTTCTGGCGAACAAGAGCAGCACATGGAAATGCCGTTTACCTTCCCGCCGGAGCGGTACCTATTTATCTACTTGCACTTTGACGTGCTTTCAAACTGCTAGGTTGGCAGGAGCAGGGACCGAGCAATGGGAGCTCAGCCTGTCGCGGGTATTTGAACCGCCGACCTTCTGATTGGCAAGTCCTAGGCTCTGTGGTTTAACCCACAGCGCCACCCGCGTCGCTGAAGGTGGTATTAGGCTCTTCTAATAAATAAGTACATTTGCTATGCTATATGCTTCTGGTGGGTTGTTGTTTTTTTTGCAGCTGAATTCTGCAAAATTTTATTCTACGCTGTTCAATTTTATTGAATAATTCTGTTTTGGACCATGTGTGTTTCCACCCTGGGACCTTCGAGTTAAGGGTGCATGCTGTTCATAAACAGATAAATGAAACTAATTGGGAGTAATTTTTAAAACGGTCTTTTCTCAAAAGCCTTTCATTCTGTAAACATCTGGGCAACAAACTGCAAAGTAGGGCACACTCCTTTCTCTGGGAGAATTTGCCAGAGAGCTGTTTATTTTTAGAGACCTGTTTAATGCTATGGTTTATTTATACGGGTAAAACAGAAATGCGGCGATTGCTTTATTCTCTTCGCGCCCCCTCCCCCTTACCTTAAGTTTCACACTGAGATCAGGTGTTTGCCTCTTCGGAAATAAAATTAGACTTGAATCTAGAAGCTCAGAAACCCCAAAGACCTGATCTTTTGTAATGCACTCCTGCAAAAGAAACAGTACCCGGCGAATTCTTTGCAGCCAGGAATCCAAAGACAGGAAGGAGAGGGAAGGAGGTGAAAGACCAAGAATCAGCTTATCAGAGAATGACAAACACACACACCTACGCAAATTGCCTAGGGACACAACATGGGCAGGAGAATCTGCCCACTCATCATCTGGAGAGAGAGACATGGTGTTGAAAGGTAATTTTGAAAGATTGCAGAGAACACACAGCAGAGATGAAGGATCTTTTTCAGACCAGGGGCCGCATTCCCTTCCGAGTTTCCCTTCCAGCGGCTTCGTGCCGGTGGGCGGGGCCAGAGGCAAAATGGGTGTCGTAAGAAATGTAAATTTCTTTCTCGTAATATTCAATAAAACCGAAAGTTCAGATAAAACCGAAAGTTCAGAGATTGCATCCCCTTTGCCACTTAAGACTGAGCTAGGTAAAGGTAAAGGGACCCCTGACCATTAGGTCCAGTCGTGGCCGACTCTGGGGTTGCGGCGCTCATCTCGCTTTATTGGCCGAGGGAGCCAGCATACAGCTCATCTAGCTTTATTGGCCGAGGGAGCCGGCATACAGCTTCCGAGTCATGTGGCCAGCATGACTAAGCCACTTCTCGCAAACCAGAGCAGCACAAGGAAACACCGTTTACCTTTCCACCGGAGCGGTACCTATTTATCTATTTGCACTTTGACATGCTTTCAAACTGCTAGGTTGGCAGGAGCAGAGAGTGAGCAATGGGAGCTCACCCCGTCGCGGGGATTCGAACCGCCGACCTTCTGATTGGCAAGTCCTAGGCTCTGTAGTTTAACCCACAGCGCCACCCACGTCCCATGACTGAGCTATATAGCTGCAAATATTTTTTTTTAATGATATTTATTAAAATTTCCAATAGAAGCATACAAATACCAATACAGACAACAACAATAAAAACAAAACAAACAAACAAAAACAAAACAACAGGTATAATTTCGAATCTTATTTTCTCAACCTATTTTCCCTGACTTCCTCATACCTCCCCGTTTTGTATTCTAATTTCATTATCCAATCAGCAAATCCATTCCCTTATTTCCCAGGAGTTTTTTTGCTAATTCCATTCCTTTTCTTAATCAAGGTCTCTGAAAACCACATTATTTTTAAACCCCTGTCTATCTAGCATTCATTAATCTTATAGTATTTATTAAGATAGTCTTTAAATTTCTTCCAATCTTCTTCCACTGTCTCCTTCTCCTGGTCGCGGATTCTGCCCGTCATCTCCGCCAGTCCCATATATAGCTGCTGCAAATAAGATGTTTTAAATGTGTTGTAAAGTGTAATATACAAATGGGACACTAGATGGCAACTGTGAGCTATGGCAATTTCAATGCATTTTTCAAAACTTTTTTTAAAAAAAGAATTTTCACAGCCTTTTTTAATATGTGTAGATTCCACCTGAGCTCCTCTAAGTAATCATATTTCAGAGACTGTTTTTAAGAGTTCATTTTTCAACTTTTTATATTAAAAACAACAACAACAACAACAGCAGCAACAACAACAACAACAACAGTGTTGTTCTCCAGAAGCGAACTGAAACTGAAAGGTTTTTTGTTTGTTTGTTTTTGCAAATGAAGGACTTTTTCAAAGGACTACCAGTGCCAAGTTCTACATAGAGTGGCCACCATTATAGACAGGTTTACAATGAGGGATTAAACAAATTCATATGAGGGGGGGCGGTTTGAAGTTTAACCACAAAGGCTATTGGCTCAGATTGTTGAGGATCAAAAGGGAGCATGCACCTGAATTAGAGGTGGGCAGAAGGTACATTTGGATCTACTGCTAGATCTCTGGCTGTTATGTAGTACATTGCCAGTAGGACTTGCAACAGATTCTGACTCCCAGCTGAGCCTGGTAAAGAGAGATCCTTACCAGTATCAGCCTCACGGGTCAAAGTTGGCAAGTGGGCAGGGCCGACGAAGCTGCCAGGGGCTGACATCATTATGATGTCACATAGATTGACAAGCAGGCTGTCCCGCCCACCCGTCAAAATCTCTGGCACACAGTTCCCAAGCGTCTTGCTTCTACTACGGGCGGCGAAGGGGGAGGAGAGATTTTTCTCTCCTTCCCACAGCAGTAGAAGGGTGGTTATTGTTTTTAAATGACTTTTGTCCAATTTTGTGGCTTTCACTAGTAAATTGGTATGTGTTACACCACCTTGAGTGGCTTATGGGTAGGTAATCTATGAAATGCAATAACTAAATTAAAACACGACAGCGAGTGTGAATACACAACTGATTACGATGCTGAGGCAACCCCTCCACCCTAGCACATTCTAAAATAAATCCTATTTTTAGATCTCCTTGTTCTGCAGGTTTGTCCACGCTCCATCTAATTGTACTCCAAGACAAAGTCCAGCATCTATTATGCATTTTCCAGCGACTTCTTGATAGCAGTGGATTGGTTACCATGGCAAATACAACCCTGTTTGCATATATAGAGGAAGAGAGCAGCGGAAATGGATAGATAATGCCATGCCTGAAACTACATAGAAAGCTTTTAAAGCATTTATTTATATATATATATATTTAATGTTCTGTAGAGCAGAAATCAGCGCTTCAGAACATCATACATAATTCACTGCATCTGGAAACCTACAAAAGAGGGTCAGAGCTACGTAGTGAATTTGGTTGGTAAGGATGGGTCTAAATCCTGCGTAGGCAAACTAAGGCCCGGGGGCTGGATCCGGCCCGCGGACAGTCCAGGAATCAGTGTGTTTTTCCATGAGTAGAATGTGTCCTTTTATTTAAAATGCATCTCTGGGTTATTTGTGGGGCCTGCCTGGTGTTTTTACATGAGTAGAATGTGTGCTTTTATTTAAAATGCATCTCTGGGTTATTTGTGGGGCATAGGAATTCGTTAATTTCCCCCCCCCAAAAAAAAAAAAGTCCAGCCCCCCACAAGGTCTGAAGGACAATGGACCGGCCCTCCTGAAAATGTTTGCTGACCCCTGGTCTAAATCATTCCAGAGCCATGAAATTCACTGAGCGACTTTCAGCTAGTCACTTCTCTCAGCCTAACCCACCTCACAGGGTTTTTGTGAAGTTTTTTAAAAGAGCCTCAGGCCAAAATGGAGTTCCTTGGCCGAAGATTGAGCCACAAAGATGACAACAGGAACTTGGCGTGTGATAGCGCTGCCTGTTCTAGGACCAATCAGACTGCTGCATTTGGATCCTATTCAACTCAGTACATAACAGTATGTTTGGCCTAGAAAAAGAGAAGGCTGACAGGAGATATGATGGTCATCTTTTTCTTTTTTTTATAGAATATTTATTAAGATTTTCAATAATAATACAATGAAAAATAAAAAGAAAAAATAACAAAAATACAAAAATAAAAATAATAAAAAACACACAGAATTTCCATTACTTATTTTCCTTTAGCTTATTTCCCGGACCTCCTCATACCTCCCTTTTTTGTATTCCAATTCAGATTGTTAGTTCAGCAAATCCTTACCATTAAATTTTTACCTATTTCTAAACCTTTTTTTTTCATATTCTCTTAAGCATTACAGCTGGAAACCACTTAATTTCTATCCAACATCATTCTAACATTCGTTAATTTTACAATATTTCTGTAAATAGTCTTTAAATTTCTTCCAATCTTCTTCCGCCGACTCTTCTCCCTGGTCTCGGATTCTGCCAGTCATTTCTGCCATTCCCATATAGTCCATCACCTTCACCTGCCATTCTTCCAGAGTGGGTAGGTCTTGTGTCTTCCAGTACTTTGCAATAAGTATTCTTGCTGCTGTTGTGGCATACTTAAAGAAAGTTCTATCCTTCTTTGGCACCAATTGGCCGACCATACCCAGGAGAAAGGCCTCTGGTTTCTTCAGGAAGGTATATTTAAATACCTTTTTCATTTCATTGTAGATCATTTCCCAGAAAGCCTTAATCCTTGGGCACGTCCACCAAAGGTGAAAGAATGTACCTTCGTTTTCTTTGCATTTCCAACATTTATTATCGGGCAAATGATAAATGTTTGCGAGCTTGACTGGGGTCATGTACCACCTGTAAATCATTTTCATAATATTCTCTCTTAAGGCATTACATGCCGTAAACTTCATACCTGTGGTCCACAACTGTTCCCAGTCAGCAAACATGATGTTATGTCCAACATCTTGTGCCCGATATGATGGCCATCTTGGAGGGTGGTAGGCTCTCCTTCCTTGGAGGGTTTCAAGCAGAGGTTGGATGACCAGTTGTGACTGATGATTTAGTTGAAATTCCTGCATTGGAGGCGGGTTGGACTAGATGACCATTGGTGTCCCTTCTAACTCTATGATTCTATGACTTTTGGGAAAGATCTGAAATGGCAGCACACACAAACACATGTGTGGGTTCCTTGCACTTTTACTATTGAGCTTCTGCTTGGCATAGTTTAGCCATACGCAGTGATGTTTTCCAACACCACACAACCTCTCTTCCGATTGCTCCTCACCTGATCATACCTGGGCTACTTGTCCACCATTCCTGCCACGGCAACACCATGTTTGCTATAGCACAAGATTGGGGAAGCATTATCAGCCCAGCGGGTGCATTTGGGCAAACATCCAGAGATCACATACCAGTCCTGGGCAGGGCCAGAAGCAAAGGTCAATGGAGAAATTAATATAAATGTTATCTTTGTGCAGCTGGCTACTTTCTCAACATGCTCCTCTGTCCTCTGTCCAGATAAACAAGAGGCATTACAGTCGGATAGAATACGTTCCGGAGGTCCTTTCAACTTCCAAAACGTTCAGAAACTAAATTGCGGCTTCTGCAGTGGCGTAGCGTGGGTTGTCAGCACCCGAGGCAAGGCAAGTAATTTGCGCCCCCTAACTCCTAACCTGCCGCCGCTGCCAGCTTCTTCTTGCTGCTGCATGGGCTGGGATATTTATGGTAAGGTAGACACGGCGGCGGCGGCAGATCCGTGTCAGGTGATCTGAGGCGAGTTGCCGCTGGCGCTGACGCCCAAACGACGCCGCTTGCCCAGAGGAGGAGGAGGGCAGAGAGGCAAGGAAAATGCAACATGGCCCAGCAGCTGCAGCAGCAGCGGGGCTGTGAGGAGGGGCTGCCTGGCGCGCCCTCCACGGCCCTGACGTGCGGGGACCGTGGTGAGCGCTGAGAGCCGCTGCCTGCCGGACGCCTTCAGCCCGGACGCGCGCACAGCTCGTCGGTTCCGCGAGACATGGGGCTCTGCTACAGCCTGCACCCAAGGCTCTTCGGCGACTCCGGACGCAGCGAGCGCGCCCCCCCCAGATGTTGTGCCCGGTGCGCCCGGGCCCCCCTGCACCCCACGCTACACCACTGGGCTTCTGATTGGCTGCAGAAAGCTCAACAACTTCAACCCTTTAAAAAGCTCAACAGGTTTGCTTGGCCCTTCACTTCATCAAATCTGGCCCTCTTTGAAAAAAGTTTGGACACCACTACTCTAGAGGCATCTGCACTGTAGCTGTTAGAAACCATGCTAGACAAGTTGGAACTTAAATTTACTGGGTGCTTGTTTATTTACATTTCTGTATATAAACTAAATCCCCTGGAAGGTTTGCAAATACAAGATGCAACTAAAAACCGAAGAACAGTAAAAAAAAGGTGTATAATCAGTGACCATGTGTACCCACGAACCTAAAAGCCAACATAAACAGAGGCATCATGTTTATCATGTTTATTAAAACCAGCAAAAAACAAAACAAAACAGCATGGGGGGGAAGAATCTGGTGCAAAAAATTAAATAGCAAGAAAAATATATGTGTATCGAAAGATAAAAGGCTTGGGAGAAGAAAAGGGCATTTTCTCAAGATCTATAACATAGCTTGACAGGTCAGCCTCTCTGGGGATGCTGTTCTATGAATGGAGTGCCACCACCGATAAGGCCCTTTTCCTAGAAGACATCTGCCCACCCAACTTCTTTAGGCAAATGAACCTGATGAAGGGCCCTATGGCATCTGCCTGCATACAGATGATAGCTTATCAGAGGCTTGAAACTGGTAAAGTGGAGCTGTCATTCGAGAGACATGTTCACTTTGGCCTGCATGTTAATGAAAAAGCTACCTGGTTCACACTTCCTGAAAAATACAGGAACTGAAAGCCAGCCAACCTTTGAAATTCATGCCTCTTCAAATTTTGCAATGCTGTTCTGCAACCTCCAAATGTCATTACAGCAAAAAAAGGCATATATTCTTGAAATAACAAGGACAGAAATGCATTATATATGGGGAAATTGCTTGGAAAAAATTGTATATTAGGCAAGATTGCACTAAAAAATGTGTGTATTAGGAGGAAGCAAAAATGATGGTGAATTTTCACGAGGACTTGTAACATTAATTAAAAACTGGTGTAGGAATGCGGCAAACCGAACTTCGGATGGGAAGAATAAGAACGAGAGAAACCTAAATTGATAGATTCACCCATCCCTGGCTGTCCTTGCTCAGGATAGACACATTTTTGTTAAACAAAGAAATTGCATTCCACCGGGGTCTCTAGTCAAACCTGTTTTGCAGGATTTAAAGGCTGAAACAGGGGGACGCTGAAGGCTGCATTTCGTGTTGTGGTCGTATGAGTCTTGCCAACTCACAACTAATGACGCTCCTGCAGATGATCTCAGTGATCAATATTGACTCGCGGTCAGGGGTGCTATTTTGAGGCAGGGGGCTGAGGCCCCCAATATTGAGGGGACATCTTACCCCGACCCCCCCCCCAGGCGAGCGATGGGATGCCGGGCAGGAGAGGAGGCTTGGAGGGCGATTTTCACCCCCTGTGCCCTCTGCTGCGATCTCCGGAGCATATAAGCAGCAGGGGCATAGGAAGAGGGGGGGTGACAAATTATCAAAGAACAATTGCTGCCCTACTAGGGCAGTTCATAAAAAACTTTTTTAAAAAAAAAAAATGCGGCTCCAAAGGTCTTATCCTACTACACTAGGGATTATATAGCGATATATGAAATTTCATGCATATCAGTTAATAACTTGACCCTCCTCCACAAAAATAGCTGTTTACTTGGCCGTTTTCCTATGTTGTGAAGGCTGAAATTTCAAGTCAGTGGAGCACTTACTGTTCCCAACCCTAACCCTGCAGAAAGCCATCTAATTAGACTTTAATTTGATTTTGACATGTTTTTAGGAGGTAATTTAATTATTGTTTGATTTTATACCAATGTTATGTATCTGATGTTAGCCACCCTGAGCTCGACTTCAGCCGGGGAGTGGGTGGTTTGTACATAAAAGTTTATTATTATTATTATTATTACTTATTATTATTCCTTTGTAAGAAAATATGAAATAACGTAAAACCATTTTTGCAGGCAAAAATAAAAATCAGTGGGGGGGGGTGACAAGAAATTTTCCGCACCGGGTACCACCTGACCACCCTACACCTCTGCCCATCATGGGCCTGCACGTCCCAGCAGAGGTGGCCAGATGGGCAGGAGCATCGCATGTGTGACGTCATGCATGTGCGGCAGACCCCCCCAAAAAATGTTGGGCCCAACTCAGCGTGCCTGCTTGCAGTACAACCCTACACATGACCCCCATTCTCTTCCAAACCTTCCAGAAAGCACATGAGTCCTTTCGATGCTATGTCGGCTTGATTTGGTCTAGCTTCAAAGCTGGCTTGGCCGTCTGTATGGCAGGAGTTAGGAACTTCGGACATACCTGCTCTGGAGGTTCACAAGCAGGGCATGAGAGCAATATGTAATATTTGTCTCTAGCAATGGATCACTAAGAACATGGAAGCTCTGATGGACTATGCAGAACTTGATAAACTGACTGGGAAGATTAGATATCAACGAGATCAAAAATTCATCGAGGACTGGGGGAAATTAACAGATTACTGGGAATGTATAAGCGATAACGAAATAACGTTGGTGGTATTTAGAGAAGCTCTGTGATAAAATAAGAATTATTGTAAAAAAGTAAAATATAAGAGGGGGGTAGGTATAAAGGCAATATCAAAATTTGGAAATGTGTATTTAAAGAAATTAAATTTTGAATGATTGGCAGAGAAGCCGAAGGAAGTCAAAAAATTGAAAAGTTTAATAGAAACTGTAATGTGGTACGATTGTATGGAAAAATTAATAAAATATAATTATCAAAAAGGAAGCTCTGTATATAATAATCAATCTCACTTAGCACCCAGTTTCCAACTATGGTCAGATGGATGCTCCAAGGATGCTCTGGAACAGGATACCATGGAGAGAGACATTTCCTGTTGTTTTTCCAGCATCTGCTAATTAGATATATAAGCAACCTCTGTACACGAAGGATTCATTTTAAGTGTTTGTGGTCAACTGCCAGTGGTTATTAGCTATGATCACAACACAACGGCATGGGGCACACCAGGGCTTTCCCTGGAAAACAGAGACACTTGGAGGGTACGGCAAGGCGGGGCCTGGTTTGTCTACTAGCAGATTGCAATTGGTTTCGCTCCAGGTTGTTGAGCACTTTTTAAAATCTTGGCAGGCCAGATTAGGCTTGTGGGTCAATGGTTCCCACACTTGCCCTTTCATTTCTCCAATCCTTTTAAATATTAAAATACACAGTTTTTAAAATACAGTGGTACCTCGGGTTAAGTCCCTCTTGCTGTTCTGGCTTCTGAGATTCAGAATATTTTTTTTCTTGTTTTCCTCCTCCCAAAACTAGGTGCGTCTTATGGTCTGGTGCGTCTTATAGAGCGAAAAGTACGGTACTTAATTCATTCCGGAGGTCTGTTGTTAACCTGAAACTGTTCTTAACCTGAAGCACCACTTTAGCTAATGGGGCCTCCCGCTGCCACCGTGCCGCCGCTGTTCTGTTCTCATCCTGAAGCAAAGTTCTTAACCCAAGGTAATATTTCTGGGTTAGCAGAGTCTGTAACCTGAAGCGTATGTAACCTGAGGTACCACTGTATTACACATTGGTAGTTATTTTACAGCACGTGTTTTCACGGAAAGCAAAGACCAATAGCCAAACCTTATTCTTTCATTTGGAAGAACCATTCAGATGGGGGGTTTTCTCTTCTCATTTTGGAACATGATTTCCTGTGGCCGGGGGGCGGGGGGAGCTACATGGGAGCTACAAACCGCTAAAGCATTCAAAAAATGTGACCAGCTGTTCCAATCACATGACCTTGGGCTCATTATGAAATAGTCCTGCGTTTCCACTCTGCCCCTGCAGCAGCTAAGCTCACACAGGGCAAACCTCCTCTGCCGCCTCCTCCATCTGCTTTTCAGAATTCATGGGAAAAAGAAGGGTGTGAGGCAGCAAGGAAAACATCAAGCATTTTTAAAATAATTGCGCTGACTGCATCAGGAGAAATAATACAGAAACAGGAAGAAGAAAAGGGTGTCAAATGGTATTTTAATCAGGGGGGAAAGCAACACTCGTTAACATTCTTCTCATTAAGAGAAATGCTGTGGGGCAGGGAAGGGGAAATCTCATGCCTAGGGGTCGTCTCTCCCCAAGCTTTGCACCCTCCTTAAGTGTTTTTGCCTGTCTGGTTGGACAATAAAAAGGGATGTGCAAGAGGGAAGGAACTAACCTACCGGTCAAAGTTAAAATTCGCATTGTCAACTTTTGCCTGTGGCCCTCAGAAAGTTGCTCCAAAGGCAATGTGGCTCTCAGGCTGGAAAAAGTTTCCCACCCCTACGGTAGGGAGCCCATACCAGGCAAACCCAAACAGCACCATGCATGGAACATTAGCATCCTGTTTTATTTCTTAAGACATTTCTTTTCACCGTCATCCAGTTCAGTATGGCACCCTTTCCCTTCTTTGCTTTGACGCTTGGGGAAAAAGTCTGTGGCTGTTTATTTGCTGCACTCACATTTAACCTTCTAATCGGGTAGTATTCCAGTACAGTGGTACCTCAGGTTACATACGGTTCAGGTTACAGACTCCGCTAACCCAAAAATAGTGCTTCAGGTTAAGAACTTTGCTTCAGGATGAGAACAGAAATCGTGCTCCAGCGGAGCAGCGGCAGCAGGAAACCCCATTAGCTAAAGTGGTGCTTCAGGTTAAGAACAGTTTCAGGTTAAGAACGGACCTCCAGAATGAATTAAGTACTTAACCCGAGGTACCACTGTATTATGATCTGTGGAGTGTGTGGGCAGAGATGACTTATACAGTGGACCCTCTAGTTACTTACCACTCTGGATACGTAACTTTCAGGTTATGAACGCGGCAAACCCAGAAGTGTATATTTCTGGGTTTTGCTCTGTGCACATGCGCAGAAGCACTCAATCGCATCACGCTTGCACAGAAGCGGCACCTCTGCCTATGGACTTTTCGGGTTGCGGACGGACCCCCGGAATGAATTTAATTCGTATCCACTGTACACCGCAAAGATCCACGGCAGAGGAATCCACTGGACTGCTGTGGGATCTCTCTCAGAAAAAAAGGCTGTGATGGGGGAGGTGAGCTTTTTATGGGGGAGGTGAGCTTTTTATTGTTAGCACAACACCATACACTCGGACATGTCACATATGAAAATACGGACATTCTTGAAAGACAGAGGTGATGAACATTTTTGGCACGGCAGGCCAGATAGCTATGTCCCCACCCTTGAGGGCCAGCTTTGACAGGTGGATGGGACAACCCACCTGTCAATCACTTGGAATGATTATGACATCAGACAACAGACAGGTCTGTTGTCCCACCAACCTAAGTTCTTTGCGCTGTAATTCCCAAGCTCCTGACAGACAGGTGGTTGTTGTGTTCTTTATATTGTAATTTTATGTTGTGAACCGCCCTGATATCCACGGATTAAGGGTGGTATACAAATTTAATTAATAAAAATAATAAAATTAATACAACCATGCATACCACCTTGAGTTCCTTGGGGGGAAAGGTGTGGTATAAATGTAACAACTAAATACTCTATCTGTATTGGATCTGTGTCTCTATCAGTGTTGGATTTGACATTGTTTTTGTAGATGTTTTTACTTTCAAACGGCTTCAGGGTATTCCATAGGAAATGATTCATCAATGAAATCAAATGAAATAGTGAAGAAAGAGTGCAACAATTTGCAATGTGCTTTGGGACATACGCTGTATCAGGTTTTTTGTGTGTGTTTCAGTGTGGTTTTGATCAAGCTGGGGCTGACATCAAGAGTTGGCATAATAATAACTATTATTATTATTATTATTATTATTATTATTATTATTATTATTAGCGCGTCCATCTGGCTGGATTTCACTAGCCACTCTGGGTGGCTCCCAATCGAATATTAAAAACACAATACAGCATTAAACATTAAAAACTTCCCTAAACAGGGCTGCCTTCAACTGTCTTTTAAAAGTAGGATAGTTGCTTATTTCCTTGACATCTGATGGGAGGGTGTCCCACAGGGTGGGCGCCACTACCGAGAAGGCCCTCTGCCTGGTTCCCTGTAACCTCACTTCTTGCAGGGAGGGAACCACCAGAAGGACCTCAGAGCTGGACCTCAGAATGATGGGGGTTGAATATTAAAAACACAATACAGCATTAAACATTAAAAACTTCCCTAAACAGGGCTGCCTTCTAAATGTCAGGTAGTTGTTTATCTCTTTGACATCTGATGGGAGGGTGCCACTACCGAGAAGGCCCTCTGCCTGGTTTCCTGTAACTTGGCTTCTTGCCGTGAGGGAACTGCCAGAAGGCCCTCGGAGCTGGACCTCAGTGTCCGGGCTGAACGATGGGGGTGGAGACGCTCCTTCAGGTATACTGGGCCGAGGCTGTTTGGGCTCCTGCCAAGGGTCCAGATGACTCCCCTCCCAGCAAGGTGCCCGCTGACAAGAGCCATCAGGACCTGCTCGCTCTCTTCACTGCTGCAGCCTGATTGCTCATCTGCCTCTCACTCTGGCCCAGAGGAGATGGGGAACTGAACAACTGCCATGGTGAGAAGGAATAAGTCACGGCCATTGCCTGCTTGCTCATTGGCTCTGCCTGGCAAGCAAACGGGTGGTAGTAATGATAGAGGCAGAGGAGTAGCAACAGCTGGGAACTAGTGGCTGGAAGGATCTGTCAATCTCAGCTCTCTCTGGCTGCCCTTTTCCCAATTTTAAATTGAGTTCTCCGCATTTGGCAACAATAGGCAATTTTTTATTTTAAAAAACCCTCATGAAAAGTTCTAACAAACACATTTTTACTAATTTTTGCAATATGGTGCATTTTTGTATATTATTTTCACCAATTTCTTCGTTTTCATGCACACTTTCCCTAACGTGCATTTTTCGTAAACATAGGGTTGCAAAACCGCATTGCAAATCTCGCGTGAATTCCGAAAAATATCAATGTTTTGGTTTGTCTACTGCCTGAGAAAGCACACATACAATAGATTTGGCTTTAAATGCGTTACTGTATTTCTCCTCCATTCTTTGAGGCAATAACAGCTGGGAGGGGTGTCACCCCCCCCCCAAAAAAAACCTGGAGCCGGCACTGCTAGTATCCTACAACCAGAATTACCTGTGTAATTGTCTGCTTTGCATGCATGTCAGGGGTGAGGCTTTGCAAAGTTCACTGACTCAGCGCCTGCAGTATTCGGCAGGGGCAAGCTTTCCAAAGGCCTCTTTTAAGTTAATACCCATTTATTATGCTGTGGAAGAATGAAGGCTGACTGTATGTTCCAGCACAGCTAAATCCTGTTTTGAAATGCTTGCTCATTGTGTCAAACAGAGGCAAATGTAGGGTAGCTTTCCCCCCCCCCCCGCCCCGCCCCCAGCGTTGCATACAATGAAGCGGACACTGGCAGGACTGCATTTTTTCGCGGCTGTAATTGATTAACCAGAAATGTTGCCTTACGAAACCGAGGGAGACATTCGGCAAATGGCACGCTGCCTGTATAGCAACTTCCCTTAGCAGAGAGGTTCCTTGATGCACTTTTCTGGACGAATTGGTGTTTTGGCTTACGATATTGCCCAGGTCTTTGCTTATTTTTAGGAGGAATTGTTCGGGAGCTCAAAATAAGTGATCGTGTATCAGTCTCTACCTATGTCGTGTAGGATCTCATCACACATTTCAAGGGTGTGTTTCGGAGCTCCCTTAGGATAATTCATTCTCTCTCTCACACACGCACACTTTATTCCTTTTTTATCCTGATTGAAACAGCATCACATGCATATCTGATAGGCTGGCGATCTGCTGCCTCAAGCACTGGGCTGAAAAGAGATGTGTATCTAGGGCAGCAGCCATGGCGAAGGAGGGCCTCTTGCCTGTAAGCTGCACTGAGAGAGAAAACACATATGCATTCTTTAGCCGTGGCAAAGGCTTCTTCAAGTTGTTTTTTCCCCATCGGGGAGTCCTATTTCATAGTCAGTGCACTGCCACAGACAGCAATGTTCATAACCTGGTTTTCTACTTGCCTTCAAGAACACAGCAGAAAAGCCTTTCAATCTTCTTAAACCTATGCCTCATGGGTTGTTGTTTTTCTTTCAAAGTAAAAAGAGGGAGACCAGCAAAAATATACAGGTGAGACTTCCCCCCTCAATAGGAACTTTAATGACCCTATTTTAAGAGGCAACAAGGGCCTCCCTTAGACCAAGAAGGCCCAAATTTTTGTCTATGGGCCATTTTACAGTTAAGGCTGACCCATGGCACTTTGGGGTCTGGAGCAGAAAACCCAAATGCACATGTGCAGGCATGCACACACTTCTCCCTGGTTCACAAGTGGGAACAGTCCACAGGGAATTTCCCTAGCCCAAGAAGCACACTATTCCGGATCCCCCAGAGGCATTTGCCCAGGACCTTGCCTTACTGTAGGACCACCTCCATTTACACCTCCTGAACCACCAACTCAATCTAAAATACAAACCAGAAAGTCATAAGGTCACAGGAAGTTCCCTTATATTGACACAGACCAATGGTCCATCTAGCTCCATCTTGTCTCCACCAGCTGGTAGCAGCTCTCCAGGGATCTTCTGCCTTATTTATTTAGGGTGACCATGCAAAAGGAACAGGTAAAATGGCTGTGTAGTAATTTATGCATTTTGCATAATATACCTAAAGAGTTCAACTCATACTCTGGACAAATTTCATTTAAAAAAAAAAAAATATATTAGTTTTCAATACAATCATACAATTTTATCCAAATTTTAACTGATTTTTACAAATTTTGGTCTTCCTTCAGCTTCTCTGGTAATCATCCATTTTTACCCTTCAATACGCATTTCTTACTCTGGACAAATTTCAGGTAGCTGACGTTGGGCCCACCTCAGCCAGCGAAAAAGGCTGGATTTCAGTTTTACCACAAAAACATGTTTTTGATTGGGCAGGGAGCAAATAAGAACCATTAAGACTTGTGTTATCCAAAGACTTCTCATCGCATTATCAGTCGCCATTTTATAAGCAGGAAGGGCTCAAGGCCATGGGGAACCCAGGAAAGTAACTATGGGGTTCACGTTGGAAGGCAAAGTAGCAGGCAAAGACCGCCATGCCAACGGTCTCTCTGATTCAATAAGTTACTGATGAGAAAGTTGAAGGAGAAAACAATGGGATGGTGAACAGAGAAGGACAAGCAAATTACAATTTAGAGCAGATATAGGGGGAACCCTGTATCATTTGAGAGCCGAATTCCCTCATAGTCAACATCCCAGAGGTCAATGCCAGCAGTGGCCAGGGGCAGGGGCAACCAGTATTCAGAGGCCTCGAATACAGGAGGCAGTTCCCACTGATGACTTCATCCTCCACGATAACATCTGCTGTGACATCTGACGCCACCCGGATTAAACTCAAGAGCGGAGA
Organism: Podarcis gaigeae; assembly: GCF_964106915.1. Taxonomy (NCBI): domain Eukaryota; kingdom Metazoa; phylum Chordata; class Lepidosauria; order Squamata; family Lacertidae; genus Podarcis; species Podarcis gaigeae. The sequence continues at coordinate 14,824,078 of NC_139678.1, read as the reverse complement.
TACAGCAAAAGGGGCAAAGAGGAGTTGCAGCAATCTAAAAACAGGATTACGGGGGTGTTTGCTCGGCAATCTCCCGTCCTCTAGCCATTCCAGTTTTAGTTTCTTTGAAAGGGAGCAAGGTGCAGCAGAGATCACTTCTCCAGGAGAGCAGCGTACTCTGCAGTTGCAGCTAGGAAAATTTGCTGATTATTGGGTGGCCTTGAACAACATGGCGTAATCTATTCACAGCACATGGGTGAGAGTATGGCCTTATAGTATGTCTAAAGCAGAACCAGGCGATATGAGTTTGGTCTGATAATAAGTGTGATTCCTGTGCACAGGGCACAGGAACCACACAGAAATTTGTCCCTTGCATTAGTACATCTTGAAGGTATTTACAGCTGAAAAAACCTTCTCATCTCAGTGCATTTCACCTGTATGTATAGTCCATTTCCACTCGCAGCACTCTAGACCTTCAGTAGGTACCAACATGGTGTGTAATAGAACTCCTGAGACGTTGGTATGTGCAAGGAGTTGAACAAGTTTGGTCCCACGAGCCAAGAGGACTGGCAAATGTGCCATGAAAACACAACGGATGCAAGTCCTCCTATGCAAGCATAATGTGTTCTCATAAAATAGTTTGTTAAGCAAGTGTTTGCATAATAGGTTAGTGATTTCCATCGATTCCTATGAGAAATTTTCTAATGCGCTCCCAACCACAGAATTTTTACCCCAAAATGATGTTAAAAACCAAGGGAACCTTCTGAAACCTTGCAGAAGGCAAACATGGAAGGAAAAATGCTCTGATTTGTCCAATCACTCCCGCCTTTCTCCATGGTTTATGGTGAAACGGCTGCTGAGGACCAGCAAAAAACAAAAAGCAAGGCTTGTTTAAGGTGGCTTATTTGTTTACATTACTACAGGCAGGCCCAGCTCTTCGGAAATCTGAATCTGTGGTGTGCATAGCAAGGTTTGTGTACTAATTCCTCGTGTTTGGATAACTGAATTTTCGTATAATAAGTGTTTGTATAGGAGGATTTGCGTCTATGTTCCTGTCATGTGTATATATATACCACAGTCCTCAGGCTTTCCTCAGCAGAAGGGTCAATCTGAGCAGTGCTCAATGATGTACATGGGTGTGAGGCCCTTTATCATAAGCTCTGGTTGTATTTATGATGGCCATCTTCATATATCTGAAGGGCTGTCACATGGAAGATGGAGCAAGCTTGTTTTCTCCTGCTCTGGAGGGTAGGACTTGAACCAATGGCTTCAAGTTACAAGAAATAAGATTCCGACTAAACTTTAGGGAAGCTTTTAATGTTTAATAGGTTATTGTATTTGTGTTTTGTTGGAAAACACCCAGAGTGGCTGGGGAAACCCAGCCAGATGGGCGGGGTATAAATAATAAATTATTGTTGTTGTTGTTATTATTATTATTATTATTATTATTATTATTATTATTATTATTATTATTATTATTACTACTACTACTACTACTACTACTTCAGGAATAACTTTCTGACGGCAAGAGCTGTTCAGCCGTGGAATGGTCTCCCTTGGGAGGTGGTGGACTCTCCTTCCTTGTAGGTTTTTAAAGAGGTTGGATGGCCATTATAGATGCTTTAGTTAAGATTCGTGCATTGCAGGGGGTTGGACTAGATGACCCCCGGCTCTCTTCCAACTGATTCGATGATTCTCTCATCTCAAGTTCAGACCACCTCTTTAGTTTCATGCAGTTACTTTTCATATCAAGAGAACAGAATCGGCACGACCTTTAAAAGGATTTAGAGCGGTACATTTTACGTTGCTCCTTAACATAACTCCCGACCCTCTTATCGCGTCTTCACGTTACGAAGCGAGTCGAGCAAGAACCGCGCTCCCTCCCCTCCCCCACGTGCCAGGCACTGACTCATTCTTACCCCTCAGCTTGAACTCTCGCGAGACTCTGGCCTCGTCTTGTAAACGCGATGTCCTTTCGGGCGCTGGTAGTTCTTCGATCGTAGCGGCCGGCCAGGGAGGTGGCGCGTGGGAGGGGGGCGGGATGTTGAGAGAGAGGGAGAGGGAGGAGACGTGGGGAGGGGGAGGTCACCAAGCGCCATGACAGACAGGAGCCCGGAACCAATGAGACCGGCCGAAGTCAAAGCGCGCAGCCAATACCGCGGCGGTGTGGGCGCGTCCTCGCCGGCGGCTGATTGATCTCAGCCTTGGCGACGGCGTTGTTCAGTCGGAGCGAGAACATTCTAGAGGTAAGTGCTCGGCGGCCATTATGGCCTGCCCCCTACCCCTCCTCTTCCCCCCCCCACCGCCCTACGATCGCGCGCGAGCTCCCAGTTTAAAAAAAAAAAAGAAAGAAGGAAAAAAGCGCCTCGGTTGCCTCTACGGCAGGTTTTGCCGAGCCTTGAGGTGCGCGCGCGCCGTTCCTCCGCCCCCCTCCGCGGCCGCGCGCGCACGCCCCCGCCGCCAACCCCATCTAACAATGCTGCCTCAGCTGACTGTATTTCCCTCCCGGCAGAGCAACCGGCACGGCCGCTCCCGCTGATCCCGCCCGCCTCAGGACGCTCGGACCCCCCCTCCCCTCTTCCTGGCGGTTGCGGCGCCGGCCTCCTCCGCCCTCGACCACCGGACACAGAAGAGAGCGGAGATATATATATATATCTATATATTTAAGTAATATACGTCTACTTTGAAAGGACTGCAGGAGGAAGGGGAGCAGGAGGAGGAGAGGAAGACGAAGAAGAAGAAACACCACACCGCCCCCTTCCAGCGTCCGGGTGCTCGGTGGCTACACCTCTCTCTTCCCCCCCTAAAACCCCCCGACGTCGCTCATCGTTTCTCCTCAACACCGATTCGGCCTTCGTCACAGCCCCGGGCGAGCAGCGTTGGGTTTATGTCTGTATTGGACGAAAACGGTGAGTCGCGAGGGAGGCGGTGGCCGTTTGAACAGGCTTGGGGGGCTTGAAGGGGCTCCCTCTCCTGAGGGGACTCGGGGGTGGGAAATCCGGGTCGGGGGTGGTTTTGTGGAAAGGCGAAGCGGGGCCTCAAGAGGGAAAGAAACGGAGGGTGGGGAGGGGATAGCGAGGGTGGGGGGGGGGCCATGGGGCAGAGGCCTCTGGGACCCCTTTTCGTAAGGTTTTTCACTTAAATGATAACAATAAGCCCCTTTTCTAGTTCTCTCGTGGGGGGGGGTGACGTCTGAGAGCGATGCCGCGGCCCCCGTCCCTCATTCCGCGATAGGAAAGTGGGGCGGTAAGATGAGGCGGAGGGGTGTATAATGAAGACGGTGGTCGCCGCTGCGCTTTTTATCCAGGGTTCTTCTCTTCTTCCCCCCCCCCCCCCCGGTCGCGGGTTGCTCCACAAGATGGCGGCTGCCAGGTCTTCCGCGCCTCCCTCCCTCGTGATGCTGGGCGGAGGGAGGGGCGGCGGCGAGGGGGACGCGATGGTTGGGGAGAGTGCGCGCTCTGTGGCGCAGTTCCTAAACCCGCAGCGCCGGGAGGGTGGAGGAGGGTGAGGGCTCCTTTCTCTCGGTCGGTCGGTCTGTCCCTTTCTCTCCCGATGTCTCTTTTCTTCCCGGGTTCAGAGAGCGAGGCGGGGCGGGGGAGAGGAGATCGGAGGGAGGGGGAAAGAGGAGAAGCGCCTGCGCGGCACGCTGCCTTCCCTCGTATTTAAGGCTGACTCAGTGCTTAATTGCTGCATTTCTGAGTCATTCCGACGCCTGGGTGAAGGGGAGGTGGGGTTTGGGGGGCTTTTGTTTTTTCATTAAACCAAAGGGAGGGAGGGAGCGGAAGTGCTCTTTAGACGCGAAGGCCTCGTGGCGTGTGAATGGCTTTTCTCCCCAGCAGGTAAAAGCATCACGTTTTCTTTTTTCCTCCAGGTTCTAAAGTATTTAGTGTAGGGGTTTTGCTTCCCCACTCCACCCCGCCGCATTTTTCTTTTTTTACTTCGGATATTTTGGGGGGGGGGGTGTCTTTTCATGCTGCTGCAGGCACGTGTTTCGGTCATGTGGTGGAAAGGGTGGGAGAGCAAAGTTCCATGCTTGAAACCTTATCTGCTGTGTTACTGGTTGTTTTGGCGTAAACAGCTTTGATTCGCTTAAATAAGTACAGGCAATTGTTCTTTATGGCAAGGGACGTGTGTAATGAGGTGGTTCAGATAAATTTTAGTGGTGCTGATTAAGTAGGTATGGCCCCATTCCAACATTCGCTTACTAGCACAGTATACCCTTGAGGATACAAGAGACTTAAAATATGTAGGAGGTGCCTTTCATATGAACTCCCACTGAAAGCAAGTGCTGGTTCAACGTTAACATTAACTGGTAAAGGTTTAATGAAAATATCCACCTGCTAAATAGGTGCAGAGTGACTATGCAATGGAATGTGACAAGTTATTACTATTGCAAAGTAAACGTAAGAGTCAACATGCAACATAAAAGGCATATAATTATACCAAGTTCACTGTTCTTGGCACAAGCAGGCATAATTCACTCGTGTTACCTTTACAGTTGTTTGTTTTTAATATTCTATCTGCCCATTTTTGTCAAGCAGCTTAACAACCAAGTAGACGATTTATATATATAACTTATATAGTGTTTAATATTATAAAAAGTTGTTCTTCGCATATGATTGTTTAAAGATACAAAAGGTTCAGTTGGCTATTTAGACTTGGCAATGCTGTGTTTTAAGAAAATAAAAAACAATGTAGCCTTTGCTCACACATACTTTAATTCTGTCTTGGGTGGTAAATGGAAAAAGTTAACAAATGACATTTTGCTAAAGTTGACCTAGCCCCTAAAATGGTTCCCAAGAGCTATCTATTGACATTGGCTGAGTTTTGCATGAATGTTATCCTCAGTGCTACAGAAACTAAATCTTGCTTTCTTAATTTGCAGAGCTGTTGCGCAGCCATTGGTACCTGTATTGGGGAAATATAGCATACAAGCAAGAACCTCACAGCCTCGGTGGCGAAAAATTTTTCATGTCAGAGACCGAGAACTCTTGCAGTCGTTTATGTCATCACGTCTTCTCCAGACAGAAGATACCAAAAAGTTGCAATCAAAGATCTCTCCATCTTATTGATAAAGCTACTAATAAGCCAAAATGTCTGTCAATGTCAACCGCAGTGTTTCAGATCAGTTCTATCGCTACAAAATGCCCCGTCTGATTGCCAAGGTAGTTGCTGCAATATTTAAATTTCTTAAGGCCTAGCTTGAATTTTACCTGTTTAAAACTCCTGAAACAAGAGAATTATTTCTTGAATTGAGCTGGGTTGAATAAGCATGTTTAACAAATCTTCTCTTCCTAGGTTGAGGGCAAAGGAAATGGGATAAAGACAGTTATAGTCAACATGGTTGACGTTGCAAAGGCGCTTAATCGGCCTCCTACGTGTAAGTTGGTGCATAGACATTTTACTCTGCCATCCCTTCTTTTTCTACAAGACACTAAAAACTTGCATATGTCATTTGTTCTAACACTGCACAAATTTAACTTGCACAGAAAAATCAGGCCCTGCTCAGATTGCTCTCGTATCAAATTTGAACATTCCAAGTGTACTAGCAATCGCCATGCAGCTGCTTCTGCATCAGTCAACATACACAACCTTGTCTTTTTGTCTCATGAAGTCAGTAGAAGCCCCTAAGGTGGGAAGGAAACTGTAAGGAAACAGTGTAGCCTGACATGACTAACAGTACTTTTAAGATGACACAATGTTTAGTTTTGTACTGCCTTATATTTAACAAATGGCAGTACTGAGCTGGTTATAACCAGCGCTCCTAAATGATGCTGTTGTGGGCAGGGAATTTTGGCACTGGTCTTCAGATTGATAGTGAAACATTCTGTGGTTAAAAAAAAGAGTTCCAACTTCTTTTTTTACTGTTATTAATGTAGCAAGAGCCTGCTAATGTTTGAACATAAATTGGGGTGGGAGAAAAGCCATTGCAGAGTCGTAATATATTTTTTTCTTTTATTAGATCCCACCAAATTTTTTGGTTGTGAGCTGGGAGCGCAGACCCAGTTTGATGTTAAGAATGACCGTTACATTGTCAATGGATCTCATGAGGCGAATAAGCTACAAGACATGTTGGATGGGTTCATTAAAAAATTTGTTCTCTGTCCTGAGTGTGAGAATCCCGAAACTGATCTGGTAGGTACTACTTTCAGAATGTTCACAGGTGTCTTTTAAAGACTGACAATATAATTTGCATTGCATTGTCTGAAAGTGGCTAATGCTGGAGTGCCACACATTTGTCTAGTAAGTGCCAGGATAGGAGGCTGCCTGTAAATCCTATCTGCAGTGCCATAAGTTATTTAATTAAAAATAAGAAATGAAGTAAATATACAGCTGAGCTTTCACTTTAACTGGAGGTTTCCTTTCCTTGCATAGCTTATGCTTCAGCATTTGTATCAGGGGAAACAGTAATGTGAAGTCATTGAATATATGACATTGCAACCCTATAGTTGCATATATAGAAGTCTTGCTGAACTCATTGGGCCTTTTGAATAGACATGTATTAGGATTGTACTGTCCTGAATTTTGAGTATGCTAGTTAAATTTTGTCAGATTTCTCCTCAAGAATAGAAATCAGGCAAACTATAAGTTAACTGGATTCCTTTGCATAGAACACTTGGTTTTAGATTGCTGTGCAAGGGGCCAGTCCACTTGGAGTAGGGGTTGGGGGGCGTGTTTGCGTGCCTCATGCATTTCTTGTCCTGGGCCATTGGGTGCTTGAAAAGTGAAATGCAGCACCTTGAACTGAATCTAAAACCGCATTGCCTTCCCCAACTTGAAGTTCTGCACTCCCAAAACTGTATCTCTCCATTGACTACTGTGCAAAGGAGTTTTTTTTTGGGTGTGTCACCATTTCAAGAAGGTCTCGGAAACTTCCTGTTTCCTGAACCTCAAGACCTTGCTGTGATTACCACACAAGAGGGAGAAGGGGCTCTTTTGCAAGGTAATAAGACCTTTGAACGTTGAGTTTTCCTTCCCCTCCAGGCTTTTTAGAGTAGCAATGAAAAATTCTTACTTTGCATTTAGTGCCAAGGTAATTGGGAAGATGGCAGGCATTAAAACTACTACTTTTTTTTGACAGCATGTCAATCCTAAGAAACAAACCATTGGTAACTCTTGCAAAGCCTGTGGCTATCGAGGCATGCTTGACACAAACCATAAACTCTGCACATTCATCCTCAAAAACCCACCTGGTAAGTGAATAAATTCCTCTGGTTTTGGTGCACCAAAGGACAGATCATGAATTAGGCTGGCAGGGTACCATTCTTTGAAACTATTTTATGCAAGCAACACTCTGTGGCAGATAACTACTTGTCTGCTTCAATTTAAGCTTGCTATAGTAAGCACAGTCTGACCTATTCCAGTGGCCTCTGTAGGTGAGGCCATCTGTTACATAGACTCTTAACATCCTAGCCATTGCTGTTATTCTCCATGAGCAAATTCTGTACATCCTGGTCTACATGAGATGAGAGCACTGCCTTCTAGTTTTCTATATTGTCACACAGAGTACTTTTTCTGTAACTGCAAGTAGCTGGTCAACTATTGTCAACACTTTGGGTTATGCTGGATCTAGAAAGGTTTAGTTCTGTAACACACACAATTAGTAGCACTCTGAATGTTCACTTAGAGGTGATTGGTTTTGGTATTTCTTTTGGTGTCTGACTCAGAGTCAGGTGTTTTCCATGTGTCTTTTCTAAAAGGCAACCTCACAGTGTTGGCTTGAGAAAAAGCTATCGCCCCAAAATACATATTAAGCAGTCTTGCCAGCCCCTGGTTCAGATGAAACTAAGATTATGCTCACCTGAAAACAGTGAAGTAAAATTTCATAAGCTATATTTAGAGGTGTTGGGACAGCTGTGACTGAAACTGAAAAACATCAGATGAAACTGTTTGAAAGCAGCTATTGAATGAAGACTTGTTAATGTTTGCAGAGAGCAGTGAGACTGGTACAGGCAAGAAAGAGAAAGAAAAGAAGAATAGAAAAGGCAAGGATAAAGAGAATGGTTCTGTGTCTAATACTGAGACACCATCCCCACAGTCAGCAGCACCAGAAGAGCTTAGTCCTCCACATGTGGTAAGTACACATGGTCAAATTGAATGAGAGAGAAATGTATTCCAGGTCATTGCTTACCTATATATATGAGAGGTGTGTGTCAAAGTGGTTCTTTGTGTTACATTTATGTTCTCACTTGTTACATTAACCACTTTTACTTTTCAGGATGATGATGATGACGACTGGGGTGAAGACACAACCGAAGAAGCCCAGAGACGCAGAATGGATGAAATCAGCGATCATGCAAAAGTTCTCACCCTGACTGATGACCTAGAAAGGACTATTGAAGAAAGAGTTAATATACTATTTGACTTTGTTAAGGTAAAAAAGGATATTAGTGTGCTCCTGTTGTGCTGAAATGACATAACCTTTTAACTAGAGTAGCTGGCTCATTCATTAAGTGAACTAACTATTAAGGAATTTAGGTATAGCCAGCATGGTTGCAAGTATAGTAGCATGTTTTTTATATTTTCAGAAAAAGAAGGAAGAAGGTGTCATAGAAACATCTGATAAAGATATAGTGGCAGAAGCAGAAAGACTGGATGTCAAAGCTATGGGACCCCTGGTATTGACTGAAGTTCTCTTTGATGAAAAGATCAGAGAGCAGATAAAGAAGTACAGGCGACATTTCTTGCGTGTAAGTTCTACCAGTGATTTATCATACACCTAAAACATGGTGAAGCGACAGCATTTAGAATTCAAAATTACAATCAAGCTGCAAGTTGTATTCTGTTCCAACAATTGATTTATTTGCAATGCTTTTCCTGCATTTGTTTACACTGCTCTGGTAAATTAACTCCAGAAAGTTAGTTACACACTCCTTCCCTCATTAGCCGTCTCTTGGTTTCTGTGCTGGGTGATAGGGCGATGGCCTGTGTGTCTGGTATGGAAATACTGTGGGTGGTTCAAATTGGATGGAGTATTCCATGCCTCTGCAGGCAGCCCACTGAGTTTCATCACTGGATGTGGAGAAGGGAAAGCATCCTGCAGCCCCAAAGTAAAATTCAAGTGTTCTCTTGCGACAGCTTGCTCATTGGTTTGGGTAAACCCCGAGTTGCCTATTGCAGTCTGGGAAGTGGCTAATAAGGCTCGGGTATGCAAATGGATTTCTGTTCCTTAATCATCCCAATTCATTTCACAGTTCTGCCACAACAACAAGAAGGCTCAAAGATACCTTCTTCATGGCCTGGAGTGTGTGGTAGCCATGCATCAGTCTCAGCTGATTTCTAAAATTCCACATATCCTGAAGGAAATGTATGATGCAGATCTTCTGGAAGAGGAGGTCATTTTGAGCTGGGCGGAAAAGGTCTGTATTAATTACATAGCAAGATAAATCTCACAAATAATCAAACTTGTAAATATACACCTGTTTGAATGGCAGTGATGGCATTTATGAATTGTGTGATTGTGCTGCAGGATTTTGCTCTTTGATAGAACTTAATATCCAAGAGTACAGAGGGAGGGAAGGAGATGGTAGCCTGGGAAGGGGGATGAGACAACTTGTACATCGGTACATAGGATCCTCCCTTAAAAAGTTTGGGGTTAAAAATTCAAACATTGATTTCTCATGCCTGTGGAATTGTATGCACTGACTGACCCACTCCTCTGTCACATTTCCAGCCCAACTGCCCTCCATAATGTGGGAAGAGGCAAACCTCAGCAACATATACTCATAGATATTAAATTCCAAGTTGTTCATTAAATGTTGAGGTAAGGAAACAATGCAGTGCATAGAATTGACATTAGTCTTCTCTTGTAGGCCTCGAAGAAATATGTCTCTAAAGAGCTTGCCAAAGAAATTCGTGTCAAAGCAGAACCCTTCATTAAATGGCTGAAAGAAGCTGAAGAGGAGTCATCTGGCAATGAGGAGGAAGAGGATGAAGATGAAAATATTGAAGTATGTGTTAAGCTCAGCTTTGAAAAGTTGGTTAAATCTATCTTTAAAAATATCTGTAGCAATAACCTAACGGCAACTAAGTCTTTGATTTGAAACAGGATTTTGTACTCCCATGCCGGCATATTTACTGTAGTAGCCATCTACATTTAGAATACCTCAAGCTTGTTGACTTCATTGCACTAATGAAACCTACCTCTTTGTGCAGGTGGTGTACTCCAAGACGGCCAGTGTACCTAAGGTTGAAACTGTGAAGCCTGCAAACAACAAGGAAGAGGACATTGATATTGATGCTATTTAAAGTGAATCAATCTAGTTTCCAGTGTTACAGTGCATATCTCTCTGCATCTCTTACCGGAAGTGCAACATGTGTGCACAAGCTGTAATAGCTAAACATCGTGCTACACTTCTTGAACTCAAAATGTATCTTACCATGACTGGTATTGTAACTAGGTTTAACAGATGAAAGGAGTTAATACACCAGCAAACTGATCAAAGTTTGCTGTACAGCATGTTTCTTTTAAACTTTGTCTTGGACATAAATACTTGGAGCACATTTATACAGTTGTGAAAAATAAAGGATTTGGTTTTGGAATCTTCAGTTATGACACATTCCTGGTAGTTATTCATGGACAACATTCAGTTAATGTGGCAAAGAAACACATCTAGAATGGGACTCGGTGGGGTGGGCTTGATCTTGCTTGTATCATTGGATGAGGTGTCTGGTCTGCCTATACAACTCTTTACTTACATTTGCTGCCAAACATGCTGTGGAAGAGAACTACTGTTGTGGGTGGAACAAAATTTTCACCACCATCCTGACACTTCAGCAGCCTTCCTCTCATGTCATCCTAATTTCAGTTATTGGGCCCATTCAAAATGAATACTTCCAAACTCTTGGAACATTATGTGAAAACTGATTGAAGATAAAAAGGATCAGTGGAAAGGATTACAACTGACATGCAGAAAATAAACAGTCTTAAGTTTTGGTCCAAGAGATGTCACTTGAAATGTCTGTCATGTAGCCTGTAAGTAGCTATTGATTTCTCAGACAGATTAAGCAAACTCTAAATCAGGACTACTACTGTTTCCTTTTTCTTTAAGAATGGGAATAGGTCCCTTTTTGAAATTATTTTCCCCCAAAACATTGAAATGTTAATAAGGACTCATTCTATGTTACCAAAACAACGTAATCAAGGGTACTTTTTTAAATGAGAAGAACACAAGTTTCTTGAAAAAAACGAATGGAAAGCATAAACTACTTTGCAGCTGCTACACTCCTAAGGATAGTATTTTGCCCTCTCAGGGAGTGCAAACTCGAGTGCCAGACCTCTTCCAAACATGCAGGATTAAAACTGGCTTCTGGGGAAATTCCTTGTTCTTGAAACAAGTCTGCACATGTCCATAAAACAACACTTTATCTTGAAGTCTTGGTTGTCTCCATTTGTGGGATGGATGATAGTATTCAGTCAGAAAGAAGTTTGTCTTTACTTCCTCCTGTTCACTTCATACACAACTATTTGTTGTACAGGTGCTACTTTAAACCCAAATAGGTCACTACACTATGTCCACTAAGGAACACATTTTATGTACTAAAAGTATCAGGTTCACATACATCAGAGTATGTCTTAGTAAACTACTTAAACTAATGTCAATAGATTTATTTAGCATTGCACTGTTAAAAAAACATTTGGAGATCCAGCAACTCCTTTACTAAATGTTCTTGCAATGTTATATATTTGCTCAAAAGTTTTGAGGAAACACTTCATTTAACAAATTGGCCAAAGAGCAATCGTAGAATTGTCCAGTTGGAAGGCACCTGAGGGTCATCTAGTCCAAACTTCTGCAATGCAGGAATCTCAACTAAAGCATCCATGACAAATGGCCAGCCCAACCTGCTTAAAAATCTCCAAGGAAGGAGAGTCCACCATCTCTTAAGGGAGTATGAGCTCTTGCCATCAGAAAATTCTTCCTGATGTTTAGAAACAAATTTTTAAAAATTATTTTTAGCCTCTTACAAGCCTGAGCTCATTCTGACCTCTGAAACTTGGCTTCGTGATCTCTCAATTCTTCCATTTCTTAAAATGCCTTTAAATCTTGGCTTGTTTGTAAGCTGCTGATGGAACCACACCAGTTTCTTTAGATGCCTCCCACTTTTCTTACTGGAATTGTCTGCATTTGTGCATTCAGTATTTCACCTTTAAGAAACTAACTCCCTTCTCCTGAGTATTTACCATGGAATCTTGCCCAGGAGTTTCTTAAGCTTTTTTGAAAGCAGCCTAAAAGTCCTGAGTGCATGTTTGACTATACTCTGCCTTCCCTCGCCTGTATATAATGAAAACGCATGACATGATCACTTCCTCCCAAGGTTCCCACTACTTTGTTGATCGCTTCCTCCCCTTGGTGTTTTTTTTCCAGTTTTTGGGATATTGACTAGCTCAACCATACAAAATTTCATCAACATCAATAAAACAGACAACTAAAAATGCCTCAAATGAAAATTTTGTTGTTCAGGGACTGTAGAACAGCGGCAGGATTCAGCATACTGTTGATTTCTATCTTTTGCTAAAAAGGGGGAAAAAGATCTTCATGAAATGTGCATGTGCCTATTAATATGGATACATGCAGATTATTGGGGGGGGTGTTAAAATAGCACTACAATGCTTACCATAGCACAGGAGTGCCCAAACTTCAAAGAGGGCCAGATTTGATGAAGTGAACGTGCATGAGGGCCAACCAAAATTGTTGACCTTTTTTATGATTGAAGTTGTTGAGCTTTGGGGGGATTTTACCCCAGGAAATAAACTGCCACAGGGGCCAGATTAAACCGATCAGGTGGCCAGATTAGGCCCCCAAAACAGACTTTGGACATGCTTGCCATAGCAAAAAAAGCTGTGGCCAGGTGAGCTATGTACCTGCTCAATTTGCTCTCCATATGCTCACTGTTGACGGAGAACTTTTTAATTTCTTTTTTTTTTACCAACACTCAAAACAGTGAAACCCCCCAGGCGGCTGATACATTGGGTATACATCAATAATAACATATTCAAATCAACTATATGTACAGTTCTATATACCTTAACACTCCCACCTCCACAATGTTTATTTAACTTTTAACATTTTAATTGCCCCAAATTGTTCAAACCTGCCCAAATAATTCAATATCTTCTCAAACCAATCCTTCTCACTGACATTAAACCCTTTCATTTTATGTATCTTCACAATTAGATAGTCTTAAGATTCTAATATTTTTCCCTCCATTGGTTCACCTCTAGCTCTTCTGCATATTTCCAATTACTCGCTATAACCTGTCAGACAGGTTGATGGGGAACTTAAAGACCCATTTTCTCTCCCTTTTGAGGGTCCTTCAAACAGAGGACTGTCCCCCATTAAGCTGGATACATGGCCACTCCAGAGAAACTGTCAAACTAAGCTGCTACTTTTGCATCCTGAAAGAAGACAGGAAACTTCTACCTGACACAGATACACATTTCAAGACCCTCTTACAGCTTTTTGAAGTTCACTTCGGCTGCAAGATAGAATGTTCAGGCAGCAGAACAGCTTCAGATCCTATAAGTGACTGAAACTTCAAAGAGACCTGGAAGGGGGAAAATCCAGCTGAGCAGATCTCTCTCCTGATTTTTTTTTCCCTGCTAAGCAGGTAACACATCTATATTTAAATATGCTGCACAGAATTATTTAGACAGGTCTGCCTGAAGCACTAATTAGAACTGGATTTATAAAATGAACTGAGCTCCAGAGAGGCTGGAAGAGGGATCTTACTGACCACAGTGAACAGTGGTATGGAGAGAGACTGTGTTGTCCAGTGGATAAAGCAGCCACCCCCAAACTGATGCTCTCCCGTGTTTTGGATTGCAACTCTCACTCCAAAACACCAGGAGAGATTGAAGTGGGAAAAGACGAAGCAGAGTAGCAGTCAGACTAGTCTAAGAAGACCAGGAGGATTCATGTTCAGTTCCTAAGACATGAAGTTAACTGCTGGCTTTTGGCTAATCACTCTATTTCAATCTAATCTACCTCACAGGGTTGTTGTGAGCTTCTTAGAGGTGGGACGTGGGAATAATAAAAAATCATGCTGCCTGCTATTTAGCAAAGATGGAAATGCAATGCAAATAGAGTTTGTGATTAATCAAAGTGCATAATACTGGTTTGAGTGTTGATGGAATACATGTCTGCTAAGAAGTAAGTGTCCAATCAAGGGATAGCATAGTACTGCTCTATTCTGCATTGGTTAGACCAAACCTGGAGTACTGTGTTCAGTTCTGGGCGCCACAATGTAAGAAGGATATTGACAAGCTAGAACAGGGGTCAGCAACCTTTACCAGTCGTGGGCCGGTCCACCATCCCTCAGACCATGTGGTGGGCTGGACTATATTTTTTTGGGGGGGGGAATGAACAAAATCCTATGCCCCACAAATAACTCAGAGATGCATTTTAAATAAAAGAACACATTCTACTCATGTAAAAACACCCTGAGTCCAGGACCGTCCATGGGCCGGATTTAGAAGGCGATTGGGCCGGATCCGGTCCCAAGGGCTTTAGGTTGCCTACCCCTGCGCTGGAACATGTGCAAAGGAGGGCAACCAAGTTGGCCAGGGGTCTGGAAACCAAGCCTTATGAGGGAGCTGAGTATGTTTATAGCCTGGAGAAGAGGAGATTGAGAAGAGAGATGAATATGATAAAGGTAAAGGGACCCCTGACCTTAGGTCCAGTCGTGAACGACTCTGGGGTTAGGGTGCTCATCTCGCTTTATTGGTCGAGGGAGCCGGCGTACAGCTTCCGGGTCATGTGGCCAGCATGACTAAGCCACTTCTAGCGAACCAGAGCAGCGCACAGAAATGCCATTTACCTTCCCGCCGGAGTGGTACCTATTTATCTACTTGCACTTTGACGTGCTTTCGAACTACTAGGTGGGCAGGAGCTGGGGCCGAGCAACGGGAGCTCACCCCGTCACGGGGATTCGAACCGCCGACCTTCTGATTGGCAAGTCCTAGGCTCTGTGGTTTAGACCACAGCACCACCCGCATCCCTATGAATACGATAGCTAGCTTCAAATATCTAAAAGGTTGTCACATGAGAGATGCAGCAAGCTTTTTTCTTCTGCTCTGAACTCAATGCAATGGCTTCAAGTTACAAGAAAGGAGACTCCCACTAAACGTTCAGAAAAGCTTTCTGACAGTAGGAGCTGTTCAGTAGTGGAACAGACTCCCACGAGACGTGGTGGACTCTCCTTCGTTGAAGGTTTTTAAACAAAGGTTGAGTGGCCATCTGTCATGGATGCTTTAGCTGACATTCGGGTTGGACTAAATGACCCTCGGGGTCCCTTTCCACTCTTACAATTCAATGCTTCTATGAGTCCAAAAGTGCTTACTCCTAGGGAAATGGATTCAGGATTATTGAACGGTGATCATGTCTTTTGCCTGTCAGGATGGTGAGATACGTTTGTGGTGCATTTATGTTTGCGCAAAAATCTCTAGTTTTTGCTTTGCTCAATTATAGACCACTGTCAAAAGGTCACAGCCATTGCTCTTCCCCCTTTCGGCCTTTGGCCCTCCCCCCTTTGCTGCTGCCCCTTCCAATTCTGGCCTGCAGCCTCACACTAGCAAGCAACCTTCAGGCTGAAAATGATTTCCGTATCCTGCTTTGACCACCAGCTGCCAGAATTTAAAAACCTGGAGAAAATGCCAGCCCAGATTTCCTTCCCACAGATGAACCACACCAAAGGTGTTAGAAATATAAGCTGACAGGATGGAGAATTTTCACTTTGTACATCACTGCTTGTAAGCTCCACTGTGAGGACGCTGGAAAGGCTGAGAATGATCACGCCTGAGCTACAGGGGAAAATAGTTGCACCTGGTGACTATCTCTTAAAGGCAGAGCTATTTTTCTAGAAAAAGAGGTACCGGAACTCACCATGAACGCCTCCCCTGTTCTCTTATAACGACAATGGCACCCACCTGAGAGATGCTGGAACTGAGTTGTGGTGAATTATGGCTAAAAAAAGAGGCCTTCTTAAAGGTATACAAGGAGGAGGATGAGAAATTAGCAATACAAAAGCCAGCACAAGACAGAGAAGGAAGAGTTGGTAAACATTTCATTAAGAAGAAAAGTCCTAATTAATATTATTGATAAATAATAATAATAATTGGTTTGTTTCCTTTGACTTTCCATAATAAACTGCTATAAGCCAAGAAGGCACTAGGGGGCGTGCGTATGGCAAGAGACTTTTACTGTATTTGAGTTTGGAAGATGCATTGGAAGCAAATTTGGGCTAAGGAGATGGGTTTTAAGGCTCACACTCTAGTCTGCTGTTTGTTTTTAAACAATTGTTTAATTCATTGTTTGAGCTGCACTTTCAAACTGCACTTTCTCCGTACTCACCCTGCTTTCGCTCTCTTTCTTACACATACATAAAAATAATTCCAAGCCACCCTTCATCCAAAAGGATGGATTCCAGGGCAATGTGCTAAGAAATTTAAAATGAAAGAATTGCAATAAGATTAAGAGGGATAAAAAGTATCCAGCCAGCTAAAAATACAGCAAGGGATGGGAAGGCATTTTATTCCGGTGTTGAAAAGAATGCAGGATCAGAGCCAAGCAAACCTCGCTTGAGAGGGCATTCCGGAGTCGGGGTGCCACCACAGACAAGGCCCTCCATTTTATATATGCACATTGTCCTCCTGCTAGAGAAGAGACATGGAGAAAGGCCTCCTGGCAATCTTAGTGTGCAGGCAGATTAGTGCACGAGGTGTTGTGTTCTGGTCCAATGCTGGATGCCATAGAAACAGGGTTCTTTGTTTCTTTTCCTTTTGTTTGCTTTTCTTTAATACAGTCATACCTCATGTTGCGTCCGCTTCATGTTACGTTCTTTCAGGTTCCATCCTGTGGTGACCTGGAAGTACCGGAAAGGGTTACTTCCGGGTTTTGCTGCTCGTGCATGCGCAGAAGCACAAAAATGACATCACACGCATGCACAGAAGCGGCGAATAGCAACCCATGTGTGTGCAGATGTGCCGCTGCGGGTCGCGTTCTTTTCATGTTGCGAACGGGCCTCCAGAATGGATCCCGTTCGCAACCAAAGGTACCACTGTACATCTGTAAGTTTAAAAATTAGTTTAAAAATAGCCTGCAGATTTATCCATCTTCATCTTTTGTAATGAACTGTGTATTCTGTGGGACAACCTGCCTCAGATAATCAACATGCTTAAGCCTAATTAATGCATGAAGGGGTTAATGCCATAGAGTAAGCTGTCCTGTCAGGCTTAGCTCACCTTGGGAGAAACTAGGTAACCAAACCTTTGTCTACCTGTGTAACTCAACGTGTCTCTCATCAGCCATTCTTGAGTTCATATACCAATAATTTAGGAACTTTCATCACATTGGAACTAGACTAAATTTTACTCCCTGTGCAACCTTTCTGACTGATGTGTGGCACATGTCTCTGACCTTTAGAGAGTTTGTAAGTAAACTATTTTTAACTTACTAAATGTGTGGTCTTTTCCTATCTTGGGGAAAGAGGGGACTATTTTGGAATGATATAATTTAAAAGCTAGATTTCCATACTTTGCTTTGCTGCATATTTTGTGATGATAAATCTCTGGTAACGTTCTCTTACCAAAGGTTACTTGCCCCTTGGATCTTTGCATCCAGGGAATTTGCCTTTCTTTTTTTCCCCCCTTGAACCAACACATTATCTGATTCTTTAAAAAAAAAACAGTGACAGCTTCCCTGTGACAGCCTGTGGCGTTTGCACCTCCTAGGTGTGTGACATCGTACTGGGTTCATACGGAAAGGGTTAACTAATTGTAAAATGACTAACCAATGGGAACCCAGGGGGCAGAGTTAACTGTGTATAAGATTTAAGCACAGAGGGTTTTTTTTAGAGAGTTAGAGTTGTTAAGAAGACAGTCTGGAGTTAGAAGAGACAGATAAGAAATGTCTGTGGGTTGGGCTAGTCTGGTGGGAGAGAGTGAGAGAATTTGTTAAGAGGAGTGAGTCAAACAGTTGAGATAATCAGTCAGAAGGTATTAGGAAGGTATAGGCCGGTAAAGAAACTAAAGTTAAGATACTGACAGGAATATTATCTGAGAAACCATAAACTTGTTAATGTTTGTAAAATAAACTTTTTTTTGGTTCACTCTTAACAACTGACTGGACTCAGTGTTTTACCAGAGAGTAACTAAAAGCAGAGACATCACCTTGCCAACAAAGGTCCGTTTTCCCAGTAGTGATGTATGGAAGTGAGAGCTAGACCATAAAAAATACTGATTGCCGAAGAATTGATGCTTTTGAATTATGGTACTGGAGGAAACTCTTGGACTGCAAGAAGATCAAACCTATCCATTCTGAAGGAAATCAGCCCTGAGTGCTCACTGGAAGGACAGATCCTGAAGCTGAGACTCCAATACTTTGGCCACCTCATGAGAAGAGAAGACTCCCTGGGAAAGACCCTGATATTGGGAAAGATGGAGGGCACAAGGAGAAGGGGATGACAGAGGATGAGATGGTTGGACAGTGTTCTTGAAGCTACAAACATGAGTCTGACCAAACTGCGAGAGGCAGTGGAAGACAGGAGTGCCTGGCGTGCTCTGGTCCATGGGGTCATGAAGAGTCGGACACGACGAAACAACTAAACAACAATAACAACAACTGGTTGGTGGCAGTGGGGAAGCAAGCACAGTGGTGGCACAGTGATCAATAGACCTTTAAATGTCACTGTATGATTGCCACACAGCCCTTCAGATATTTGAAGATGGCCTATCTCCTCTCATCTCCTCTATTCCAGGTTAAACATACCCAGTTCCCTCAACCGCTCTTCATAAGGCTTGGTTTCCAGACCCTTGATCATCTTGGATGCCCTCCTCTGCACACGTTCCAGCTTGTCAACATCCTTCTTAAATTGTGGTGCCCAGAATTGGAAACAGTATTCCAAGTGTGGTCTGGTGGGTGTGAATAGCTTCTGGGATCTTCAAAGACTTTGATCGGCAGCTAAAGCAGGCATTACCACCAAAATGTGTACACCTTTGTAAAACTGTGTATCCCAGTCTACAAGTTACTAGACTTGGCGCCGAAGCTCGATTTCCCTGCATCTTGTCTCATTTAACATCTAGATTATAGTATGGCTCATCACAGGCAACTAAAACAGATTGCTTCTCTGCACTATAAAACTGGAAATGAAAGACGATGCCTCCGTTGTTTTAAAGTTCAGCTCTTGGCCTTCCGAATGGCGCCAAGTGTTAGTCATGTTTGAAGTGATTGCTTTTATGTGTCGATAATTCTGGAAGAACGGTGAATTGTCTGCTTCTTGGAAAGCAAGTCTGACATCTGCCAGGGGCTTTGATGATTTACGGCACACTGGGAAAGGGGTGAGTCTCTCTGAGACGCTTTCTCCAGACCCCAGTGCCCTGGTTTTTCTGCTCCTGCTATGCAGTTTGCAAACCAGCAGTTTCCTTGTTGCTGGAGGTGGGGTCCCAGCAGAAGACCTTTTGCTCAGAGCCCCCTCAGACCTGGAACTGCCCCTGCAGATTTAAATGTCTGGTTGATTTTTTTAAAATTTTTATTTTAAACATGGTTAGTGTCTGTTTGAAAGGCAACAGGGAATCTCCACAAGGGGAACACCCAAAAGCCTACGCACCCTGCCTACTCTGGTCCTCCCTTCTTGTTCCAACAGGCTTTTGGGAATTGACTGTTTTTCATGAAAGAGCTCGTGCTATGCTGGTTTTATTGTAATCAGTTGTATGTTTTAAACAGGCTTTATAGATGTACAGTCGTACCTTGGAAATCAAACACTTAGTTCCCGAACATCACAAACCCGGAAGTGACTGCAGGACCTTCCTGCAGCCAATCAGAAGCCTTGCTTTGGTTTTCGAACGACAGATCCTGAAGCTGAGGCTCCAATACTTTGGCCACCTCATGAGAAGACTCCCTGGAAAAGACCCTGATGTTGGGAAAGATGGAGGGCACAAGGAGAAGGGGACGACAGAGGACGAGATGGTTGGACAGTGTTCTCGAAGCTACCAGCATGAGTTTGACCAAACTGCAGGAGGCAGTGGAAGACAGGAGTGCCTGGCATGCTCTGGTCCATGGGGTCACGAAGAGTCGGACACGACTAAACGACTAAACAACAACAACATCAGGGGTAGGAAACCTGTGGCCCTTCGAGATGTTGCTGGACTCGAGATCCATTCAGCCCTAGCCACAGCTTCCCCAGGAAGTGAATGTAAAAGGAGGGATTGAAGAAACAGGGATGTTTTCTGTGGTGGTGGCAGACAAAGTTGGAAGTTAAGTGTGAAGGGGAGAAGAAATTACAGAAGATGAGTAAAATCTCCAGGTAGGGCTAGCAGCCTGACATCTTGGAGATCTGTTGCTTAGCTTCTCTGCTCCTGTGGGATAAGATCAAATATTTGGAGATGAAGTTGGAAGTTTCCATTTTGGAGGATCCAATGCATGGAGAGCTGAGGTAAACGCAAACCCACATTTTACATGTCCCCCAGTGGTGCAGTGGGTCTGGCTGTTAACCAAAAGGTTGCTGGTTCAAGCCCACCCAGGAACAGCTGTGGTCAGGATTCTGGTATCTCAGGGGGTTGGACTAGATGATTCTCAGGGTCCCTTTCAATTCTATTGATTCTACGATCAAGCTTTTCCATCAAGACTCCTCCAGGACCGGCCCTGTCATTAGGCAAACTGAGGCAGGCACCTCCAGCTACTGGTTTTGGGTGCCTTGAAAGGGCAGAAAATGATGAGTTGTTTAATTTGTTATTGTTTAGTTGTACTGTTAGTTCTTTAGATTATTATGATTATTTTTACTGCCAGGGAGGAAGATAAATTGGTCAAAATAAATTGGGCAGCTTTGTGCGGTACAGTGCATCTTCACTTCTTGCAAGGAGTGTGTTTGTGGGGGGTGCGCACTGCCCTTTGCTCTTCCGCCTCAGGCAGCAACATGTCTTAGACCAGTTCTGCAGCCTTAGTGAGCTAGCAGATGAAAGAAGAAGAAGAAATCAAGTTATTCAGGTTCATGCTGAGCTCCATCTTCTCTTCAATATGGGGGCAGCAGAAGGGGATCACTGACTGAAGTTTCAGCAAATTTACTCCCTAAAGAAATTACCACAAAATATATAATCATCTTTTGATCGGGGCTGATTTTTTTATATATACTGTATAAAGAAAACAAACTTGCACTCTGCAGGGATAAGTGCCATGTTGGTCCAGGTGCAGTGCAAGTTTCTTCCATTCAAAAGTAGTAATAATGATTTATATGGCCTGGAAGCTGGTCTTAAATCACAATCAATTTCCAATTTCATTGCAGAAAATGGGTTTCGTAGGTGGGAGGGGAGGGAACAGAGGACTGATGGCAACACTGCAAAATCGCGAAGCTACTGAACTCTAACTTGTTCATTTTTATTTCTTTAAGAAAATCACCCTTCTCTCTCTCTCTCTCTCTCTCTCTCTCTCTCTCTCTCTCTCTCTCTCTCTCTCTCTTCTTTCTCTCCTCTCCCCACCCAAGGGAATAATGACTGTGATTCGCTTCTGCTTTTAGAAAGAATCTTAACAGTCCAGAATAATTGCAGCAAACCTGCTTATTATCATCCTTAACTGTGTTTAGCAGCCTTGCAATTAGATTGGACAAGTGGGACCTGCTGCAGCAAAATGTTGCAGCGTATCATAGCTTCCTAGCTGGAGTGTGCCTACTTGGGTTCCAGCCAGTCAGCTCTGCCCTCCTTCAGGATATTATAAATTATAACGGAGCTCAAACCCTCTACAGTATTCCCCTCCTTGCACATTTTCCGCTCCCTGCTTCCAAAGTTACATTCAGCATTTCCAGGCCACAAAGTATACTCAGGGTGGATCCACACACAGGAAAAAATGCTATAAATAAGTCGTAAATTAAATCATTATAATGAAAGGGGGGGGGAATTGCTATGTAAAATTGCATATAAAAGTTCTGTGCTCTACAGCGCCATCTAGTAAATAAATAAAAATGCTGAACTAAAAGTAGAAATAACCAGAATAATTGAAAGGGGAGCTATGAATGTGTACAGAAAAACTGCATTTGGAAAAAGGAGGAACTTGAGAAGAAAGCGCTGAAAAGGTTTCCAGCAAATTCAAAAAAACTTGTTTGAGTTTAGATTTCTTAAAAATAAGATGAAAAAGGGCATGTTCTTTGTAATTTTGCAAAATAGACTCATTGACTGCCTGACAGGTACTCCCTGATGTTAATTTTTTATATATATTTAACTTCCTAGTTTTCAAATGACTGGAGATTTGGACAGATTTTTCCGAGGACTTGGGGTCAAAAGAAAGGTCTGTATTTAATTTGAATCTAATGCTCACCTGTTTCGGCTAAATAACATTCCAAAAATTGTGGCGTGCATTAGCTTTGATGGTACATTTACATTTGCCAGCAAATACTTCTTTTGGTTTTGAGGTCCTGAAAATTGAGGTGCGCGTGAGATTTGATGGCACGGTAGACTCGAGTAAATACGGTAAGTTAAAACAACTGTTTTGAGACATTTCATTCCAAACCTGCTAGGGAGAGCCAGACAGAGGAATATCAAGGATGAATATCCCTTAGTATCCTGGACCCCTCAGTGTGCTAGAGACCTCTGAATATGTGAGCACAGCTTGGAGACCCCACCCCTAGGGGGTGCTGGAGCCTTGCTTCAACTATTCAGAGGCCTCCAGCATGGCAAAGAGGTCCGTGAAGATGATGATGATGATGATAATAATAATAATAATAATAATAATAATAATAATACCCTGCCCATCTGGCTGAGTTTCCCCAGCCACTCTGGGCGGCTTCCAACAAAGATTAAAAATGCATTAAAATGTCACACATTAAAAGCTTCCCTAAACAGGGCTGCCTTCAGATGTCTTCTAAATGTCAGGACATCTGGTGGAAGGGCATTCTACAGGGCAGGCGCCACCCCTGAAAAGGCCCTCTGCTTGGTTCCCTGTAACTTGGCTTCTCGCAGCAAGGGAACCACCAGAAGGACCTCGGTGCTGGACCTCAGTCTCTGGGCAGAACAATGGGGGTGGAGACGCTCCTTCAGGTATACTGGACTGAGGCCGTTTAGGGCTTTAAAGGTCAACATCGATACTTTAAATTGTGCTTGGAAACATACTGGGAGCCAATGTAGGGCTTTCAAGACCAGTGTTATGTGGTCTCAGCGGCCGCCCCCAGTCACCAGTCTAGCTGCCGCATTCTGGATTAGTTGTAGTTTCTGGGTCACCTTCAAAGGTAGCCTCACGTAGAGCGCATTGCAGTTGTCCAAGCGGGAGATAACTAGAGCATGCACCACTCTGGCAAGACAGTCTGTGGGCAGGTAGGGTCTCAGCCTGCGTTCCAGGTGGAGCTGGTAGACAGCTGCCCTGGACACAGAATTAACCTGTGCCTCCATGGACAGCTGTGAGTCCAAAATGACTCCCAGGCTGTGCACCTGGTCCTTCAGGGGCACAGTTACCCCATTCAGGACCAGCAATCCTCCACACCCGCCCACCTCCTGTCCCCCAAAAACAGTACTTCTCTCTTCGCAGGATTCAAACTCGATGTCAAACCTTTGCTATATTGGGGACGGAACCAGTGATCCCTATCTTTTGAACAAAATGCTAGTTTAACCTGGAGGTAGGCTGTATGGATTGTGCATTGCTTTGTAATGATTTGTTGGGTCTCTGGACCATAATAAAGATTGATTGATTGATTGATTGATTGATTGATTGATATTGTGGACCCGCAAGGAAGCCAGGCAGGCTTCGTCTACCTAGGCTGTCCCCAGCCTGCACTCATCGCATACTGGGAGCTGCCAGAATGCTTTAGGTCTGAAAAGCATTCCAGAAAGGCTTTCACCCCAACTGAACTTGGCCCCAGGTGCAGAGCTTTGCCACTTTTTAAAGAAATTGCAAGACAGGCATCAAGAGCTGGCATTCCTGGGCACCTGCTGAGGCCCGCAGCCCTATTTCTCTGGAAAGGACTAAGAAAGGAAAGTGAATCGAACTCTACATGAAGGAGCGAGCCTCCTGCATGCACTGCGCAGGTTTTGTTAAGGCACAGAACTGTGGAACTGTAGAGTTGGAGGGGACGCTGAGGACCATCTGGTCCAACCCTCTGCAACACAGGAATCTCAGCTAGAGCATCCATGACAAATGGCCAGCCAACCTCTGCTTAAGAACCTCCAAGGAAGGAGAGTCTCAAAACATGTATTATCTAAAAACCGGTCTGTAGGGGGAAACCATCAGTGCTCAAACGTCTTTTAAAGGGGGTGGGGTGGGAAGCAGCTTGTTTTGGTCATAGTTGCATCTTGAATCGTAGGTAAATTTGAAGTGAAATTGACAGATTCATTTATCCCTAGGGCTGGCGTTGGATAGAATTCAGAATAGAAGCCGCCCAGAGTGGCGGGGGCAATCGCATTTGGCTGGGTACAAATAATAATAATAATAATAATAATAATAATAATAATAATAATAGCAGGAAGTAAAGGCTACCGCAAAAGGTTTATAGAAGCCAGAAAACATGTTTCACCAAGAACAAAGCCCCCCATTGCTCAAGCTGCATTGAACTAAGTAGTATTGCAATTAAACTTCGCAACTGTGAGGACCAGATACTTTGTTGTTTTTGCTTAAAACTTTTTTTCAGAAGCCAAGTTCTGTTCTGGTACCCATGTCCCACAGAGTAGCTGAAATATAAGGCATTTTCACTGCCTTGCATTTCGGTTATCCGCATGGAGCCGTCCCATACCCTCCAATAGTTATCCAATGAAAATAGGGACATCCTATTCCATCAGGCGGACACAAGCGGCGCTGTGGTCTAAACCACTGAGCCTTGGGCTTGCCGATCAGAAGGTCGGCAGTTCGAATCCCCGCAACGGGGTGAGTTCCCGTTGCTCGGTCCCTGCTCCTGCCAACCTAACCCGAGGTACCAGTAGAATTAGAACAAAAAACTGGAATTATGGCAGCAAAGAAGGTGAAATATCTCAGAGTGTGGATTACAGCTAAAAACATAAACTTATATAAAGATAACTATGAAGCTACTTGGAAGAGTATTAAGAAAGATCTAGAAATCTGGGAGAGACTGAAACTTTCTTTTTTGGGGAGGATATCAGTTATCAAAATGAATGTCTTGCCCAGAATGCTATTTTTGTTTCAAACTATTCCAGTAATTAAGGGGCTGAAACAGTGCAAAGAGTGGCAAAGGGCTTTGGCGAGATATATTTGGCAGGGTAGAAGACCGCGAATAAAAATGAAAATATTGGTAGATAAAAAAGAGAGAGGAGGTTTCTCATTACTATATTTGAGTTTATACTATGAAGCGGCGTGTTTAATGGGGGTGAAAGATTTGATAAAATTGGAAAATACTGATATTTTGGATTTAGAGGGCTTCGATAACAGGTACGGGTGGCACTCGTACCTGTGGTACGAGAAGGTGAAAGTTCATAGAGGCTTTCTAAATCATATAATTAGAGGACCAATATTCCAAGTTTGGGAAAGAAATAAAGATTTGCTGGAAAAGAAAACACCCTGGTGGATTTCACCAACAGAAGTGCTGACTGTCAAAAAAACTAATATGGAGGGGGGGAAAGCCACTTATGAAGAACTTACCAGGAAAACCGATCAGGGCATAAAACTTAAACCCTATGAAGAGGTAAAGAATTTATTTACAGGGTGGTTGCAATACCACCAGGTAAACGACTTGCTAAAAGAAGACAAAAAGAAATTAGGATTTGAAGATAAAAAAATCTAAATTTAATGTGGAAGTTATAGAAGGTAAAAATAAAACTTTGTCTAGGATGTATGATCTCTTATTGGATTGGTACACAAAAGACGAAGAAGTGAAGGAGGCTATGACCAAATGGGCCATGGATATTGGTCACAATTTGATTTTGTAATGTGGCATGAATTGTGGAATGTTAATATGAAGTTCACGGCGTGTAGGGCATTGAGGGAGAACCTTTAGAAAATGATTTATAGGTGGTATCTCACGCCAGTGAAGTTAGCTAAGATTTATAGATTGAAGAATAAGAAATGCTGGAAATGCGGAGAGGTAGAAGGTGACTTCTATCATATGTGGTGGACATGCAGTAAGGTGAAAGGCTTTTGGGAACTGATTTACAATGAGCTTAAAAAAAATTTGAAATATACTTTCCCAAAAAAAAGCCTGAAGCCTTCCTGCTAGGAATAACTGGCAAAGAAATTAAAAAAGAAGATAAAAATCTATTTTTATATGCCACAACGGCCGCAAGAACCATGTTAGCACAAAACTGGAAAATGGAGGTAATACCGACTATAAGTGACTGGCAAGTCAAGATGATAAACTATGCTGAGCTAGTTAAAATAATAGGAAGATTAAGGGATCAGGACAGTGGCGTAGCGTGGGTTGTCAGCACCCGGGGCAAGGCAAGTAATTTGCGCCCCCTAACCCGTGGATTTGCCCCTAACCCTAACCCCCAGATGTTGCGCCGGCTCCCCCCTGCACCCCCCACGCTACGCCACTGGATCAGGACGAACAGAAATTTCATGACAATTGGAACAAATATTTGACGTATATAAAAACTAATTGTAGAACTTTGACGACACTGGCGGGACTGGAATATCTCTAACAGCGAACGACTAATAAGTAAAGGAGATAAAATACGTGATTCCAGAATTTATCTGATACTTACCAAAGGAGTGGAGGGAAGTCTAAGGCTCGGTGGAGCTTAAAACAACTATGTAATATATGTATGATTCATGGACTGGATATGACACATGTAATTTATGTATTATACTTTGTATTTGTTTATATGTATATATAATGATAAACCAATAAAAACTCATTGGGGGGGGGGAACCTAACCCGAGGTACCACTGTAGTCAAAAGGAAGTACTTCAACATGGCATAATAGCTTATAGCTACTAAATGGTATAATTTGCTGCCATGGGATGTGAGTGAAGACAACCAACACTAATAGCTGGTTGTGTACTACTTCCAGGATGGAAGGCTTCTGAATAGCCATTGCTAGGCAGAGACATCACCTTGCCAACAAAGGCCCGTATAGTAAAAGCCATGGTTTTCCCAGTAGTGATGTATGGAAGTGAGAGCTGGACCAGAAAGAAGGCTGATCGCCAAAGAATTCATGCTTTTGAATTCTGGTGCTGGAGGAGACTCTTGAGAGTCCCATGGACTGCAAGAAGATCAAACCTCTCCATTCTGAAGGAAATCAGCCCTGAGTGCTCACTGGAAGGACAGATCCTGAAGCTGAGGCTCCAAGACTTTGGCCACCTCATGAGAAGAGAAGACTCCCTGGAAAAGACCCTGATGTTGGGAAAGATGGAGGGCACAAGGAGAAGGGGGCGACAGAGGACGAGATGGTTGGGTAGTGTTCTCGAAGCTACCAGCATGAGTTTGACCAAACTGCGGACTGAATGGGTGCTGGACTGAATGGGACTTTTGCTAGGGCTGCCATATTTCAAAAAGTGAAAATCCGGACACAAAAGCTATTTTTAGTGAAATTTGCCCAAATCTACACTACTGGCATGGGCTGCCATATGTCCAGATTTTCCCAGCCGTTTCAGTGATTTCCTCCTGGACGCTGCTTACAAGGGCTGAATACCTGCTATGTCCGGGAAATATGGCAACTCTATTTTTGCCTAATCCAGGGGTCAGCAAACCTTTTCAGCTTGGGGCCGGTCCACTGCCCCTCAGGCCATGTGGGGGGCTGGACTACATTAAAAAAAATAATGAACGAATTCCTACGCCCCACAAATAACCCAGAGATGCATTTTAAATAAAAGGACACATTCTACTCATGTAAAAACCATCCGTGGGCCAGATTTAGAAGGCGAATGGGCCGGATCTGGCCCCTGGGATTTAGTTTGCCTACCCATTACCTAATCCAACAGGGCTCTTCTTAGGTGACTCCCCCCCCCCCAAAAAAATAGAGGTGATTCCTGCGAAAGGCTTAAATGCTTGGGGACGTGGCTTCTATGCACTTCCTCTCTTTGTAGAGCTGGAAGGGACCCTGAGGATCATCTAGTCCAACCCCCGGCAATGCAGGAAAATGCAGCTGTCCCATACGGGGATTGAACTTGTGACCTCAGTGTGATCAGCACCATGCTCTAACCAACTGAGACAATCCAGACAAAAAGACACACAAAAATCCCGCCAGAGTTCTACTATTGAACCCTTCAAGGGATTTGCAATTGCAAAAAAAAAAACCCAGAACAATTCTGCACGGATATTATTGCTACTGCAGTTTGTTTAAGAGTCACCCCCTTCATTCTCCTGTCAGCTGCGGGTTGTTGAACTTGGGTTTTCTTCTTCTCATTCTTCAAATAGTGACATTTGCAGCATCCTAGGATAATTGCACGGTTTTAACTATAAGGTTCAGCTCCTGCCTGCCAGAAATAGCATTTTCTCCTTTCTGAGGGACACTGTTTACAGTGCTGGAGTTACCCTCATGTGGTTCTAATTAACAGTCTTCCCCGTTAGCAGCACAGCTAATAGCAAACCTCCCCCCCCCCCCTTATTGCAAGAGGCAGCAGCCTTGTGTTGACTTGCAGTAGGGGGGCCAACAGCCTCCACAAGAAATCCCTTGGCTCAGCAAGCACGTTGGTTTCAAATACATTTATTGCATTTATAAGTTGCACCTTGCCATTCAAGGGCCTCCAAGTGACTTGCACAGCCCAATAAAATACCAAAGGCATTAAGGTTACATTTTAAAAAATGCTCTTCTGGCAATTTATTTAAAAGGAGCCCATACCACAGCAAAGTTCGTTAGCATATCTAGTTACCTGCCCAATTAAATAAGAATGTTTTAGCCTAAAACCAACCAGCAATGGCACCAGGTGTGCTTCCCTGGGGAGAATGTTGAACAAATGAGGAGCCACCACTGAAAAGGCCCTTTATCATGTTGTTATCCTTTGCACCTCTCTTGGAGAGGGCATGCTTAGAAGGACATCAGATAATGCCTACAGAGTCCAGTTTGGTTCATGTGGGCAGATAATAATAATAAAAAGTTCATTTTCAATATTTTAAAAACCAACTTTCAGGGATACCAGGTGTGCCCTGTTCAAACTCTAAATTAAAATAAATAAATATGAAAGACACACAAGTGCAGCTGGAAAGAATAATACCTTAAAGAATTAGAGGCGCAGCAACTGAAACAATATCAGCAGGGTAGAACAATACGCATGCAAAACATGCAACAGAAAACAATGTAATAACCAGCAGCAGTAAAATCCCAGCTTGGCCTAGGGAATACCTAGTGATGCAACAAAAATTAAGAAGTGAAATCAAATCCCGTTATTATATTTCACATATCCTGATATTCCTTATGGAATGTACCTATTTCACTGTATATGGTATTGTATTGTACAGTTTATTGTATTATAAAGGTAAAAGGTAAAGGACCTCTGGAGGTTAAGTCCGGTCAAATTCGACTTCGGAGGGCGGTACTCCTCTCTGCTTTCAGGCTGAGCGAGCCAGGGTTTGTCCACAGACAGTTTTCCGGGTCATGTGACCAGCATGACTAAACCACTTGTGGTGCAACAGGACACTGTGACGAGTAGCAGAGCGCGGCATTTACCTTCCCACCGCAGTTGTACTTCTTTATCTACCTGCACTGGTATGCTTTCGAACTGCTAGCTTGGCAGAAGCTCGTACCCGCCATCATTTCTCTGATGAAAATAGGGACATCCCATTCCATAAAGATAATTTGACTGTTTATACCCCACACACCTTACTGGGTTGCCCCAGCCACTCTGGGCAGCTTCCAACATATATAAAATCAATAAAACATTAAAACATTTTAAAAAACTCATTCCCTATACAGGATTGCTTTCAGACAGCTTGGGGGTCAAATAGCTCCATACACTCCAACATTTATCCAATGAAAATAGGGACATCCTAAGGAAAATTGGGGACGCGGGTGGCGCTGTGGGTTAAACCACAGAGCCTAGGACTTGCCAATCAGAAGGTTGGCGGTTCGAATCCCCACGACGGGGTGAGCTCCCATTGTTTGGTCCCTGCTCCTGCCAACCTAGCAGTTCGAAAGCATGTCAAAGTGCAAGTTGATAAATAGGTACCACTCCGGAGGGAAGGTAAACGGCGTTTCTGTGCACTGCTCTGGTTTGCCAGAAACGGCTTAGTCATGCTGGACATATGACCCGGAAGCTGTATGCTGGCTCCCTCGGCCAATAAAGCGAGATGAGCGCCGCAACTCCAGAGTCGGCAGTTACTGGACCTAATGGTCAGAGGTCCCTTTACCTTTAAGGAAAATTTGGACATTCCGGGATCAAATCAGAAACCAGGACATCTTCTCTAAACCAGGGATTTCCTTGGAAAATAGAGACACTGGGAGGGTTTGGGAGCTGGGACAGAGCAACTTGCAATCGGCAAGACCATGAGGCTCAGTGGTTCAAACTACAGTGCTTTATGGTATGGGATTGTATTGTATATGTTGAATGGACTCTTTAAATGTGAAGGTTCATGGCCAAGGCACGTAAGAGACTTAACATGGAGGCCAATTGGCCTAAATATGGGGAAATAATTGAAAAAATTGGAGACAATTGGAGGTTGCAGAGCTTGGAAAAACTAAAAAACAAGGTGCGAGATTGGTTGCACTATGCACAAATTCAAGAGGTTTTTAAAGTGGACAAGAAGGTTGGATTCCCGGTGGAAAAATCAAAACTAGAGACAGAACTGTTAGAGCCAAAAAATAAACTACTTTCGAGAATGTATAACTTGCTGCTTAAATGGAATACCCAGGATGAGACAGTCAAATCCGCCATGATAAAATGGGCGCAGGATTTGGGGTATAACATTATGTTTGAAGACTGGGAAAGGTTATGGAACACCGGAATGAAATTTACGGCATGTAGTGCCTTGAAGGAAAACATTATGAAA
The DNA here is from genome assembly GCF_964106915.1 of Podarcis gaigeae. Lineage (NCBI taxonomy): Eukaryota > Metazoa > Chordata > Lepidosauria > Squamata > Lacertidae > Podarcis > Podarcis gaigeae. The sequence continues at coordinate 14,793,256 of NC_139678.1, read as the reverse complement.
ATGATATACCGGTGGTACATGACCCCAGTCAAGCTTGCTAAGATATATCACCTGTCTGATAATAAATGTTGGAAATGTAAAGAGGCGGAAGGGACATTCTTTCACCTCTGGTGGACCTGCCCGAAAGTGAAGGCCTTTTGGGAGATGATTCATAATGAACTAAAAAAGGTACTTAGATTTACCTTACCTAAGAAACCGGAGGCCTTTCTCCTGGGCATGGTGGACCAGAGAGTGCTTAAGAAAGATAGAACTTTTTTTATGTACACCACTACAGCAGCAAGGATCCTGATTGCAAAGCATTGGAAGACACAAGATCTACCCACACTGGAGGAATGGCACACGCAGTTGATGGACTATATGGAACTGGCCGAAATGACTGGCAGAATCCGAGATTTGGGAGAAGAAACAATTGAGGAGGACTGGAAAAAATTTAAGGACTATTTGAAAAAACATTATAAGCTGTACGAATGTTAAAAAATGCACCTTTTAGGAAATTCTAGCTTCAGCAATGATAAACTAATGAAATGGAAATTAAGGCACAAGAAGTCAGAGGTAGAATAATGAAATAACTTTATTGTGTTCAAATGAAAATGTACATGATTTGGGTTATAACACATTTGAAATTAGGTAACATGATAAAATGAAGGATACAATAAGTATTGAAACAAGTTAACAAATTGCTGATGTTCTGTACTACAGAGAATGCAGGGTTGGGAGGATGCGGGGAAGTCCAGTAGACTTGATGGAAAAAAGAACATGGAAATTTGTAATCTTTCTATTTTACTCTTATAATCTGTTTTCTATTCTTTTTTCTGTATTTCATAAACTCAATAAAAAATATTATATTAAAAAAAAATGTGAAGGTTCATTATTGTTCCACAAGATGTGTATGTCTTTAATAGCCAGAGCAAATAACGAAACCCAGTTTTACAGCTGTGAAACAGTATAGCAGGTGCTGCTAAGTTGTGTTAATTAAGCTGTGTCAGCAATTGAGTATAGTATATAAAGAGCACCACCTAGCTCTCTCAGTACCCTGGTGGATGGGTTATGCTTGTTGATATATTTAGTGTAAAAGGAGTTTTTGTTTTTGGTATTAAAACCTTGTTAAAGTTATTTTTTTAGTTCTTTCTAATGTGTGGTCTCCCCAGCAAGCTTTCTGCAGTGCAACTAAACTGCAAATAGCCAACAGTATATGGTATTTTTGTTACGATGATTGCTTGTACACTGCCCTGAAATTCAAGAAAAAGGATGGAGGGTGGTCTAAACAGGGTTTGGGGAGTGAATTAAATAGGGAAAAGCACAGGACACTTTGCCGAAGGCCTTTTCTAACCTGGAGTTGGCCCTGTTTCTACGTTGCCATCTTTCATGTGAAAGAACAGCTCTTTAAACTCAGTGCGCTCTGAGTACAGGCAGCTGGGAGGCCTGATCTTAAAGCGTAACCTACAGGGCACCCAGACCGAGTCCTTGATGGGACCCCAAGACACCTGCCCACCAACCCATAAGCCTATTCTGGTGCTGCGAACAGCTGTGTGTGGATGCCAAACAATCCCCAGGGACTCGTACAATAGCCAAAGCCAAGTGCAATTAGATGTTGCTTGTTGCTTAAGATTAAACGGTAAGACTAAGCTGTTTTGGTACAGAGCAGATTCCGACCCAAAACATTCGCGCAGACCTGCAGGTTTAAATGGAAAATGGACAGGCCTGCTACTCCCCATGAGAAAAGCCAAGGGCAGCTCCACGCTAGGAGTCATTGTTGCAAGTGTCGCCTGAGCATTTTGCAGAAAGATCTGCACATATTTCTCCGCACATTGAAAGGAAAATGTTTATTTTTAGCGCAGTTTTGTGGTCGCAGGAATTTTCCAGGGGAAATCCTCCATCGATATAGAATCGAGAAAAGTGAAGGGGGAGTTTCCTGATTGTGTTACATATACAGTGGTACCTCAGGTTAAGTACTTAATTCGTTTCGGAGGTTCGTTCTAAAGCTGAAACTGTTCTTAACCTGAAGCACCACTTTAGCTAATGGGGCCTCCTGCTGCTGCTGCACCGCTGGGGGACAATTTCTGTTCTTATCCTGAAGCAAAGTTCTGAAGCACTATTTCTGGGTTAGCGGAGTCTGTAACCTGAAGCGTCTGTAACCTGAAGCGTATGATTAAATGGGCACAAGACATTGGTCATAACATTATGTAGCGTATGTAACCTGAGGTACCACTGTATTAACAGAGATATGATCTATAAGCTGTTGTTTTTTAAAAAAATAAAAATACAGCGACTATAAATACTTGCTCCAGCTGTACCAATATTCCCTCATCCCTCTTTCCTTGAAGGCACCTGTTGACGCTAATGCCCTGAGTTAAGATTAGCTCCACAGCAGAGAAGGGGAGGCTCTGAATCTGCAGGAACTTGTAGCTGCCAGCAAAACAATCTGTGCTGAGACAGACACTTGGCTGCCTCATTTCAGAAGATAATGTAAAAGCTACACATATCAGCTGCTTGCTTGCATTTGCAGTGCTCCAGCTAATGCAAGCTTCTGGCATTGCAACTCCCAAGTTGAAGCAAAGTTCTAAACTACTCCTCATGATCTACTCAAACCTGTGCCATTTCAGACTGTGGAGGGAAGCTCATATATCTGACATTTTTCCTCGTGGGGGTGAGGGTGGAGGGGCAAGGCTTCTACATAAGAAACAGCTTGTCACAGACCCTCCCTGTGGCACCCTCCCTGTGGAACGCCCTCCTTTCAGATGTCAAGGAGATAAAGCACTACATGACTTTTAGAAGACATCTGAAGGCAGCCCTGCATCGGGAACTTTGAAACGTTCGGTGTTTTATAAATGTTGTAAGCCGCCCAGAGTAGCTGGGAAAACCCAGCCGGGTGGGCAGGGTTTTAATTAATAATTGTAATAAATAATAATAATAATACAATAATATAATTTTATTATTATTCAAGTGTCCCTATTTTCCAGAGATAGTTCTAGATTGACAGAAGCCGTCCCGGTTTCTGATTTGATCCTGGAATGTCCCGCTTTTCCTAAGGACATTCCTATTTTTATCGGACAAATGTTGGAGAGTACGGAATTCTGCGACCCCTGAACCAAGGAAATACAACCTTTAGAAGACATCTCCTTCAGTACCATAATTCAAAAGCATCAATTCTTTTGAAGGCAATCAGCCTTCTTTATGGTCCAGCTCTCACTTCCATACATCACTACTGGGAAAACCATAGCTTGAACTATACGGACCTTTGTTGGCAAGGTGATGTCTCTGCTTTTTAAGATGCTGCACAATTTGTCAACTGACTCTGTTACAGAGTCTGAACCAAATTAGGGCATCTCTCGCTCTGCTGTTCAGCTTGTTATTTTTTTTCTCCTAAGGTTGCCTTTTCTTGTTAGGACTCCTGTTATCTGTCAGCCAAAATATATGCTAAATAATTATGTTAATTCTATAAGTACACTTTACCTGTGTGAGTCACACACCTTGTTTCTGCAAGCCGTTCCTTGCCGCAGTTGTGCAACCAAGTGGAGGAAAAGGCAGGCAGAATTGACACAGAGGCATCTATTTTCAAGCCAAAGAGAAAATGATTTTATTTTAGAACCTCGGATCATGGAACAGAAGAGGTAGTATGAGAAGTGTGAGGAGGGCCACATACAACTCGGGGTTTTATGTAACCGTAAAGAGATGTGGGCAGACAATTGCCAGAGATATTTTGAAAGAACCAGGCAGAGAAGTGAGAACAGCAAAGAAACTCCTCAGAGCTCTGCAAAGCCTTTCTGTTTTAAAGATTTTGCCAGGGAAGCTAAAATTGCTCACCCATGTGGTCTTCCCCATGGCTGCCTTCACGTTTAAATCGGGTCCTCAGCTGCTATGCCTTCAGTAAGGTCACGTAAGAGCTGTGGCCCTGGCAGGTGACACTCTGACAGTGGTATATTTTGGATTTGGCAAAGGGAAACCAAAATGACCAGATGGGTGGAGCTCCACTCCTACAACTTTTGCGGCTTTTTAATATAGAAAGGGGACTAAGGAAGGACACAATCAAGGTTTATAAAATTATGCTTTTAATGTTTGAGGTTTTATTGTGTTTTTAATATTTTCTTGGGGCAACCCAGGCAGATGGGCAGCATAGAATCATCCACATCATCATTAAACAGGACGTCCCTATTTTCATCAGAGTAATATTGAAGGGTATGTTGTATTCAGATTTTTCTCCATTTTTCATAGCACAGCTGTCCAGGGACAGATTCAAACACATACAGTACTGGAAATTTGGGGTTGTGCTGTAGATTAAAGTGCTCAGTTGCTCTAGTGAGACAAACATCCTTTTAAAAAAAATAAGAAAATTGAAGATTGCCTTTTGCAGTTAGGAAAGTTACAGGGGAATTCACTGAAAAGTATGATGCACAGAAAAACATATAAATGCTATGCAAACAAATAAAAGTCAACTTTTAATTGCATTCTGACAATAGAATATTATGGTAGAACAGGAAAGCTGTCTTCTACATGCTTAATTAGAAAGTCAATACCATAATGATCCAAAGCTGCATGAATATTCCCTCATTTTAACCACACATACCTTCTAGCATGTGGGCACATTATGTCTTCCACCGGTCTGTCTGGTATAAATAGTACTTAATATTCTATTCCTTTTTTGTGTCTTTGAAAAACACAGCTATTCTCCCCTGCATTATTTTCCATTTTCCTTGTTTTGACAGATGCACAAGTCTTTCTTCTCATTTTTCCTTTGCTGCTATAACTTGCTGCCATAAAATATTTAAAGACTAAATACGTCAGACGACAGTCGATGAAGCATAATAAACTGTAACATTTCCAGAAAACATTACCTGTTTCTTTTTAAGGGAACACAGGGACCTGACCATTTGGTTTCTGGAGGCTCGTTTGATTGAACAATACTTTCATGTTTTCACTCTCCTTTATCCATCCATAACAGGTAGGGCTGCCAAAAAAATAATAATCAACTTTCAGGGTGTCCTGGTTTTTACTTTTTGAAATATGGCAACCTTAACAGGGCTCCTCAGCCTTGGGGGGCCTGGGGAGACATTTTGAAATCTAAAACATGGCTGTTGGCGCCGCAAAATACTGTTGTGCACCAATCTCTGACAAGTGAGGGGTTCCAGCGGTTCCATGAGCTTATGCAGGCTCCATGTTTCCTTTTGGAAATGAGGCACAGCAGGGACTGTGGTGCCTTTATATGGTTTATTTACACATATACAATCATAGGATTGTAGAGTTGGAAGCAGCATCTTAAAAAGCAGAGACATCACCTTGCCAACAAAGGTCCATATAGTTAAAGCTATGATTTTCCCAGTAGTGATGTTTGGAAGGGAAAGCTGGACCATAAAGAAGGCTGATTGCCAAAGAATTGATGCTTTTGAATTGTGGTGCTGGAGGAGACTCTTGAGAGTCCCATGGACTGCAAGAAGATCAAACCTCTCCATTCTGAAGGAAATCAGCCCTGAGTGCTCACTGGAAGGACAGATCCTGAAGCTGAGGCTCCAATACTTTGGCCACCTCATGAGAAGACTCCCTGGAAAAGACCCTGATGTTGGGAAAGATGGAGGGCACAAGGAGAAGGGGACGACAGAGGACGAGATGGTTGGACAGTGTTCTTGAAGCTATCAGCATGAGTTTGACCAAACTGTGGGAGGCAGTGGAAGACAGGAGTGCCTGGCGTGTTCTGGTCCATGGGGTCACAAAGAGTCGGACACAACTAAACGACTAAACAACAAGAGTTGGAAGGGTAATCTACTCCAACTCCCTGCAATGCAGGAATCTCAGCTAAAGCATCCACAACAGATGGCCATCTAACCTCTGCTTAAAAACCTCTAAGGAAGGAGAGTCCACCACCTCCTGAGGGAGACCATTCCACTGTTGAACAGCCTTTACTGTCAGATAGTTCTTCCTGAAGTTTAGTCGGAATCTCCTTTCCTAAACTTGAAGCCATTGGTTCGAGTCCTACCCTCCAGGAGCAGGAGAAAACAAGCTTGCTCCATCTTCCATGTGACAGCCCTTCAGATATTTGAAGATGGCCATCATAAATACAAAGATGAATAAATACAAAGATGCTGGGAAAGATGGAGAGCACAAGGAGAAGGGGATGACAGGGTTGGACAGTGTTCTCGAAGCTACCAGCATGAGTTTGACTAAACTGCGGGAGGCAGTGGAAGACAGGAGTGCCTGGCATGCTCTGGTCCATGGGGTCACGAAGAGTTGGACACGACTAAACAACTAAACAACAACAACAACAATCATAAATACAACCAGAGTCTATGATAAAAGGCCTCACAGCATTTAGCCCAAAGAGGTCTTGATTCTCCCACAGTCACAGCCATAGTCACATAATCAAGTCCCATAGTCACATAATCAAGCAGAAATCAGGTATGGTTTTCACACGCTGTCTTCTTCCTGCTTCTAGCCCAGCTCTCACATACTCAACTGCCCTGACTTTTGCTTGTCTCACTAAAGACAAAGGATTCAAGTTCTATAAGTGAACTTCAGAGCTGTCATCTAACTAAAGTAATCTCAGCTAATAGATAAATGAGTTATAATCTGTGCTCACATTATTTGGGAGTAAACTCAGTTGAGCTCAATGGGATTCATTTCATTCAGAAGAGCATGCAAATGGTTGATTTTGATGGTCTTGTTTATTACTTGTGTTATGCACTGGGTTCCGAGTATATTTCAACTTGTATGGGGACTCTAAGAGATATTTTATAGTTTGTTTGTTTTCAATGTTTTAATGTTTTTTAAATGTTAATACTATGGTGATAGCCAATGATAGGCATAGTTACTCAACTCCTTTAAGTGCATCTACCCCAATGATGACTAACACTGGAGATTATCCTCTAAGTATTAGACCACTGTTCTGTTACTACAACCAGAGCTTCAGACAAAGATGTGCTTTTCTAAGCTGACATGTCTGCACTCCTGGCTCAGCAACATCTATGCTGGCTTGGCCACAGAACAGAAGATGGAAGGATCCCAAGGATGTGCTCTATGGGGAGCTGGCTTCAGGCACCAGGCCAGTTAGCAGACCAACTCTGTGCTACAAATAAGTCTGCAAGCATGACATGAAGGCTGGCAATATCAATCCTGCTGTGTGGGAATCCCTTGCAAACGACTGCAGTGCCTGGAGACAGACAGTCAGGTTGTGCATCTGCAGCAGTGACCAGAGGAGGAATGACCACTGGGAGGAGCCCAGAGAGAAGAAACGCCATGGTGCATCTGAAGCAGCCCAACAGGATGCCTTAATCTGCCCCAGCCGCAACAAAACATGTCTCTCCCGCATCTGTCTCTACAGCCCCAGCAGGTGCCGTAACTCTCCAACGCTTTGACTTCATCTCTAAAGGCGCACTCCTCCATTGTCTCCCAAGACAGATGGGTGCCAACACCTGCTACTACTATAGCAACATGCAGAACAGCTCAGGTCGTCTCTCTTGCTGCCGCAGAATTGGTTCCTTCCTGCTAATGTTCAGGTCCATCCATTATTAATTTGCACTTGAAAACATCACACTGACTGGAGTCATCTATTTTCCTTTCCCATCCCTGTGAATGGAGTCTTTGATTCAATATTAACCGCACAGGAAATACAGTGTAGGTGGAACAGTTACATGCCTGACTCAGAAGGCAAAGCATCCTAAAGGAGGAGATGAATCTCCATGGGGGACGTGCTGAGATATGAATAGAAGGCTTCTATAAAACAAGCTTGTTGGTTTTAAAACATGTTGGGCAAAATTTAATTATTAGCATCGCTGCACCGGCTTCAAAGAAAGAATACCGGGGGAAGTTTGATCTTCTGCCCTTAGCAGCTTTTGCTTCACAAATTACAAGTGTTTGCAGATTTATAGTACACTAAACGTAAAGCATGTTAAACTTATAGCCCAGTCCTAAGCACATTCAGCTGGAAATATGACCCCTTCCTTTCCTGCCACAAAAGTGCTTACGGCTGTCAGCTGAGCCTGCTAGCAACAAAAAAAACACTTACAGCACAGTCCTCTATGCATGTTTGCTCTAAAGCAGATCCGTTCAAATAATTCCAATGCAGATGTACACTGGGGAAGTTCTTAAAAGGTTTTAAAAGGCTTGTTGGAGGCTAGATGATGTAATTTATCCCATTTTTGTTTTCATAGAAGTTAGACAATGTTGCCTCAAATCAAATGTTATCCCAGCTTTCCAGTGAATCTGCCCATCACCTTCTTTATCACAAGAAGTCCTATTTGGGGAAAAGTCAACTCAAGTAGAATCAGAATGGTAGAGTTGGAAGGTACCACTAGGGGTCATCTAGTCCAACACCCTGATTTGTTGTGCAAACGTTCCAAGTCAACTTTAATTGGACATCATGAATTTGCCAGGATGTGATGGTAAAAGGTAAAAGTAAAGGACCCCTGTTAAGTCCAGTTGCAAACGACTCTGGGGTTGTGGCGCTCATCTCGCTTTACTGGCCAAGGGAGCTGACGTTTGTCCACAGACAGTTTTTTCGGCTCATGTGGCCAGCATGACTAAGCCGCTTCTGGCGAAACCAGAGCAGCGCATGGAAATGCCATTTACCTTTCCGCCGAAGCGGTACCTATTTCATAGAATCATAGAATCATAGAGTTCGAAGAGACCACAAGGGCCATTGAGTCCAACCCCCTGCCAAGCAGGAAACACCATCAGAGCACTCCTGACATATGGTTGTCAAGCCTCTGCTTAAAGACCTCCAAAGAAGGAGACTCCACCACACTCCTTGGCAGCAAATTCCACTGTCGAACAGCTCTTACTGTCAGGAAGTTCTTCCTAATGTTTAGGTGGAATCTTCTTTCTTGTAGTTTGGATCCATTGCTCCGTGTCCGCTTCTCTGAAGCAGCAGAAAACAACCTTTCTCCCTCCTCTATGTGACATCCTTTTATATATTTGAACATGGCTATCATATCACCCCTTAACCTCCTCTTCTCCAGGCTAAACATGCCCAGCTCCCTTAGCCGTTCCTCATAAGGCATCGTTTCCAGGCCTTTGACCATTTTGGTTGCCCTCCTCTGGACACGTTCCAGTTTGTCAATGTCCTTCTTGAACTATGGTGCCCAGAAATGGACACAGTACTCCAGGTGAGGTCTGACCAGAGCAGAATACAGTGGCACTATTACTTCCCTTGATCTAGATGCTATAGTCCTATTGATGCAGCCCAGAATTGCATTGGCTTTTTTAGCTGCCGCGTCACACTGTTGGCTCATGTCAAGTTTGTGGTCAACCAAGACTCCTAGATCCTTTTCACATGTACTGCTCTCAAGCCAGGTGTCACCCATCTTGTATTTGTGCCTCTCATTTTTTTTGCCCAAGTGCAATACTTTACATTTCTCCCTGTTAAAGTTCATCTTGTTTGTTTTTGCCCAGTTCTCTAATCTGTCAAGGTCATTTTGAAGTGTGATCCTGTCCTCTGGGGTGTTACCCACCCCTCCCAGTTTGGTGTCATCTGCAAATTTGATCAGGGTGCCCTTGAGTCCATCATCCTAGTCGTTGATAAAGATGTTGAATAAGACCGGGCCCATTTATTTATCTAGGAGAAGTAAAGTTATTTAGGCTGGAGTATGATAATGTGTTTTTGGGTGGTATTCAACTCGGTTTTACTCATAATACACCTACTGAACATTGAACCATTTGAGCACTAGACCGGGCACTAGACCAGGCCCATTTATTTATCTACTTGCACTTTGACGGGCTTTCAAACTAATAGCCATAATCTGGAGACACCCTCAGTGTTATATTTGTGAAGCTTTTAGAGGTTCTAGGTTACTTTTTTCCACTTTTCTATCTCACCCTGATTCCAGACATGCTTGTCTCATTTTATCTTTGCAATAATGCTTTAAACCAGGTATGGCTGAGAGATCATTGGAAATTTAACTTAAGCAACTGGGAACAAGTGTACGAACCCAGCATAAGATTCAGTTAAAAATACAAGAAAAAAACACAAAATGCACAATAAAAGCAAGAACAAAAGAAACCAGTAACACCGCTTCCCTACCCACTCCCACAAACTCAGAAGCCTAGTTCAAGAGGAATGTTTTTGCCTGTAGCTGTTGCTAAAGCTTCTTTCTTAAGAACAGAAGAAGAGAGAAATGGAGAAAAGAGAAGGAGAAACACCAAGGATGATAGTCACCTAAGTTTTACTCATAGCAGACCCACTGAAATTAACATTGCAAAGGGTTCAGTGTTCAATAGGTGTACTATGAGTAAAACTGAGTTGAATGCTACCCAAAAACACTTTATCATACTCCAGCCTAAAGAACTTTACTTCTCCTAGATGGGCTACCTTCCCAGTTCGATGAGCTCCATCTGCCTTTCACTTCCCTCTACAGTAGGAACAGAAACTGTCTTCTTGACTCCCTGGTCCTGAATGGGGTAACTGTGCCCCTGAAGGACCAGGTGTGCAGCCTGGGAGTCATTTTGTTTTTTTTTTTTTTAAAGAATATTTATTAAAGTTTTCAATAGTAGTACAATAAAAAGAAAAAAGGATAAAGAAAAAAAGAAAAAATAACAAAAATCCAAAAATCCAAAAATAAAAATATTTAAAAACACATAAGGTTTCCATTACTTATTTTTCATTAACTTATTTCCCAGACCTCCTCATACCTCCCTTTTTTGTATTCCAATTCAAGTTGTTAGTTCAGCAAATCCTTATCAATAAATTTTAACCTATTTCTAAACCTTTTTTTCCATATTCTCCTAAAGCATTACAGCTGGAAACCACTTAATTTCTATCCGACATCATTCTAACATTCATTAATTTTGCAATATTTCTGTAAATAGTCTTTAAATTTCTTCCAATCTTCTTCCGCCGACTCTTCTCCCTGGTCTCGGATTCTGCCGGCCATTTCTGCCAATCCCATATAGTCCATCATCTTCATCTGCCATTCTTCCAGAGTGGGTAGATCCTGTGTCTTCCAGTACTTTGCAATGAGTATTCTTGCTGCTGTTGTAGCATACATAAAGAAAGTTCTATCCTTCTTTGGCACCAATTGGCCGACCATGCCCAGGAGAAAGGCCTCTGGTTTCTTCAGGAAGGTATATTTAAATACCTTTTTCATTTCATTATAAATCATTTCCCAGAAAGCCTTAATCCTTGGGCACGTCCACCAAAGGTGAAAAAATGTACCTTCATAGCCTGGGAGTCATTTTGCACTCACAGCTGTTTATGGAGGCACAGGTCAACTCTGTGTCCAGGGCAGCTGTCTACCAGCTCCATCTGGTGCGCAGGCTAAGACCCTATCTGCCCGCGGACTGTCTTGCCAGAGTGGTGCATGCTCTGGTTATCTCTCGCTTGGACTACTGCAAGGCGCTCTATGTGGGGCTACCTTTGAAGGTGACCCGGAAACTACAACTAATCCAGAATGTGGCTGCTAGACTGGTGACTGGGAGCGGCCACCGAGACCATATAACACCAGCCTTGAAAGACCTACATTGGCTCCCAGTACATTTCCAAGCACAATTCAGTGTTGGTATTGACCTTTAAAGCCCTAAACGGCCTGGGTCCAGTATATCAGAAGGAGCGTCTCCACCCCCATCGTTCTGCCCGGACGCTGAGGTCCAGTGCCAAGGGCCTTCTGGCGGTTCCCTCACTGTGAGAAGCCAAGTTACAGGGAACCAGGCAGAGGGCCTTCTTGGTAGTGGCACTTGCCCTGTGGAACACCCTCCCACCAGATGTCATAGAGAACTACAGCTACCAGACTTTTAGGCAACATCTGAAGGCAGCCCTGTTTAGGGAAGCTTTTAATGTTTGAGGCATTACTGTATTTTTATATTGTGTTGGAAGCCGCCCAGGGTGGCTGGGGAAACCCAGCCAGATGGGCGGGGTATAAATAAATAATAATAATAATAATAATAATTAGTAGTAGTAGTAGTATTAGACCCATGATTGGTCTCATCAGCTCAAGCCGCCGGAGCCCATCTTTATATGCAGGGGAAGCCCCTCACCCACCAAGGGTTTGAGACCCATCGGCTATCCTCACCTGGTTTAGCCAGCTAGTTGAAGCCATTTCTTGGGGTATGGCTGCTGTTGCATGTTGGCAGCTTCTAGGAGCTTCAGGTAAGAGCTGAGTGCAGGGTGAAGACCAAAGGTGGACAACCTACCCCAGAAGGAGCATGACATGTCCCCCACCTGAAGTACTACCTGTCCCAAAACACCCCATAGACCACCCAAATAAGTAAATAAATGGTGCGATAAAAGTATTTAAGATAAGCAAGCAAGTAATATATTTTTCCTGATATAAGATGAAGGAGATGAAACCTCCCTGTAACACATATTGCTCTGGCTGGTGAATGGGGCCCAATTCCCTTTGCATCTACAGGCACAAGGCAACTCCGCAGATATCGAAAGCAATCAACAAAGGGTGCCATATTGCTGGTGGAGGTTAAAAGTGAACACTAGCTTTGAAAAAGCTGAAGACAAATTAATTAGATTGTGCATTCCATTTTCAAATGCCTGTTTTGCGCCCTTTAACAATATTCATGTGTTCATACAAACAACAGGTTCAAAGAAAAGGTGTTTTCAGTTTCCCATGAAAGCACCAGGTACTGTGAGGATAAAGATCGAGTAGAATTGCAAAATTATTTGCATAATAAAGGGCTGTTTTGTGGAGTTGAAGAACAATATATCTAGACAAGGCAGTGCTCATATGCTATATGTTAGAGTCTCATGGTGAGGAAAGAAAGTCAAATGGAAATTATCCCTACGGATCATTTTCATTTGTCTTTCTTTCCCTCACCATGTGAGCCTAGAAGCCAAAGAACACTGCCAGATTTTGAACATGCAGCAAAACTAGATGACAAATGCATAGCGTGCAGGTTTTTCCAGATTTTTTTCTGGAACAAAATCACTTGCCCTGCCTGTTTGTTATCTACACTTGCCAGGTTTTCCCAGGTCCCAAACTTTCAAGTAGTCTGCCACATGAAAAACTGGTATGACCTTTGGGTTGTATCCAATGTAAGTCATACTTAGAGTAGACCCGTTGAAATTAATGGGTGTAACTAAAATAGGTCCATTAATTTCAAGAGGTCTGTTATGACTTGAACTTTCCTTTGTATGGGTAAAATCTTAACTGGCATCAGAAGCCTTATACCAAGTCATTGGCTCAATGACTTTGGCTCATTTTGCCCAATATGGGCCACACTGGCTGGGAATGGCTTTCCAGGGTTTCAGGTGGGTGTCTCTCCCAGTCCTAGCCTTACCTGAGACCGAACCTGTGACCTTCTGTACCCAATACAGATGCTCTACCACTGAGCTACAGCCCTTCTAAGAAGAGACTGGCTGCATTGTCCCCCATTTAGTCCAGCATTTCTGATAATTACCCTATAGATACCTCCAGGAAGCCCAGTCTCTGCAGCTAAAGGCAAATGACCACTCCCACTGCTGACCTCCAGCAGTTCATACCTGTGGCTGAACCCACCATGGTCAAACAGCCTTATTGTGCGTTAATTTGTCTAATCCTCTCTTAAAGCCACCTAGGCTAGTACACATCACGATAGCTTGTGGCAGTGAATTCTATAAAGGAATTGTGGATGATGTGAAATCCTTACTTTTTTGTTCTAAATCTACTGCCAACAGATTTTTGAAATGACCCCTGAGGTCTGGTATTATGACAGAGGAGGGAATATTATATTCACTTCGTCCACACCATGCAGAAATTTAAATATCTCTATTATGCCCACCTCCACTATTGATTTGTTAATCATATAATATGACTTTTGCTTTAGTTGTGATGCTTAGCTTATTTTTTAGCTGTTGCTTTGTCAACAGTGTTCTATGGATTGTAGTTGTTTTACTGATGATCTGTTAATTATGATTTACGCTGTATTTGTGATGTTCTATCATGTTATTGTTATTTATTGTTTACAAGCTGCTTTGGGAGTCATTTGAATGAAAAGCAGCACAGAAATACGATGAAGCAAATCAAATCAAATCCTGCAAATCAGTCATGGTAGGCAGCCTAACAGCTTTAATGATTATTGTTGTTGTTGTTTAGTTGTTTAGCCATGTCTGACTCTTCGTGACCCCATGGACCAGAGCACACCAGGCACTTCTGTCTTGCACTTCTGTCTTGCACTGCCTCTCGCAGTTTTTAATGATTATTAGATTATCTAAATCAGTATTGCCTTCACCAGTCTTCCCCAACCTAGCATTCTTCAGATGTTTTGGACTACACATCCCATCAGGCTACACAGGTATGACTGGCTGAGGCTAAAGGGGCATGTAGTCCACAGCCTATGGAGGGCACCAGGTTGGGGAAGAGTAGTGCACACCGACTTGCAGTGACTCTCCAGAATGTCAGACAAGAGGCTCTCTCAGACCTTAAATCCTAACCTTCATGTTCCTCACTTCCCCAAGCAGTAGGAACTTTCAAGGACAGCCTTTCCCTGTGTAAATTTCATTATGATAAAAAAAAATAGTGGAGGAGCACTCACCCATCTGATAGACACATAGTGCTAGAGTTTATCAAAAATAACATATTACTGAAGCCCAGTTCTCCCACATTGTTGCTTTCTTGCCAGGTAGCTGAAAAATGCAGTATTATTTCTTATTCACTGGCTACCTTCCAGCTGATAAATTGCTCCTTTAAAGCCCACCTCAAGCAGATAGGGTGGCTCAATAGCTCATAGCCCCGAAAGGCTTTCTTCATTAAGGAAGATGCTCATATAGCAATCTGTACAAAAAGCATGACATAGTGTTTCGGAAAATTCAGACAGGATGCTTTCAAAAAATACTTCCATGGTGTGTTAAGACAAATGCCAATATCAGCTTTGCAACTGTCATGGTTAAATGAAAGGGGGAAGTGAAAGAACGCCCATGTTCCCTAAGGGCTAATTCAAACACCACTTTTAGCAGGTACTTCAGTTCCTAGAATCACTCACATATTTGCATAGTGGCCTGTGTGTGTGTGTGTGTGTGTGTGTGTCTTTGTGTCTTTATATACCACATTTATATATACATGCAGGACCTTCTTGCCCATGGACATATCTGTAGACTTAGATTCATAGAATTGTAGAGCTGAAAGAGACCCCAAGGGTCATCTAGCCCAAACACCTACAATTCAGGAACCACTGCTAAAAAAATCACTAGAAGTTGGTCATACAACCTCTGTTTAAATACTTCCAGTGAAGGAGAGTCCACCAGCTTCTGAGGTAGTCAGAAAGTTCTTCCTTATGTTTGGTTGGAATCTCCTGTCTTGTAATTTGAACCCAATGGTTCTGGAGCAGCAGAAAAACAATCTTGCTCTGTATTTCATGTGACATCCAAGTCATTTATATAAATATTGAACACCACTGGTGTTCAGGAGGTGCCACAGCTTCTTCAACATCAGCCAGCTTCTTACCATAGCTGTCAACTTTCAGATTTGAAAATAAGGGATCAGCAGCCTCAAAAATAAGGGATCAGCAACCTCACCTGTTCCAGAGACAGTCTACGGGATATCTAACAATCCGGGATAGCAGTGGGAAGCAGCGGGAAACGGCACTGGAATAAGGGAATTTCCCGCAAAAAAAAGGGAAAGTTGACAGCTATGCTTCTTACACACATTGGAACATAAGAGAATCTGCCTTGCACCAGGTCAGACCATTTGTCTATCTAGCTCAGTATTGCCTACACTGACTGGCAGCAGCTCTCCAGGATTTTACACAGGGGTTTCTCCCAGCCTCTGCCTGGAGATACCACTGGGGACTGAACATTTTGCATGCCAGGCAGAGGCTCTGCTCCAGAACACAAAAGCTTTCGCCAGAATAAATCTGATTTAGGGAATTTGGTTTTGAGGTGCCACAAGCAAGCCTTTCTTTTTCTTGACTGCAACAACCCCATACTTTAAGCATGCCCTACTCTGAGAGGAAATGGATTTCTTTTATTATTATCATCAATATGTATGACTACTGCTGGGAGGTATATTATTAGCTGTGTGTGAAAGGAGGGCAGACTCTTTAATATTATTGTCATCTATTAAATTTCCATACTGAGGATCACAGGGCGGTTCAAATATGAAAATACAAAAATAGATGCTCTTCCTCAGCAGCCTCTCAGAAACATTTCCCTATAACCAGGCCTTTGGCTGATTATCATTCTGTGGCCCTTTAAATGTGTTTGTCAGAGGAGGGTTATGGGCTTTTGTTTTCTTATGTATTTTGTGTGCTCATTTTGTATTTTTATGTTGTCACCAGCACTGTGGTCTTCGGATGGAAGGTGGTATACAAATTTTATAAATAATAATAATAATAATAATAATAATAATAATAATAATAATAATGTTCTGAGGTGCTTACCCAGCTTCCAGCCCTTTGATCTTCGGATGAAGGGTCGTATGCATGTTTAATAAATAAGATTACTAATAATCTTGTGAGGCGATAACCCAGCTTCCAGCCCTATGATCTTTGGATGAAGGGCGGTATACAAATTTAATATAAATAATAATAATAATAATAATCTTGTGAAGCGAGAACAGATCCTCCAAGTGTCCCTATTTTCCAGAGACATCCCTGATTTACAGAAGCCGGCCTGGTTTCTGATTTGACCCCAGAATGTCCTGCTTTTCCTTAGGATGTCCCTATTTTCTCCCTATTGGAGAAATGTTGAAGGGTATGGAGTTATCTGACCCACAAGGCTTCTGAAGGAAATCCTGTATAGGGAAGTGTTTTCCCCCAATGCTTAATATTTTAGTATGTTTTTATATATGTTGGAAGCTGCTCAGATGTGTGAGGTTAGGTATAAATAGTCAAATTATCCTTATGGAATGGGATGTCCCTATTTTCAACAGAGAAAAGTTGGAGTGTATTAATAATATAATAGCAATCTTCTGAGGGACTAACCCAGCTTCCAGGAGCCTCCTGATCTTTGGATGGAGGGTGGCACACAAATTTAATAAATAATAATCTTCTGAGGCGCTAACCCAGCTTCCAGCCCTGTGGTCTTTGAATAAAGCGTAGTATACAATTTTAATAAATAATAATATTAATAATCTTCTGAGGCGCTAACCCAGCTTCCAGCCCTGTGATCTTCGGATAAAAAGTGGTATACAATTTTAATAAATAATAATATTAACAATCTTCTGAGGCGATATCCCAGTTTCCAGGATAAAAAGTGGTGTACAATTTTAATTTAATAATAATAATCATCATCATCATCATCGGAGGCGAGAATACCCCTCCCCCCACCTCACGACGTCCGTCCCCCCTACCCGACAGAAACGCAGAGCGCGCGCCCAAATCAAAGCTCCTCCCCCTCCCTTCCTTCCAGGGGACCTTAGCAACAAGGGAGGAGGGGAGGGCTGGGAAACGCAGCACTCGCGCCTGCGCCCTCTTCCACAGTCTCCCTGCCTCTCTCCCCGCAGCCCCAGCATTAGGAGCCGCGGCCTCTCTCCGTGCAGGGGGTGGTCTCTTCCGGTTCACGCCGGAGCAGAGGAAGCCGGGCGGCCATCTTGGATCATCCGGGAGCGGCGGCGCTGCTGCTGCTGCTTGTGGCTGAAGCGGGCTGGGTGGTGGGGAGGAAGGAGGAAGCCCGCTCGGTGGCGGCGGTGGCGGCGGGTCTCCTCCGCGCTCGGTGTTGTCGGAGAAGGGAAGGCTCGGCGCCAGACCCCTCAAGCTGAGGAAGGAGGGCCCGCTCTTGTTAGCATAGCGGCGGCAAGGAGGAACCGGGACTTTCTCTGGAGGAGGAGTCGGAGGAGTCGGGGCGGGGGGCGAAAGGCATGAGCGCCGAGGGCCGGTGAAGCGAGGCTTGGGGTCCTTTGAGGCGGACAGAAGCCTCCCCTGGGCAGCTCTGAGAGGGGGTTCATCCTCCCCGACTCCGGTTTATCCCCCCCTCTCACTTGGACTCCGTGTCTGCAGCGCCCCGAAACACCCCCCGCCCTTGCTCGCCCGCAGCCCCGTCCCCTCCCTCCTCAGAAGCGGCTCTGGTCTCTCCTCGTCTCCCTCCCTGTCCCCCTTCTCTAACCCAGGCACACACTTCTCTTTCTCCCCCACCCCTCTTTTTTGTGCTCCGTGAGAATCCCCGTCTTCTTTAATCCGCCGCCGCCGCCGCCTTCGAAGGATCCTAATCTGGTCTGTAGAATGATCCCTGAAGACTCCCGGGAGGATACAATGCTCCATTATCAGACTGGAATATAGATGAGAAACGGGGGTCGTGGTGGAGAAGGGGGAAGCAAACCGGATTTCCCTCCCCACACTCCCCTTCTTTTCCCACCTACCCCCACCCTTGATGGTGGTACTTCGTAACCACTATCATGCAGTAAAAATGCGATTTTTTTGGTAAATATATATATATATATATATATATATACACACATATACATATATATATATATAAAACTATTCGGAGGGGGGAGAGTGTTAGTATTTTCTATATCTGTATACACCATACGTTAGCTGGATTTTGCCATTGCAAACGGTGCTTCAGCGCAAGTGGATGAAAATGTCCACTAGAACTCCGCTGCCCACAGTGAATGAACTGCCCACCGTGAATGAAAACGTGAGTGTACTTCAGGATTGTCCATTGTTGTAATGAGAATTTTATAGTAAGCTGAATGCCTTTTTTTTTAACGCCTGGTGTTAAATTTCACAGTATGCAGCACAGTATATTTTGCCTCCATCTTAAAAGATGTATCATGACATGGGTTATTAAATAGTGGGTGGAAATGTGCTGTTTTCTATGAAAATATGGATGAAATTGAGAATAGGTGGTCAAATTGTGATAATTGAAATCCTTTCAGAGGACATCTTGACATCACCTAGGGCATCCATTGCTCTACTGTTATGACATTCATTGTCTGGCAGCTGGACATCTGGTGACAGATGTTGTACAGGTTGTTGTGAATAATGTTATCAGTAGGGAAGCTCTTATCAAGGCCTGCCTGCAATAACCTTCTCTTTAAACTTGGGATCCCTCTCACTTCTACTTCTCTTTCTAAGTCCCTCACACTTTAGTCTTATGTCTTTAGAATGTAACATAATCAAAACAGATGTTCTTGGGCATAAAATATGATAATCATTACAAGTGGATCATGTATAAACTTAGAATGGTAAAGAATGGTTCTTTTCCTCTGAAAAAGATTGGATTGAGTGACCTAGATAACATATATTTCAAATCTGATTTGTATATCTCATAAGTGACCGAGTAAGCCCTTGTGTTGGCAGTCACTTAGGTGATTTTAAAGGACCTCCTCTTTTTGATCTAGATGTTATATTTATCTTCATATATAGCATTTGAGTTTGGTTGCATAAATGCTAAAGAAAATTGAATTATTTTCAAATGAAATATGTGAATTGAGAGGTATTTATGCTGTATTACAATAAAGGTTTGGACGTTTGGTGTCTCCGGAATTTGGAGAGAAAAAGTTGAATATTTTCTTTAACTTTCGGAACACCAGGTTTGCTATCAATATGTTTTCAAATGCAAATTCCTTCTGTCAAAGAAATTGGCAGCATGTCCATTGATACAGGACTGAAGACACAAGTGACAAATCTGTGTGTGCTGCTTATCTGATAGCCAGTTTTACTGTAAAGTTAAGAATCTCTGATAGGCTCCAAGAAAGAAGGTGTTTTATTTATCTTATTTATGAATTGCCTCCCATAAAAGATCCCAAAGCAGTTAAACAATGAAAAATATATAAAAACAATTTCAAGTTCAGTACACCTATCTAGATGGGAATAAAAATCTCCATTTAAAAGGCTTGTTGGAAAAGGAAGATCTTCAATAGGCTCCATCCACTGTTGAGAAAAATATACTTAGATGCATATTTTTTGTTGTATGTGTGTTAGCTGGCCTATTCATTGTGATTGACTGAGGATACTTGCAACAAGCTTAGATACAGAAGTGGAAAATATGCTTAGGGGAACAATTGTTGCATTGTCAAGTCTCTGGATTTATTGACATAGTAGATAAAACTTCTCTATTCTTTGTTTACTTTAGTTTACAGATTATAAAAAGAACTAAAGACTATATTCAGCCAGAGTTAATTAAGTAATTCAATTATAGAATCTTTGTGGACTTCATTCCAGGCCTCCAGAGTTGTCTTTTAGGGAAAATTGTCCTGTGTTGGACACTTCTGTAGTTCATTGTCAGTCTTGAGGTTTATTTCAGTAGGTTTGATCACTTAACTCTTTTACTAACTAGATAACTCTATTATCAGCAAGTTCATCAGGCTTAGAAATATTTGGTGGGAAACTGTCTTAATACCATTCTCCAGTGTGTATATTCAAGTTCTAGATTAGATAAATTCTTAAACTTATTGTGGATAGCCCATTTGTTAAAAATATAAAATTAAAACCGTATGCTGTTAGATTTTTTGCTTAGTTGCATTGCCTCTTTGATCATGTCCCAGCTTGCAAACTAAGCTGAATTGGGTTGGTTGGTTTCAGAGGATGCACGTGGGTAGTAGTGAGTTTTAAAGTATCATTTATATTGAGGCCTGCATTTGACCATGCAAGTACTAGATTGCAGGAGGATCCTTAGCGTTAGATTACACAGCTCAGTGCTTCCTGGTTGCATTTTAAATTTGATAATTTAAATTTTACACCTGTAATTTCTTCAGGTTGAAAGAGTCTTCCATTACAAGTGTGGTGACAGTGCTTAGTGGGGGAACAGGTAGGTCATTGGTTCTCAAAGGATGTGGTGCACCACACTGGTGTGGCAGGAGAGGATAGCAAGTGTGGCAGGAAGATTCAGTGACAATCATGGGTGATTCATGTTCTAATGTAGCTGCATTGTTTTATACATTCTGGATGTTCCATGGTCATATTATAACAGTGTTTATCAAACTTGGGTCCTCAGCTGTTGTTGGACTACCACTCCCATCATCCCTGATCACTGGTCCTGCTAGTAATGATGGTAGCTGCAGTCCAACAACAGATGAGGACCCAGGTTTGAGAAACACTGCATTATAAAGTAGTTGTGCACTTTGTTATGAATCAAGCACTGCTAGGAGTTGTGTCTTCTTTTATTTCCAATGTATTTTTTACCAATAAAAAATTAGGTGTGGCATGAGCAAATTTTCATTCAGAAAGTGTGTCAGAAAGAAAGAAAGAATGAAAACTGGGGCTTAGGACCCGTTAGACTGCCTGCTCCCCTATATGTTTACTCCCACCAATCTTTGAGGTCAGGTAGGACAACAGAGGTGTAGTTGCTGATGGTGTGTTATGTAGCAACTTGTGAGAAGGTGTCTTTTATAGTAGCACTCTGATGGTGGAAAGCCCTCGTCTTGCAGATTTGGGTCGTAAGTATTAGACACCATGTAAATACATTTTTAATTACTCAGGCATTTGTTTTGTTGACTGCAAGAGATTTTTGTTGCTCCCCAAGTGCTATAATAGAATTTGATCTATTTTTGTGCTTTACTTTTTTCTATTGCTTTGTTTTTGTATCTAGGATTGATTTTAATGAAGAACAGATTATAAGTCACCTAAATAAGTCACCTAAATAAATTACGAAATTGCTCTTTGGTTTAGTCATGTGACTGCCATCTTAATTTCTTTATACTAAATTTTTAAAGCTTATTTCTGTTACCTGGGAGGGATGTAATTGAGCCAATGCTGAACTTTCCAAGGTAGCAATCTACAACATTTATTGGCAAAGACAGATAATGTTTACTACAGTTTCGTATTAGTTTCTAGAAAAATGCTGAATGAGCATTGTTCTTGCCTGTGCTTGAAGTTGAACTATATTTGATTTTGAAGTCAGTGCAGAAGCCCATTTTTCTTTTGTAAAACCATTAGGCACAATGACATGCTCCAAAATCAATTTAAGCTTTACAGGTACATATGAATGTCCAAAGACAGCCTTTGTGTTCTGAACTCAGATAGCTGATTCTGAGTCTCGCCTTGATTCTTGAATTCTGACATTCATGGCTACTTCATGTGAACTTAAGCCCTCAGTTTCTGCTTAGAGTTTATCTAGCTCAGATGTTGCTGAATGATAACTCCCATAAGCCCCAGCAAATATGAGCAGTAGCCAGAGATCATGGGACTTATGGTTCAGTAACAACTGGAGGCCCAAAGGTTCCCCACATCTGATACAGTTGCAGCTCTGAGATGTTGTGTGCTCCACTGTTAACGCTTCTTCACATACCAGCAACAGCCTGTCCCACATGTCCCTTCCTGTCAGAGATGTGGCCTCTTGGGAATGTTCACACTTGGAGCTGGTTCACACATCACATTATCCCATAGCTGCATGCTGGTGCATGCTGCTCAGAAGTCCCTGAGTTGCTCTTCCCCTGCTTCTTCTGCCATGTTAGGCAGGCAACACCCCAGAGGCTACCTTTGTTATGTGTGAACTAGCACTTGTAGTTTGCTTCTGTTGAAGGATTGAGAGGCCAACATTTGTTCTTGGTTTAATGTAATCTTTGAGCCAGGCCTTCCTACAAAGCAGTGGCTTTGAGACAAGGAAATGGGCATCTTCATGGTTTTTACACGTGATGTAGTGCATGGGTATATGTAACTTGTGTGAAGTGATTATTGAGTTTTGTAGGTTAGATAATGTTCAGTTTGCGAGCAGTGTTAGAAACTCAGATATATAATCTAATCACCAAATGGCACCTTAAACCTAGTTTATAATCATCACCACAATGGAATCTCTAGGTACATCCGCCCCTGTGAAGTTTGTTGTTGTTGTTCCTCATTTCATTTTTATATCACTCTATATTTTAAAGAACAAATCTCAAAGCAGTTTACAACGCATTCAAACATAAAATAAAACAATCCAGAATAAAATAAGTTCAAGCTTCAAGGAAAATATTTCAGATCCTTTCTAAGTGCTTTCCCCAGTCACCAACCTGGCATCTAGAGATCTGTGTGTGGTCGCCATTGGACCTGCACCAGTCGCAAAATGCGCATGGCACCTAGCTAATTTCTGACACTTTTTCAAGACTGGCTTTATTTAATTGGATTACTTTAATTTTAAAATTAAAGTAAAATTAAAAGTAAAGTAAAATTAAAATTAAATTTTAAATTTTAAAATTGGATTACTATATATATATATATATATATATATGTATATATATATGTGTGTGTGTGTGTGTGTGTGTAGTTCAGGAGTGGCTCAGTAAGCTGACTTGGAAAGCATTGTTCTAAGGGGGAGGAACTCCTAATGCTTTCTGTTTGAATTGCATTTTTCTGGGTGCTATTTATTTAGGAACACAGGAAAAAGCCGTAGCAAGTCAGAGCACTGGTCCATGTAGCTCAGAATAATCTCCGCTCCCTGGTAGTGTCTCTCTAGGATTTCAAGTGGGGTCCTCTCTCAGCATTACTCAGAGATGCCAGGGATTGATCTTGGGAACTTCTTCACACAAAGCAGATTCTTTAGCCAGAGCTACAGTCCATCCTTTGTTTGTATTTCTAGACTACCCATCATCCCATAGGAAGTACTATCAAGGTTCCTGGAAGATATTACACATTTTGTTCAGTCATTTTGAAGGCATATTTATGGTGTGAAATGAAACCCATTTTCTGTACGATCCGCCTGTACAGTGGCCTTGAGGATGTCATAGTGAATTCTGCTGTAATAGCTGATCAATGAAAAGATACTGCATTGCCTTTGCTAATATGTCTGTTTATATAGCCTGTTCCGTTCTGTAGTAACACTTTTTACATCAGCAGTGGGCATTGCTATGAAGTCTGGTCCACATATCTGCTGCTGGGCTGCGCATCGCTACCCTTTTCACAGTATGGTCTTACACATTTTTATGTGGAGGTAAATTCCACTGTGTTCATTATTCCCTGGTGAGTTTGCACAGTAGTGTGCCATCAGCCAGAGACATATACCTGGAACTGCACTGTGGAATCAGAGATATCTACTGCATCAAAAAAGGCCTTTTGTGGCCATTCTTATCTTACAAAATATGCATGCTTTGATAATCTGAATATGGATCTGTACATTTTAGATCACTTGGTATGTATATCATTGGTTATTTCAAGGCAATGGAATAATTGAGGTGCTATTATGTATCCCTCTTAGATTTGGAGTTTGACCTTTACAATACTGAACTCCCAAAGCTCCTATTATAGCTAGCCTTGGGGATCAAATCTGTAAGTGAACCTTTTAGCCAAAAATTGACTATTTAAAAATAGCACGACACTGAATCACAGGATAAAAATCTGAACAGGGACTTTCCAACATCAATCTCAGATCTTTGACCATTGGGTGTCCTTCTGGCTTCATACATAATTACTAACAATGGCTATATGGGAATTGGACTTAGTATGCAGTTTTATTGATGATTCAGGCTTGACTACATCTTGCTCTTCAGCTGCTATATTTACACTTCAGTGCTGAGGTCAGTAAAAACTTCTTTTGATCAGTGAACAAAGTCAGTGTGACTTGGATGATATAGTAAATCTCAGATGCGTCCTACAGATTCTCCCTTTTCTTAAAAACAAAATCCACTCTGAATATTCCTGCACTACAATAAAGCTGTTGTGCTATTGCTGGATAATTCCTTATTCTGGATGTGTCACTTCTTTCTAGTCCACCCCCCCCACACTTTATGCACCTTTATCTTTTTACTTTGTGATTAAATCTAATGCCACCCTCATATAGGCACCCAGATATTTGGGGTTATGCTGTTGCACAGCTCTAGCATTAAATTTGTGTTTTCCATGATTAATAGCAGCTAGGTTGTACTCATTATTTATAACATCACATTAATACAGCATTCTTGTGGCCCAAACTAATAATTACTTCTGCTTACGTAACTAAGCAGGAGCTGAGAAAATAATAGTGCAAGTGAGAGGCTGAATTTTGGCATTTTAATAGTCCTTGGCCTTAAAGGCCTTAAACTCTTTTGGCTGCCAGGCTGTTCCCATTTCTAGCTCCTTGGCATGATGATGCCCGGCTTTGTCAGTCTTCCCCAGTCTGCAGGTTGGCTGCAGATGGGAGTCTATATTTAGAGTATGTGTGCTTGCCTTTGACCTACACGGTTAAACTGTATGTGAAATGCAGTTACACTGACACATGAAAATGTTACAGTAAGAAGAAATCTGTTGATCACATATGCTGGTGATCCAGTGAGTCATGTAGGCCTTGACAGGTCAATATTGTTAGCTTTCTATTGGCTACTTAATGCACTACTGTCCTTGAATTATGCCCTTTTTGTAGGTTTAATAATTTCACACTGGTTGCCTTTGAAGGCTTGATTTGTTAGGGTGTACTTTTTAATGTGGAGGAAAAATTAGGATGTGTTTTAAGGTGATCAAGCTATTTGTTATAAAGATTATACTTTGTCTGCTGTCAACTTTTTAAACTGATTATTGTTTGGCAGGTATACCTGGCCAATCAGTTTAACATTCTTAGGAGCTGTATGATTGGGAAGGAGAAGAAGCTAGTAGCCATAAGGTGATCAAGCTATTTGTTATAAAGATTATACTTTGTCTGCTGTCAACTTTTTAAACTGATTATTGTTTGGCAGGTATACCTGGCCAATCAGTTTAACATTCTTAGGAGCTGTATGATTGGGAAGGAGAAGAAGCTAGTAGCCAAGAGAGCATAACGGATTGCCTTTCCACAATGAAATATTTTATCATTTAAATTGGAATGTGACTTTTGGTTACAATCTTCTGGCTGTCCTGTTGTCTAGTTCTTACACAAAATTGACCTTGCATTCAGTTCACATTGAAGTACAGCACAGTTGCTCAAGGTATATAACTGCAAAATACGTTCCCTTGAATCTATTTTTAGGGACTGGTTTGATTACAAAAGAAACTTGCCCCACCCCCAGGATTTAACACCATATGAAAGAGAGTTTGTATAAAATAATGGAAATTATAAAAGAATTTAATGTGTGTAAAAGAGCAAAGGCTGCACAGATTCTCTATTTGTAAAAGTTTTCACTGTGATTATGGTAGGCATGTTGCACTTGAAGTCTAAAATATTCATAACAAGGCAAGTGCTTTGTGGATTCTGTGTTAATTCACTTGCAGAAGTCCCACATGGTTAAAACAATCTTGCAGAAAATGATCATGTGAAAATGAGTATAGGAACAGAAATATAAATTTGGGCAAAGCCATAGTCCACAGAAGACCACAAGTTCTTTACTTACAAAATCCTACCAATGCTTTATCCATCAGTTTTTGCTGACCTCTTAAAAACTATCCCCAGCCTCCCCCAAACCTTTTGGAGGGACCTCGCATAGACTGAAATCAGTGTTCGAAATTAGCCAGGCACCAGGCACGTTTTGCGACTGGCACAGGTCCAATTGCAACCATATGAAGATGCATGCTGGGTTGGCGACTGGGGAAAGCATGATGTCACTTAGAGAAGGATCTGAAATATTTTCCTTGAAGCTTGAATTTGTTTTGTTCTGCATTGTTGTATTTGATGTTTTAATGTGTTGTCATCCACTTTGAGATTTGCTCTTTAAAATATAAAGCGGTATAGAAATAATAATAATAATAATAATAATAATAATAATAATAATAATAATAATAATAATAATGTAGTCCATTGCAAAAACCAAAAACAAATGAAAACAGCGCCTAGACATTCCATTGTGGAGACTGTAACCCAGGTTTAAGGCACCATTTGGCAATTAGATTATATATCTAATATATATATATAGAGAGAGAGAGAGAGAGTGTGTGTGTGTGTGTGTGTGTGTGTGTGTCCCCTTGAATTCAGTACATCTTCCTTCTGTCTGCACTAGCCATAGGCTGAGCTGCTCTAAATTCATAGAAGCCAAGAGGATGAGTTAGGGACTTCAAGGGTAAGTGGATGAAATAAGATAGAAGGTGAGGGCTGAGTGTCAAGGCCTTAGGGACAAAAGGCAGCCTGAAAGAATATCAAAGCTGGAACAATACTACTGAGATTGAATTTTTCTATACAGTATAGCAAAGACCCTGTCCAAGGACAGTTTGTATCATTTTATGAACTTGTTCTACTATCCCAGCATCACTGTGTATTCATGATATGAAGTGAAAATAGGTTTCCTTTAGCTCAGGGATGTCAAACTCAAATTCATTGGGGGCCGCATCAGCAGTATGGTCACCCTCAAAGGGCCGGTTGTATCTGTAGGACTATGTGTCCACTCTTTATTATCATAAATTATTGTCACTGCATTCAACTATTACTGTTTTTTTGTAATAATGTAGACGGTCCACTTTACATTTATTTTAAGGGTGTTTGGAGTGTGTGCGCGCGCCTCTCTCTCTCCCACTCACCCCCCCCACCAGCCACCCCATATTCCCAAAGGACAACTTGATCATGGGCATCATCGGTCCTGGAAAGGTTGGCTGTGCAAAGATGGAGAGGGAGGCGAAATGAAGAGGAAGGGAAGCCCCGGGCTGGTGAAATCCAGCGCGGAGGAGAAGAGGATGCCTCCCGCAGGGCGAGTTTGCACGCCGGGAAGGATCAGGAAGCAATAGCAGGACTTGCGAGGAGAGAGGGGCTTTCGAAGCCACCCACCCTGGGAGCGGACTCTCCTTTAAAAATAAATAAATGATGGTGATGGATTCTTAACATCTGGTGGGAATTTTATTTTCTCTCTCTTCCTGCTATCTCCTCCTCCCTCCACCAAGCTCGCCGCCGCCACCATAAGCATCTCTTTGCATTTGATGTGTGATTCTGGGAGGGGGAAATGCAGAGGAGTTAGAGGCAAGGCGAACGGATATAATAACGCGGAGAGTTTGGCGAGGAGAAGACGTGGATGCTCCGGATTGCTGGCTTGCTCCTGGCTGAAATCAGAAATCCGATTGCGCACTGGGTAGTGATTGGAAATCTAATCAGATCCTAGGATCAGCAAGGGGGGAGAGCGTGAGAGCAGCGGGGGGGGGCGGAGAGGGAGAGAAGAAAAGAAGAGCCCCAAAGTTGGCGTTTCTGAGAAAATAATTTCAGATGTTGCAAGGGGACGCGCCTCGGCAGAGGGCGGAGGGGGAGACACGGGAGGCGCGGCCGTGGGAACCCCCGATGTAACGTGGACACACATGGATCCGCTCGCAGAGAAGGAGCCGCTTGGCCAGAGCTGAGCAGACATAACAAAATTGTGTTATTAAACCAAACAGTGGCCGTTTCAGACAGACGGGGCTGCTGCTGCTGGTGGCGGTGGCAGCAAGGGAAACCTTCCGCAGAAGCCAAAAACGCTTCTCTCCCACCAAGAGGGATTCCAAGGTGGCTGAGAATTGGAAGAAAGGGGGAGTTTGGGGGGCGGGCGGAGAGGATCCAGCATCCCCGGAGAAGATCCAAGGCTGGAATAAAAAAGTTTCTCCGAGGAGAAAGACTCCCCCTCCGCGGCGCGGAGAGACCTGACTTTCCGCTTGCTCTTTTTGAGCAGTGAGCGGGAGAGAAAAGCCAGCTGCCCGCCTCGCTTCGGCCCCCGACGACGAAAGCGCAAGTTGAGAGACGCGGGGACATTTGAAGCAGCAGCCACGTCCTTAAGAGCGACAGGGGGAGGCGAGTAGGGAGCCGCACCATGTAAACTTTCTTGTGTAAAAAAAAAAAAGCGAGAATAAAAAGTGAAGGCTGGCGGCGGCTACACGGGCCACATGACGAGGTCTGGCGGGCCGGATTCGGCCCGCGGGCCTTGTGTTTGACACCTGTGCTTTAGCTTTTCTATAACTTGCTACATTAGGAAACAGAATTCTAAAAAAGGTTGGGATTTCAAATACATTTGTAATATTGCAAGTTTAAAAAAAAAGTTTTGGCAAGAATGTAACAGATTACACCTAATTGTATTTGGTGCAGCTGATAGTGATTATTTGCATTCTTTGTTGCCCAGCAAATTCTAAATAGCAACTGTTGAAACTAGGAAGAGTTGAACAATTTGCACTCTGAAGTAGGTTTTCTTTTCTTTAAGTGAAGAAAATGCATTTAAAACATTAGGGCTTGTTGAACATAAGAAAGTAGTTCTGTAACTATTGTTGAATATAGCTGACAGTTCTCAGTTATGTGTATACACTTCCATTCACACTCCAAACACTATGGAGCACTGGGTTGTGAATAATACATAGACTGATATGCAGGTCACAGTGTTAGAAGTTGAGCTCAGGCTGGTTTAGGACAGGGTTCCCAAGTTTGAGTCGCCAACTGTTTTTGGACTACAACTCCCATTATCCCTAGCTAGTAGGACCAAGTAGTCGGGGCGATGGGAACTGTAGTCCAAAAACAGCTGGAGACCCAGGTTTGGGAGACCGTGGTCCAGAGCTTAACAGTAGTGTTTATTTTATTCTCCTAATGACCTGCCATGCCATATCATTTTTTGAAAGTTAAAATTATAAATTTGAAAATGCCATTAGGCGGACCTAGAAAAATCTTGTACAGATCTGACTCACCTCCAAAACCCATGAGCCACGGGCAACAGTTGAAGGGAGCTATACAACCTTCAAGATAGCATGTTCTCTCAGGATCAGTTAAACAATCACAATCTTTCTTTTCCCTCCCCCAAAGTATTTACCCAGGCTCTTATTCCACCAGTTAGTGCTCTTAATCCTTACCAATGCTTGGTCTGGCATGAAACTTGTATGGTAGCTGTGCATTATTTCCAAGTTATGGAATTATTCTGGGAAGAGGGGAAACTACAAACAAGCTGTTACCTGCATACATTTTGTTATTATTATTATTAATTATTTAAAATGTGCAGATGAACAGATATGGGCCTCTTTTGTTCAGAGAGGCTTCTGAGTATTCTGACACAGGATTGCACTATATTCTTTAACTTCCGTATCCTCCTTGATCAATGATAACCTTCTGGCAGGCAGACTCCCTTAAGCCTCAAAAATTACTCTTGCTTCAGATGTTACTTTGTTCCTATCTCCCCCTCAACATGAGATTGACAACAATAAATATATGGTGGGGGAAAACGGGTTCCCATTTGGCTTAATGGAGCAGATGGGGGGGGGCATGGGGAGAAAATAGGAGATGGAAGAGAAATTCCATTGCATAAGTGGAAATCTTTTTGCTAACGGAACTGCTTTGTTGGATATCACTCAGGGTGTTCATGTGTTAAATTATGTGGGTTTGCGGGGGGGGTGGAGGTTTTAGTGTGGAGCAGGAGTCAGTATGGGCAGGGTATTTGCGGGTCTTGCTGCATGGGATGGGGCTCTGTAGTGCACGTAGCAGTGTTCAAAATTAGCCAGGCGTATTCTGCACCTATTGGCCACTTGCAACCAAGTGAAGATGCCTGGGTGCCAAGATGGCACATGACATAACCCATCTGGAGGTGTGTTTCTGGAGATCATTGGATCTTGACTATTTTCACACACTAATACAACATCCGGTAGAATTCTTTCAGTTATATTTTATCTGCACAATCAGAATGAATTTCAGGAACCAAAATGCTTTTTTTGTGCAGTCGTTATAGTTATGAACGATTTTATAATTAATTGTTGTAGCTTGACTTCACTTACCCACCCCACTGCCCAGGAATATTCCTATTTTATGAATGTTCTGTGTCACCATTAAGAAAGAGAGGTAGGAATAGGCCAATATATATGTGGACTGTCCCTGGATAAAGTGACTTTCCTTATTTAAATTCTCAAAGTTCTTAACCTAACTCAGGATTGCCATATGAACTAACCAGATGCTTAACCAATCACAGGCAGGCAGTCCTTTGAAAAATAGGACTTTAGAGCGGTCTTGCCCCAAAATGGCAACTAGACATTCTTCTTTGGCGATAAATGTGAAAAATCACATTGTGTAGATAATGTATGCAAAGTTTCAAGTTAAGTAGCCCAACAAATGTCATTTCTGTATGCTATGGAATGATGACAGAATGACAGAACCTTGTTTTTGATGCTCTTGTGATAGAGATGCTTGACTACTCGAATGCTGTTGAGCACAAATACTTGGGTGTTTCTGACCTGAAATTTAACATATTCCCTTTATTGTGTTCTATTTCCAAATCAAACTCATTTAAAGAATTCTCAAGAAATAGTGATGATGTTGGTTGGATTGTGGGGGGGACAATTCCCTTTCCTAGAGAGATCATTTCCCACTAATTGACTCATAACAGCATCTATCTGGATGGAGCAGGTTGCTGCCTACACAACTCCCTGTTTAGACTACAGAACATGGGTGTAGCCAGGCTTTTTGTTGTGGGGGCAGGCTTTTGGGGGGGCAGAACCTAGGATTTGTATTGATTTAGGGGTGGAGCAGCTGCCCCTACCCACCCACCCACCCACCGGCTATGCCCATGGTAGAGAAGTGTGTTCATGCAGTTAGGGAAGGGAATTGTGTAGAGTGCAAATACAGATTATGTGGTAGGGTAAAACTGAAGGCATGTAAGATGTATCCTCAATTACTCCTGCACACTTGCTCTTAAAGGTTTATTGCTTTATAATTTAATCATGTACTGCTATCCGCCTGAGTTTATCTGGGATCCAGAGATATATCTTAATAATGATTCTTTTTACTACAGTATAGCTGAAATATTTCATAGATAGGTTTAGGCTGCTGTGCATTATTCAACTTGAACATATGAATTATTTCTGTTGCCTTTCGTGCTTAGGTAAGCATTTGCACTTACAACTTCCCTGCAGAATACAATAAATATAGGTTTCCTTAAATAAACTAATTTTTCTAAGCATGCACACGGTTTATATTGTAAGATTTTTTCCCCTTCAGTGGGTGTAAAATTTCATATGACAGGTTTTTCATTTTCAGGTTACTTTTTTAGAATAGTCAGTCATGAAATTTTTAACCTTGGTGAATGGTTTTTCTTTGAGTTGCTGCTAATGTTTGCAATGTGTTAACTTTTTTGCAATATGTACAAATTGAAAGTTGGCACAAGTATCTCCTTAAAATTCCAACACCACACTTCCCAGGTTTTATTTTTGTTCATTTTTCTTTTCTTTTCTTGCTTTCCTTCATGCTTATTGCTTAATGGGAAAGGATGCCGGAACATCAGTAGGGGAAAGCTTTTCTGAAAAGGTGGGTTATAAATTTTGTTCAAAAAGCTGGCTTGTTTCTGCCTTTTTTCTATGTATGCATGTTACGCAATTTATTTCTCTCTCCTTAGTTTGCTGCTTTATTCCTGTCCTTCCAGAAGATAAGATCTTGCTCAGTCGCTGACAAGGAAGTAGCTTGTGAAATCACAAACCCTGTCCATAAGCATTTTGTAGACTTTTAAAAGTTTTTTAAACTGGAGAAGGCAGTGGCTCCTATCACAAGGACAAAATCTACGCCCCTTCTTGCTTTGTCAGGATAGTTTCGTTCAAGCAGGGCTTGTCAGCTTTTATCTGTGCTACTTTCTTCCTGTGTATTGCTGACTTCACAGTGACTGCCAGCTCTTAAATCAGATTCTGGATCAATTTTCCACAATGAAGGATTTGAATACACATAAATGAAGGCTTGACTATTTCTATTAAAAAATAAAAAGGTTTCCTCTTCTTGTTTTCTGACCTGTACTGTGCCCTGTTCCGTATTTTGACTTTGAGCACTGCAGAAGTTTTGGTGGGATATCCAAATGGCTTTTGCCTATTTAATGGTACCCCAAAATCTGTTTCTTGAGAAGTAAATCCTAAGCTGCCTCATTGTGACTATTGGTAGGGAGCCCTGAAGTGGGCTGCCCAGGAACACAACATAGTCTTCATGCAATGATGTTTCTAGGGTTTACTTTTCCACTAGCTTTTGATCCATTGGCTTCTTCACTTGGCACTGAAAT
The DNA here is from genome assembly GCF_964106915.1 of Podarcis gaigeae. Taxonomy (NCBI): domain Eukaryota; kingdom Metazoa; phylum Chordata; class Lepidosauria; order Squamata; family Lacertidae; genus Podarcis; species Podarcis gaigeae. The sequence continues at coordinate 14,760,665 of NC_139678.1, read as the reverse complement.
ACAGAGAACTCAACACAAAGTTTCAGCCTCTGAACAAAGACTGCTGATTATATTGCACACATTATGTAACACTCTGTTGTTGCTTTTTTATTAGTTCTTGATGCCCTCCCACTGCTTCCATCAGTAATTAAAAACCAAAGCTCTGCATCTGATGCAAGGATAAGCTGGTTGGGTCAGGGCCCATCAGGTTGGAAGTGATGGATAAAATGATGTAAGGATAATGGGGAGAAAAGATAAATGAGATGGGGTGGCATTTGGATATAAATTGTGAAGTATGTTGGAAAAGATAGAAGAAAAATGAAAATAGGAGAATGGCTGAAGACTGAAGCGAAGAAATGAGAAAATGTGGTTTCTAAAGGGAAGTGAACTCTTCGCATGGTTTTACATTTTATCACCTTTATGTGCTAGTTTACCATATTTTTCCGCAGAGCCTTTCACCTTGTTGAGGCATTCTCAAGCACAGGACTAAAGAAAAAATGCTGTAAAAGTCTCAAAACAACACAATATTTTCCCTTTATGAACAGTGTAGGAGAACCTGTTGTGTGTGCACAACCTAAAGCTGCTTGTCTAGGTTATTTAGAATCTTGTAAAATAATTATTTCGAATTCAGAAGGAATGCCATTGTCCATGCACAACATACTTGATGTTTAGAATGAGAGGGATTAAATTCAACTTAACATTGTCTGCAAGTTCTTTTTCACTTTGTTTTGCCAGCTGATAGTCTTTGAGGTGTTTTTGGCAAGATGCCACAAATACTAAACTAAAATGAAGTCTCTACAGTTGTCTTGGTGGCCAATATTTACTGCCAATGAGATGATCCTTAACATAGTAGAAACTAGAAGTGCATCAGATTTGAATGAATCCCAAATCAGTAACTGAAATAGGGCACCCCAGACAGATTTGTGGCTTGTCCAGGATAAAGCAAGAGCTTTCAGAAGCATCTTGAAGTGATCTGGGGCAATTCAGAGATACGGATGTGTAAAAAAGCTGTGTATTGTATCAGCAAAGTTTTAAACATTTCGACCCAAGCTTGCCCTATAAGAAAAGCAGGTGGATGGTAGGAGGGAGAGCTCTTTTGTCAATGACAAGACAAATTTAAGGGGGTTAGGTTTTATTCAATGAAAACATCCCATTGGCACAAGGACTTACACACAAAAACTTCCTCTCTGCTCTCCCTGTGCCTCATGGCCCTCCAGATCTGCTTTGAGTGGCGGAACCTCCAGAACAGATTGGTGGGGGGAGGTTGAGAGGGAGGCAAGCAGTGCTGTGCAAGATAAGTTCTTGTGTGAATGGGCTGGCTTCTCTACTCTAGATACAATAGCCAATGATTTTACCAAAGCTTTTTAATCACAGCTCTTTAGCAAAGGGCTTTTGGTCAGTGCACACGCTTAGTAGAAAGTGCTGTGCACTTTGAGTGTAGAGAAACCATTTAGGTGCATGTTTGTAAGGTAACCATATCACAGTTTGCTTATTTTGTCTAGCTACTTGGACCAGAATGTCTTCTCAATGACCCGGTCATTTTTCTCATCTTCTTTTTCCCTTCCTCCCCCCCCCCCTCTCTCTCTCTCTCTGTGTGTGTGTACAGATGCACATCCCATAAATGTCAGAGCAAATAGGCCAGTTTAGGCTTTGCCAAGCGCTACATCATCCTGTACATACACCACTTCCCCTTTAAAAACAAATAGAACAGGGCACACCATTTCAGTTGTCTTGCCATTCACAACCTTCTGCAACTTTGTTTGTGTGTCAGTCACTTCATACATTTTCACATCACTTCTTCAGTACTTAATTTCCCTTTCTTTAGGACTTAATAGTGAAAAAGGCAGAATGAAGAAGCTTTTGTTATCATTGTAGGTGTGCATTTCTACTTGTTACTCAGTTGGCTTTTGATAGCAGTTGGCTTACATTATTATATTTCTTTATCATTTCTTATACGTTAGCACTTCTGCTACTTCAGGTAAAGCAATTTTAGTGGCAAGACCTTTAAAAATTGTGATAGAATTAGATAATTCAGCTATGGTCCTCTGGATGAAGACTATAGTGGCATCATTGATGTTACTGAGTTTGTCTAAAACTATTGCCTGCTGTTCATCATGTCCTTGTCTTGCAGTTAACAATGTAGAAAATTCTGGGGAACTCTTTTTATACCCTAAGCAATGTTTCTGTAGATATTATTAGTAACATATTTTAAAGAAGTTTAGAAAAGAGATTTGGTGAAAAATGTAGGAGGTTGCTTAATACTGCATCAGGTCCTTGGTTCACCTAGCCAATAGTCTTCTCCAGGTTTAGCCAACATGTCAATGTCCTCCAGCAGTTGTTTGACTCCTAACACCCTGCCAGTGGTCAGGAATGATAGGTGTTGTAATCCAACAGCATCTGGAGAGCATCATGTTGGCTACCTCTGGTCTACACAGGCTCTCTAGGTTGTCAAATAGATATTTTGCAGCCCTGTCAGGAGATACCAGGAATTGGAGCTTCCTGCATCTGAGAGATGTGTTCTGCTACTGAGCTACAGCCCTTGTTGAAAGAGGAACAATGATTCACTTCCATTTTGTTATGTTCTACAGCTTCATCAGTGTGCACTGTGAAATACAAGGGAAATATAAGAAAAGCAGGTCTCTGCCTCAATGAGGTTACCACCTGCATTTGGACAGTGTGGAGAGTGGGGTGGATGGAGAGGCCAGAATAGCTTAACAAATGGAAACAGGAAAAAATGTATTAGAAGAGCTGGGGAAGTGAAGGAGGTGTGAGCAAATAGATTTACACATGCTTGGGCTCTGTTTCTATTGGAGTTTGTGGACCAAAACAAAGCCTAACAATGCAGTTATATACACATCTACTCAGAAGACAGTTTGGTTGAGTTCAGTGAGGTTTACTCCTAAGTAAGTGGGTATGACTGTAGCCTATATGTACCTGGCTGCATCTGCCCACATTTATTCTATGTTAATGCCAACTTTCCTGTTGGATGATTCCTTAAGACACATTTGCCAAATCCTGAAATGCACTTTTTAGAGGGTGAAGCTAATTATCTGTTCCTTGGATGCCACAAGAGCACTACAGGTCTTATACAGTGGTACCTCGGGTTACAAACACTTTGGGTTACAAACTCCACTAACCTGGAAGTAGTACCTCAGGTTGAGAACTTTGCCCCAGGATGAGAATGGAAATTGCTCGTCAGCTGCAGCGGGAGGTCCCATTAGCAAAAGCACGCCTCAGGTTAAGAACGGTTTTGGGTTAAGAACGGACCTCCGGAACAAATTAAGTTCATAACCCGACGTACCACTGTACTTGGATAATACTGAGGAACTGTTGATGGGCATACAGCATATTATTATGTATCATGTCTTGTATCCCTCCATGAATTTGTTCATTTCCCTTTTATGATGACAAAAGTCACTGCGTGAAACACTGTTCGTCTGCCTTAGCTACTGCCCCATTAATTTAATTGTGATCGCCAAGTTCTAGTTCATTGGAGTCTGTTCTCTCTTTGATTTGGAACAATGTTTTGCAAAGTACATTGTCTTAAATATGTGTGTTTCTTTGTTACAGCATACCTCTCATGGCGAAGGACGGCAGGAAGCTCCCCCTCGACCTAGTCGGTCTGGTGCCCGCTGTAGGAATTCTATAGCTTCCTGTGCAGATGAACAACCCCATATTGGGAATTACCGGCTTCTTAAAACGATTGGAAAGGGGAATTTTGCAAAAGTCAAACTGGCCAGACACATTCTTACTGGCAGAGAGGTACAGTGTTGTTTATGTTTCGAAAACAAAAAGCTATTTTAAATATGCCTAAGCATAAAAGAGCAGCCAATATATTGTAAACCTCCCTGTGATCTTCGGATGAAGAGCAATATACAAATTTTATTGCCATAATTAATGCTACTATTACTAATATTTTTGGCTTTATCAATAAGTCCCTAACACAGCAATTTCCAGCAAATGCAGTAATAGTGTGAACTTAGCACATAATCATGTTGCCTCAAAACTGTGCATGAATACTCCATCTTTATATTGAATAAAAAACCCCAAAGGTTTGATCCAAAGAAGATACTTTTCCAGACTGAAATGTGTGTAAACCAGAATAGAGAGAATAACATTTATTGCGGAAATAAAATAAATAAATATCAGCCCATGGGTTTCCCACCTCCTGACTCAAATGAATTTCTGTGCTTCATAGGTATTCCTAGCAATATTTTGCCAATACTCTTTTAAAAATCTTTTGTTTAAGGAATAGAATTGAATCATCAGTTTTGAATCATCAGTTTTGTAGATTAGTGTCACCTGGAAAAACCAGCTAGCTAAATATAGTAGTGGTTCAACTGGCTCTGTTCTGTGGAATAGTATTTCTGCTGAGATGTAACAGGTGCTCACTATCTTTACTTTCCAGTTCTAATCGAAGACATTTTTGTTTTGACAGGCTTTCCCAGCTGAGTAAATGGGTTTTTGCCCTGAGTGTCTATTTTGTATTGTTTTAGTTTTGTTTTAAATGTATTGACTGTTGTTGTGCCTTTTTAAAAGGTCTAGGACCAATTGTAGCCCAGCTTAATTTTCAGTTTTTATAATTAATCTAAAATTGAGGTTATGTTCCTTTGGTTAACCTGGATCTGCCATGCTTGAGTAGGTTTGTGTCATACATTCTTTCATCGTAAGCAAAAAATGCATCACTTTACATTTTGTATAAACTCATGATCTGGGTTTCATTTATGCAGTATGCTAATGTTACTGTAATCCTACTTGGGTATAAGTTGCATTAAATTCAGAGAAACTTGCTTCTAAATTCATTCAGGATCACGTTCCAAAAATAAGAAATAGCCGGCATGTGTGGAATGTAGTTTTATTTTTGAACTGAAGTGTGAGGCAGACCTTAATAATGGGGGAGCACAGAAACCATTCAAAGCTAGTATGTAATTTTGGACAATTGGGAGAAATGAAGGCTCTGTTTCCCTTGCAAATGGACTGGACTGAAGTCTGGACTGAACGCTGACATTTTTTTGGAGCAGGGAGCAGGCTTAGCAAAAAAATTACTCAGGTTGTTGCTTTGCGCTAGTCACCAGCACCCTGGGAATTGGTGATTATGTGTCTCTAAGCCACCTTGAACTTGTACCTGATTAAAAGATGCAGACTGCTTAAAAGATGGCCATTCCTTAATCTCTCTTGCATTTGCAAATCTGGATGGCATGGTGGCTCACTTTTTGATAACTTCAGGAGTTCTTGCTGCTTATGGTGCTGCCACTTTGACTTGGCATCATTGTGAAATGCATTTATTCTTATTTTATTTATGTATTGAATAAAGTACTAATTCCTATAGACAAAAATAAAGGAACTCAAATATGCGGACATCCTCTTGATCCAGCTGTGTCCCACAATTTTACATTCTCCACATGCACTTGACAGTGAATATGCTATTCGGTCACATATTTGCTTTCATATTCATGGAAAGGTGCTGCCTTCGTCTCCAGATACTTTTCAGAAAGCTACTTCAGAAGTAGATGGATGACTTATTCTGATAAATTCAAGGAGTGTCTGTCCAGAGGGTACTTGAGATAATATAATATAATATATGTTTGCAAATCCGGGCGAATGTATTGTTTTAAAGAAAATATAGGGCTGGGTAATAGGCATGACCTATTGTTGCTGCTCAACTGCTGGTCTTCGCTTTTGAGGATTCCTAGCATTTGAAAAGTTACCTTTTGAAATGAGCACTTCGAAGTGCAATGGAATTCAATGTGGATCGCAGGCAAGTGTGATAACACTAGTTACAAAGGGAAGGCCAATCTGCCAACAGACAGCTGTCTTATACTAGCTGATGTTTGTGAGTAGCTTTTCAGCATCCCCCTAGTATACGGTGCTACAGTTAATCTGGTCTGGAGGTGATAAAGCTATGGATCAATGTGCATCTGGTGAGTCGCAGAAGGGGCTTGCAGCATTGTGTCGTCTTTACCAGGATTGGCTGGTGCTGCTGTGTATAGGGATGATCTGTGTTGAACACATTGTTGAAAGTTGAATCAAGGCAAAGAGGCTTATAGCTCAGTGTAACACTTGTGTAGAAACTTCTGTTAAAGTTGATTGTTTGAGATGCAGCTTAGAAAGGAAGGAAGGAAATTGAAATTTCATCATCTGCAGATAGAAAGTTCAGTATACACTGTGAGAAGCTTTTAAATCCTCCTTGGTATTAAAACTGTCATATTTGGTGTATGCCAAGGGGTTTAACAACTCTTCTTGATGAAGAGCACTGTAAAAATGCTTTAAATGATTGAGATGTGTGAATAAAGAGAATTTTTCTTCCTCTCTCATATGCTGAGCTGACCCACAGATTTCTTCTTACGTGTGGGACAACAGGCTGAATTTCTATCTATTAGGAGTAGCAGTCACTAAACATGGTTAACTGAACACCTCATAAATTTGCTGAGGTGACATGCCCTTGGGACAAAACTGAATTGCCTTAAATTGCCTTAAGGGGTACCTTTGAGACTTTGGCATTCTTTCAAAGGCTGGATTCATAATTCTTTTTTCTGTTTGAGAATTACACCTGCTGTTCCAGTGCTGTTGCCTCTAGTATATAGAACAGTCATATGATTTGTCACCTCCCTAGCTGCTGCCGCTGTACCCATTGCTCTTTCTCTTTTGCTGCTACTGAGGCTGAAATATTGAACAGAGCTTCTGAAAGTGGCATGAACTGGCACCAGGAATTAAATTTAACTCAATACATCTTCTGAAAAAATTGCTCTTGTATTAGTTTTGCAAACATGTCTTTTCTCATTTGCCCCTCTCTTCTTAATGTAACTATGCCTGTCTAAGTATGTGTAGCAATTTCATTTAATTGGATCCAGTGTTCCATTCATGGCTCAGTCCTTGAAGGACAGGGATTTGTTCTTCCTGTTATTTGCAAATCACCATATTGCACTCTATCATCATTCTGTCTATATCAGATGTCAGGTGTAAGTGCTATTGCTTATGATGCCAGAATTGACCTATGCACACAGAGGAGGGAAATGATGATGATGATGATGATGATATTTACTTATACCCTGCCCTTCAGACTGGGTTGCCCCAGGCATTCTGGCTTAGGTATGAGCAGGAAACCCCTGTTTTGCAAAAATACAAGAAATCTTTAGGGTTTAGAGAGGGCTTGATGGACAGATGCAAGCAGTGAACAGGAACACGACACTGCAACATATTTTTGTGCAGATCCCAAGCAAAAATATTTAGAACCTCTTTCAGATCTCATTAATGATAAACTATTGTGAGCCTTGAATTATTTTCTATCCAGTTTATTTGTGTTTTGTTTTGGTGGCCAAGTCGCATGTTTGCTTTTTGAGCACCAACTCCATTTTCTAGGATGCTGATGACTGCCTTCAGGTTAGGTTCTCACAAATACAGGTGGCACATAAGTTGCATGTGATGGAATGCAGCTTGTGATTGATTTTGGACAAAGATTGTCTGATACTCCTATGAAAGTTCATGATAGATTCACAGCATCCCCGATCCACAGGTTTTAAGTACTAATGCTTGAATCTTCAGATCATGTCAGATGTGTTTGTCATTTTGTTTTGTGCAGTCTGTGTTCAAAGAGTGGTGCACTTAGCATCACCAATATCTCTGAACTGTAATAAGATATCATTTGTTAACAAATATTAACTGTAAACCATTTTCTCTCTAGGTTGCAATAAAAATAATCGACAAAACACAGTTGAACCCAACTAGTCTACAGAAGGTAGGTTTACTTAGCTGTTTAGCCATTCAGGTATTTTAGTTCCTATCCCTTTGTAGTAGTTTTCATGTTAGCCCTGTCCACAGTCCATGGTGGTTTCAATTTAATGCTGACTTTTTCCTGCATTTTGCAGGGGGTGGGAGAAAGTGCACAGTTTTATCTGATGAATTTGATCCCATTTGAACTAGGAATTTACATACGAAAAAAGTCTGAAATAACACCTATCCATCTTATTTCCTTATTCTAGTACTCCAAACTGCTGCATAAACTGAACAAGAGCCTCTGTTTCTTCTGCTGTTTTGTCTCATGGGCAAAATGTATTAAACATTAAGCATTTACTGGGATGCACTTTCTTGGACTGGAGCTGCACATTTGTTTATTTATTTTACTAGGCGTCTTTCCTGCCCTGCACCATGTTTCAGGGCAGTTTACAACACTGAAATATGCAATTATAAAACAGTTGTTGCCATAAACACGTCTAAAAACAATTTAAAACATTTCCATATAAAAACAGTACAAACATTTTGAAAACAGTTCCACATATAAAACCAGTTAAAAATAGTACCAATACAGATACAAAGTGAATGACAGATTCAAGTCTGGGAACCCAACTCCTGTGGAAAAACTGTGCAGTTGGGGCTTAACCTATCCCCTATAAGTTGGGGCTTAACTTATCCCCTTCCCTCACTGCAGCCCTTCTCAATCCAATTGGATTTTTCTTGAAATGCTGCAAGCCCAAGCCAGGAATCTCTACTGGGGAAAGCAACCTGGGTGTGGCTTTCAGGTGAAAAGTGGGGAGGACTTAGTACTCCACCCTCCCCATGGTTTCTCTCTTGGAGATTGTGCACTTTTCCTTGCTTTTTTTCAGCTGTTCATGGTAACCTGGATTGTTGCTAGACTTTCAGACTATAAAATTATGCTGCTTTCCATACAGCTTTTTTATAGTTTTGTAGTTTGTATGCTGACTCACCATATTTTTCCACCCTACTATTCCAGCAATGCCCTAATATATCTCTAAGGAGAGTCGTTGGTTTAATACAAAACCACTTGATTGCTCTCCCTCCTTTAGCATTAAGGGCAGCTTTTAGAAAATAATCAAGAAAATGCTTGAGAGTACCAGCCATCTGGAATCCTGGGTTTCTTGAAAGGATGTGAGAGCAGAACACTCCTTTGCAGAGAATTGCAAGATTACTGCACTTCCCAGGAAGCAGACTTTTCATTCTTGGGGAGCCTTCAAAGCTGGACACCCACACCCTTCAAATTATATCTGCTGTCTATCATGTACTTTATTGGTCAATGCTTCAATGGAAGTTGCATTGTTTGTGAGGCAAGAACTAAAAATATTTAAACATGGATTCAGATTTGCTAATTAATGAATGTGCATTTAGTATAAGGCAAATGGCCTAGCAACATAATGCAATAATAGACTTTTTACACACAAAGGAAAGAAAAGGAACGACAGATGGATAAACTTTTGTATGTCCCACTTTTTCTTCTGTGTAGGCATCTCTGGAAACTTAAGAGGACCAGAGTTTTCTCCTCCTCCTTGATATAATTTTAAACCCCGAAGGAATCCTTTTGTGATGTTGCCCTCTGAGTGATTGGCTATCATCAGTCTCAGGAATAGATGGAGCAATTTGCTAAATATATACATGAGGAATTTGGGAATTTTTATTCAATGTTATCTCAGACTTTGAAAAAGAGAAGTTTTAATATAGTATATATATTTTAAATCCCTTACATCTGCCAGGTATCCCAGGAAGTGCCCCATACAGCTGACATTTGACTTAATCTGCTGCCAACTCTTATGATTGCTTTTTGTTTATCTTGCAATATGAAAAAGCAGATTACTGTTAGAGGTCTTGAGCTGCACTGTTAAATCTGTAGTGTTCTGGGAGGTTTTAGTACAACCTTTTTTTAAAAAAGCAGTATTTGTGGGAAGGAATTGCACAGCCCTTGTTTAGAGCATAAGCAACTGAATTTTGGGGAGTTGTCTTAATTAATGAGCAAGACCTGTGGGTTTTATTCAGACATACACAGATCATGCAGTCTCATTTGAACACTGCAAACTGGGCCATTCTTCTATACCATGGATGTCACCACTAGGAAAGCTTTACAGCAATGAAATTTATCCTCCTTATTAGATACTTGTGCTAGCTTGTTGGCACAGTGACAAAAATCATTGTGAAACCTTTTGAGGTAAACATTTTATTTTGACCCAGAACTGGACAGATTCCAGATACGTATCAAACTGTATAATTATTCCTGGAATGTTCATCCTTTGGCACTTGGAGCACTAAAGTATTTCTAGAGTTCAGATTAAGAAGACATGCAAAGAAGCTTGAATGTCCTTCTGAAATCTCTTTAGCATCAGCTTGTTACAGCTTTGTGTCCCAATATGTGTGGCTTGCTTTTTGCTGGGGTGTTTCTTAAACCATTTTCAGATATAAGAACCCTTTTCCAAGTTCCTAAAATGTGATTATACACCCTTTAAAATAAAAAGAAACGGCTGATGATATTTTTTTTTATCATAAACGGTTGTATTTTTTTCTCTCCGTTCTAGCTGTTCAGGGAAGTGAGGATAATGAAGATTTTAAACCATCCCAATATAGGTAAGGCATGTGTTAAAGCCTTTTACTTTTGAGGGCTGAGAAGTGGGAATAACTGTATTTATAAATATATATTCATTAGTTAATTGACTAAAAGTATGTGTGTGTTTCTAAAATATGAGCGGCATCCAATGCTGTGTGCTAGTGGAACAGAAATCTCTCCTCTCTCATGCAGTGCCCTGCTCCCCCTCAAAATTCAGCTCTGAAGGATGGGGGACCAGCTGAAGAAGATTTTGGGGGTAGGCAGGGGATGGAGGAAGTAGGTGTGTCCCTGTCTCAGTACAACTCTGCTAGTGCTACTTTTGATGCATCCCTCAGATAGAGAGAATATGAAGGGTTTCCATTATCCCAGTAATTTTTGACAGGTTTCATGTTTTTGCTTTAGGTGCACTTAACTAGCTTTGTGTATTTTAAACTTACACGTTACCACATGTGCATAAAACGTGTGAAGGCTTCTGTTTCTATTATTCCATACATGTACATGTCAATCACAGAGGTGTTGCTCTACATTTATATTCGAGTGTCCTCCAACTGAAATTAATGGCTTTAAAAAAATTATTTAAAAAATACATTATGGCTCTTCAGCCTATGGGGCTTTTGTACACAATACAAGATTTCAGTGGCTGTCCCCTGTGCCGCATTCAAACTGCTTTTGCAAATCCCACCTTTCCACAAAGTTGTGCAAGAAACTCCTCATGTCCAATTTAAAGGGGGGGGGGTCAAAAACCCTGCTGGCAAGATGGACTTGATCACAACAACGTCTGTGTAGTATTTAGTTTATTTGCTTGTTGCTTTCTACAGAAGTCGCAAATTGATGTACAACAGTAAAGCCCATCACTTGTTGCTTAAACTTGCCTTCATTGAATGCCTCTCCCTTGCTGCCAGGCAAAATAATGTATTCATCATATGAACCCTCAGGATATAGTGTACCATAAGCAGAGAGCCTGAATAACAAGTTGATTCTTGATAACTCAAGAAATAGAGGCAGTTGTTTGCATGGTTACTAGCCAGCCTGTCCTAGATGAATGCCTATCCATTGGCTATCCATTACCACATATTTGGGCACAATAAGTCCAGCAGCTTCCTCTCATAGGACATTTTTGGGCAACAAACCCAGTCCAGTTGATGTTCTAGATGTCTTGTTCTGGAGAATGTTAAAGAGGAACATTAAATGACAATATTTTACTTAATTTTGTAGTACTAAGGGGTATATTGGCTTAAAGATACATTCCAGTTTTGAAGTTCCCTTTTGCTTTTCCTGAAGAGAATGGGGATAGTCAGAGTTTAAAGTGATGCATGCTGTTGCTCAAACATGTTTCTAAGCTTATAAAATAAATCCCATGTCTCCTCAATAAGAGATTCAGCTATTCCCTGACTCAGCACTTTAAATCTCCAGTCGACTCAGGTTTCTCTGACAGCTTCTACATAATCCCCAATACCTCTATCACATTTACTATGAAAATTCAAGTCAACCTAAAATTAAGCTCAGTGTAAAAATAAGTGGTAATTGATACTGTCATTTATAAGTGTGGTTTCTGAGGGAATTCCATTCCTATGCAGTTCAATATTCTTGATACAAAGTTCAGACTTAATATGCAGTATAGAAAACTAGTATCGGAACTTGTTAGCATTTATAGTTCATGCAGAACCCAGGGACACATTCACATGCTGTATCTAAAATTGAAGCAAACATATCTTTGGCAATAGTGATTTAATTGTGCTACCTGCATCTAGCATTCAGAAGTAGCCAAGATCTCTTCCAATTAACATTGCTTCGATTCTGCTGTGTACATTGGGTAGGCTTTGTAGCTTTGACACCTATTCATCAGGGAGAAGAAAATAAAGAGAAAGCTAGTCTTCAACTGCCAGGAAATAACTGTTCTTAGATTAAATCTGAAGTCCAGTCAATACTGATCACATTAAACTTCTGGAATCCTCTAGGACTATACTGTAATAGTTTGAAAGAGTTCTGTTTTTTTAAATGCTTTTGATTGTTTTCACATAACGCTAGCCTATTTCTCCAAGATGCCTGTTATTACTTTACGTGTATGTATGTGAGGGGACAACTAATTAAAAATCTAATTAAAAACAAAAATAGACAGCCGCCTTCAGATCATCTTGGTTAGCAATAATTTGCCACTTTCAGACACAATTGGCTGCATTCAGATGTTGCATTGAAACGGTAGTTTAGCGCAAAGTGAATAAGCTTGGCCTTCTTGCAGGCTTTCTCTATCTAGTTGCTCCCCTTGCATAGCAAGTAAGAGGAGCTTGAATGCTTTTACATTTGGTTTCCCTTAAACAGGATTTCTTTGTGTCATGATTTATCAGTAATTCTGCTCAGTTTCAAAATATTCCTTCTTCAGAACAAGGGATATGGACCTTTCTTATTAAACTTCTTATAGTTAGTGACAAACCATGATCCCAGCTCCAGATAACATATCAAACAGCATTTAAGGGAAATGGAAAGTCATCCTCTTCCCAGTGGATGATGAGGATGATGATGAATTCAATTTCTATACTACCTTTCATAGGAGGATCACAGGGCAGTTTACAATACAAAAACACAAAAATACATACCATAATAACAAATGAACAATACCACCCCCCACAATTTAAAAGACCATAGATTCATTTGCCAAAGGTCTAGTACAGGGATGTCCAACCAGTCGACCGCGATCAACAGGTCAATCCCCATACGATCGCGGGATCCTTGTCGATCGGAGAAAGAGAAAAACAATGAAGTGAAAGTCCCAGTCCCCCGCTGCCCATGCTCTGTTCCTCTGTCATGTCAAATGGGCGGTCTTTAATTGTTTTTTGCTGATGGGTTTGGAGACGGATGTAGTCGTTTCCGCTGCATTGTTGTTTTAGGTGAGCGAGTCCCACCCCTAAAAAAAGCTAAACATCTGTGGCTCAACAACTTTGCCCCCCCCCCCAAAAAAAACAGTCAACAACTTCGACTCCCCCCCAAGAAAAGCGCAACAACTTTGGCTCCGCCCCCTCCATGGGTAGAGCATTTCCAGTATTTTTATATTGGGAGTAGATCACAGTCTCTTGGGAGTTGAACATGCCTGATCTAGGGGAACAGGAATATTTTCACCTGGCATCTAAAGATATTTAATGAAGATGCCAAGTGCGCCTCCCTGAGCAGAGCATTAAACAAGTGGGGAGCCACCACAGAAAGGCCCTCTAGAACTCATGGAGGAAGCACACAAAGAAGAGCCTCAGACCATTATTGCCTGGCCTGGATTGGTTCAGATGGGGAGAGGCAGTTCTTGAGGGATTATAGGGAACACACGAGACTGGGGAAGAAGGCTAGTCTTGTTCATGTCATGCTAAACTATGTTCTAGTGTTACGTCTGAATGTTCGCAGTGACAAACTATGGTTGATCAAAGCAGGAAGTAATTAAGCTGTGCATATTGTGGCGTGGCTACGCAGAAGATAGAAGCTAATTCTTGAGTCTCCACACAGTGGTTTTACATTTACAAGATGAAGTGTAATTTGCTATCAGTTTCTGCATTATCAGGTTTGTAGAGGGAATTTCAGATTGATAAGCATGGGAATTTTTAATATATATAAAAATGCGATCCAGAGATAACAGTGGTAAATTAAAAAAGGAGATGTCAAGATAGGACTTGGAAGTGATTAGTGACTCTACTGTAACACTGAAAGTCAATGTAGCTTATTCCCATAAATCTCTTCCAACAGCTAGATGAGCACTTTTCATCCAACTCAATCTATAAATACCCACCACTTAGGATTTAAGCACAAATCATACCCTAGCATGAATAATTGAATAATGATGTATGCATGTATTATGAAGCTGAGAGCTTCTTCATAGTTCTTCGTGTTCTGTAAAAAAATGATTGGCAATTGGAAATAATTTTTAAAATATTAGCGACAATGAGCTCTTGTCTTATATTACGTTATTACATAATTGAGTGCTGGATTATCACAACCACAGGAACATGAGAATCTGCTTTATAATGAGTCAAACCATTGGTCCATCTAGCCCAGTATTTATATACATAGACTGATAGTGGCTCTCCAGACTGGAATCTCTCTTCCAGCACTGACTTTATGAATGGAAAACAGATATGTGATTGCCAGGCTGCAGCTCTTTCCCTAAGCGTTGTGCTCATTGAAACAAGGGGCACTTTCTGGTAAACTTTTCAGAAGCAATGTCCTGGGAACAACCAAGCTATGCTTATCACACACAAAGCAAACTATCTCCTAATGAAGAAATACATTACATGCCTTATAAATATGATACTTTGGGAGCAGGTCTGGTAGTTTCATAGATGATGTAAATGGCTTATTTCAGATTCTATTATTAAATAATTATTTATCAGATATGGTTATTTTACCCCTTTATCCAGTTACAGAGATTTTTTTTATTCTTCAGGTCTTAAATACTATTACTTTGATGTCTAGTGTAGATAGTCATATGAAAAAGCAGACTGTTTCTGCATTAGTCTTTGATGTGTGTGCCTAGGAAAAATGTGATTTGTCAGTTTTCTAAAACACAATCAATTGATGCTTCCTGAAAGCACTTAGAGGACCTGCTTCATTGATTTTGTAAGTGGTCTCAATACTGCAAAATTAGTCCTGCATCAACAAATACATAGCAAATACTTACAGCAGCAGTCCAGAGAGCTCCCCTTAGGTTGATGTTCATTGCTGCTTCTGGTATTTCTATTTTAATACCTACTCCTTACTATATACTGCTTTAAAATCCCCCTATGTTTCTGTTGCGGCTTATCATGCGGTTTGGGGTCTGAGTTGCTCAAGGGGGAAATCAAAAGCTTTGTTGTCTATTGCAGCGCTAGGCAAACAGTTCTCTGGGTTGTGACTCAGGGCTCCAGCTTGGGGAGAGATTGTGGCAGAGAACATGTTTTGCAGATTCAGCCTTTAGCTGTTCCAGTAAAAGGATATTTGGTAGTAAAAGGATATTTGGTAGACACTTGACCTGAGTGTCTATAAGGCACCAGTGTGTAATGTTCGTGTGCCTGGCAGGGAAAAATAGATTAAAAATATGTATTGACCCTGCCTCCCCATGGTGTTTAAGGTCATTATTTGAAATGGTAAATAAAACTGAAGTCCAGTAACAAATATTGTCTATATTTGTGACTGATGTTAATCTCTAAATCAGTTCTTGTCTCTTCCAGTTAAATTATTCGAGGTAATTGAAACCGAAAAAACACTCTACTTAATCATGGAGTATGCAAGTGGAGGTAAGTACAAAACTATTTCAAACCAAATAGGATTTTAAAAAATGAAGTGATAAACTATATATAATGTCTATGTTTGGAAAAAATAATAATAACATTTCAAAACCACCACTTATACTCTCCACATAATAAATGTAAGAGCATGTAAATATTTGCAGACTTCAGTAAGAGCTTACTGCCCTTGTTGTTATCTTGAAGCAGTTAAGTTAGTCATATGGTCAGACTCCAAAAATTCCAGTTAGTTGCCTTGTACCTTCAGTGGACACTTGTACTATTGTTTTGCTTTTTTCAGTCTAAGTGTGTGTGTGTGTGTGTTCATGTTTTATAAGCTAGAAGGCCCTCAGAGTGGTGTACAAAATAAAGCAACACAAAGTGTTCCACATTGAAGACAGATACATCAGTTTTCTTTTAACATAAGGTATACATTTTCCAAAAATATAATATACAGATGCAAAACTACATGGACCATAGTGCTAACTTTACCAACTGCAGACATGTTGATATCAATATATATTTTTTCAGCATTTCTTTCACTGTTGCATAATTAAACAATATGAAAGGGAAAACAAATCCAGATCCCTTTATATTCCCTGGATGCATGTATCAGTGTAAAGTAGAGACTAGCACTTTAAAACAACCAGGTAAAAAATACAAAGGTTTTAAGGGAACAGAAAATGCAGAGCACTGCTGCACAACACGTGATCTCCCGAGCCAAACACAGCCCTCTAGCCATATGTTGTGACCTTCCAAGTGCTTAACAATTGTACTATTTTTGCCACAGCAAAATGGGAGGTGGGCTATGGCTGATGGGCTGTATTTAGCTCAATGGGTTGTGAGTTAAAGAAACGTGACATAGAGTTTCTCTCTTTCCCCTCCCCCCAAAAGAGAGGAAAAAACAAGTAAAGCTTCTGTGCAGCATTTCACTGTTGATTCAAAGCAGGGCTTTTGGCATCTAGGGAAACCTGGAACTGTTAGCCTTTCCCAGGCCAGATTCATGCCATCTCTATAATTTTTAAAGGCATTTTTTACTTACCTTTGGCACTGGAGAGGAATTATGTAGTGAATAGGTGTGCAAACTGCTGCCCCCTCAGTTTGATGGAACTGCCGGTAAACTAAATAGTGAGATCTTATTGCATGAAGCGATCCAAAGACCTTTAAAAAACCATTGGAGAAACTGCACTTGGTCCAAAATGTGCTGCTAGAATACTGACGAGATCAGACCGTATACCTCCAATCTTTTACCAGCTACATTGGTGCTTGTTTCTGGGCTCAACTTTAAGTGTTGTTGCAGACCTTTAAAATATTTAATGACCTGGGAACAAATTATCCCAAGGTTGGCCTCTATAGGAACCTGCGTACGTCATGAGGTCAGCTTTAGAGGAGGAAGGATCGACAAGAGAGAGAAAGAGCGTGTTATTCGTTATAGTGCCAAAAGTGAGGAATATTATTGCTGTCTGGGGGAAATCCATCAGGCCCCTTCTTTTCTTGTGTCTAGATGGGTTTTGAAAACCTATTTTAAAAGTGCTTTATGCTCTGCTTAAGTTTTGTTTTAGTCATGCTGAAATTACAGTTTTTAAAATTAGATTGTTTTTACATTTGCTATGTTGGTTGTTTTACATTTTGTTCTGAATTATTTGTGAACAAACAGTTATTTGATACATGATGCAAAAACTGAGTGTAAATGATAAAATCATGTGATGATATAAGCAGAGTATAAAAGGTACAATTATTTTTTATCATATCAAATTAATAATAATCATCATATGCTGCCTGCTCTCGATCAGGTTACACTCCCTCTGAAGGAGTGGATTCGCAGCTTGGGGGTGCTTCAGGATCCTATGCAGTCGCTTACGGGTCCGGTAGCCTCAGTGGTGCAGAGTGCTTTCCATCAGCTTCCGCTGGTGGCCCAGTTGCACCCCTACCTGGAAAGGGGTAGCCTAATCTCTGTTGTCTCTGCTCTGGTAACCTCTAGGTTAGATTACTGCAATGCAGTATACATAGGGCTGCCTCTGAAGACAGTTCAGAAACTTCAGATGGTGCAGAATTTGGTGACCAGGTTGCTCACAGGGGCAAGGTGGTTTGAGCATGTTGTTGTTTAGTCGTTCAGTCGTGTCCCACTCTTTGTGACCCCATGGACCAGAGCACGCCAGGCACTCCTGTCTTCCACTGCCTCCCGCAGCTTGGTCAAACTCATGTTGGTAGCTTCGAGAACACTGTCCAACCATCCCGTCCTGTGTCGTTCCCTTCTCCTTGTGCCCTCCATCTTTCCCAACATCAGGGTCTTTTCCAGGGAGTCTTCTCTTCTCACGAGGTGGCCAAAATATTGGAGCCTCAGCTTCAGGATCTGTCCTTCCAGTGAGCACTCAGGGTTGATTTCCTTCAGAATGGAGAGGTTTGTTCTTCTTGCAGTCCATGGGACTCTCAAGAGTCTCCTCCAGCACCATAATTCAAAAGCATCAATTCTTCGGCAATCAGCCTTCTTTCTGGTCCAGCTCTCACTTCCATACACCACCCCTGGGAAAACCATAGCTTTAACTATATGGACCTTTGTTGGCAAGGTGATGTCTCTGCTTTTTAAGATGCTGTCTAGGTTTGTCATTGCTTTTCTCCCAAGAAGCAGGCATCTTTTAATTTCATGACTGCTGTCACCATCTGCAGTGATCATGGAGCCCAAGAAAGTAAAATCTCTCACTGCCTCTTATTTCTTCCCCTTTTATTTGCCAGGAGGTGATGGGACCAGTGGCCATGATCTATGTGTTTTTTTATGTTGAGCTTCAGACCATATTTTGCGCTCTCCTCTTTCACCCTCATTAAAAGGTTCTTTAATTCCTCCTCACTTTCTGCCATCAAGATTGTCATCTGTATATCTGAGGTTGTTGATATTTCTTCCGGCAATCTTATTCCCGCTTGGGATTCATCCAGCCCAGCTTTTCTCATGATGAATTCTGCATATAAGTTAAATAAGCAGGGATGAGGTGATCAGGCACTCCCATTTCTTTAAGAACTTACCATAGTTTGCTGTGGTCAACACAGTCAAAGACTTTTGCATAGACAATGAAGCAGAAGTAGATGTTTTTCTGGAACTCTCTAGCTTTCTCCATAATCCAGCGCATGCTTGCAATTTGGTCTCTGATTCCTCTGCCCCTTCGACATCCAGCTTGCACTTCTGGGAGTTCTCGGTCCACATACTGCTTAAGCCTGCCTTGTAGAATTTTAAGCATAACCTTGCTAGCATGTGAAATGAGTGCAATTGTGCGGTAGTTGGAGCATTCTTTGGCACTGCCCTTCTTTGGGATTGGGATGTAGACTGATCTTCTCCAATCCTCTGGCCACTGCTGAGTTTTCCAAACTTGCTGGCATATTGAGTGTAGCACCTTAACAGCATCATCTTTTAAAATTTTAAATAGTTCAGCTGGAATATCATCACTTCCACTGGCCTTGTTATTAGCAGTGCTTTCTAAGGCCCATTTGACTTCACTCTCCAGGATGTCTGGCTCAAGGTCAGCAACCACACTACCTGGGGTGTATGAGACATCCATATCTTTCTGGTATAATTCCTCTGTGTATTCTTGCCACCTCTTCGTGATGTCTTTTGCTTCTGTTAGGTGCTTACCACTTTTGTCCTTTATTATGGTATAATAAAGGTTTGAGCATATCACACCAATACTGGCCTGGCTGCCAATTAGTTTCTGGGCTCAACTCATAGTGCTGGTTTTGACCTATAAAGCCTTAAATGGTTCAGGACCACAATACCTCAATGTCCGCCTCTCCCCAAATGAACTGACCCAGGTCTTGTGATCATCATTGGAGGGTCCCTCTTTGTGTGCCTACCCCATGAGAGATTGGAGGGTGGCAAAATGAGAACGGGCCTTTTTTGCAGTGGCTACATATTTGTGGGATACTCTCCTGGTGCCTTCTCTCTCTCTCTCTCTCTCTCTCTCTCTCTCTCTCTCTCACACACACACAGAGATATAGATATATAGATATACCAGGTGAAACATGCCTATTCAACTAGGCTTTGGGCTGATTAACATTCTGTATCCTTTTAAATGTGTGTGGGAGTCAGAGTTATTAGTTTGTTTTTGTTTTATTATGTATTCTTGTGTTCTCATTTTGGATTTTTGTTTGTGAACTGCTTGTGATTTTCGGATAAATGGTGGCATACAATTATTTATTTAGTAAGTAAACAGTAGAGCATAGAATCTGTGTAAGGGCTCATATTCACAAATGGTCTTATAAGTTGTTTGTATGCCAAAGTACGTGGGACGCAGGTGGCGCTGTGGGTTAAAGCCTCAGCGCCTAGGACTTGCCGATCGAAAGGTCGGCGGTTCGAATCCCTGTGGCGGGGTGCGCTCCCGCTGCTCGGTCCCAGCGCCTGCCAACCTAGCAGTTCGAAAGCACCTCCGGGTGCAAGTAGATAAATAGGGACCGCTTACCAGCGGGAAGGTAAACGGCGTTTCCGTGTGCGGCTCTGGCTCGTCAGAGCAGCAATGTCACGCTGGCCACGTGCCCCGGAAGTGTCTCCGGACAGCGCTGGCCCCTGGCCTCTTAAGTGAGATGGGCGCACAACCCCAGAGTCTGTCAAGACTGGCCCGTACGGGCAGGGGTACCTTTACCTTTACCTTTACCTATGCCAAAGTACACCAAATTCCCATTTCTACCACCACCCCAGTTTACACTGTTTTGATCATACCCATTTAAATCACATGAAGAGATTGATATGCTGACACAGAGTTATATATTCCATGAGCATTATAGGTGTGTGGATGGAAGCAGTGTAGTGTTATATCTAATTCCCATGCCACATCACTATTGCAAAAGAGCTAAAATCATTCTGTAGAGATGCTGAAAGACAAGCCTGCAGGGTGAGTTGTCAGGGGCTACATCTAATATCACTGTCTGAGAATTTCCTGCCTTGGTTGTCTGATTCGGAATGAATCACTGACTGTAGTCTTTTAGCATGTATTTTTAATTGGTTCCTCTGACTGGTTTCATTAATTAAAAGCCTTAGAAATAGAATGTGTGATGGTTGTGTGTCACTGATAAAAGCTTTTGAAAAATTCTTTCTGAAAGTAATACTATTTATCATATGTTTGTTCCTACAAATCATCAAGCAGTAAGGAAGCCCTCCCTGTCAAACAAGATTTTAATAAGATAATATTTTTCTTCCCTGTAAAAACACATGCTACTCTGTTGACTACTTGATTAAAATTTCAAAACTTGGCAGCTAAGGTAATCTTATAATTTGCATATATCATGTGTTCATGCACACATCAAATTCTTTTTTCCAAATTCTTGTATGTTTTGTTTCCTCTCATAAACTGCTGCTGCTATTAAGGTTCTGTTGTTCACAGTTGGGTAATATTGTCATTAGGGCCAGCCTAAAAGTCACAGAAATATGGCAGGCTTTTGAATTCTCCATAATGTGAAAATCCAATTGTCATAGTCAGAAATAAATTAGTTATTACTTAAATGCTCAAAAGATTTCACCATTCATACATCTCAATTACAGGGGAGGTGTTTGACTATCTAGTTGCACATGGAAGAATGAAGGAAAAAGAAGCAAGAGCTAAATTTAGACAGGTATGTATGGACTATTCTGTACTAGACTTTTAAATGTTTTAAGTTAATTGGCATTTTCCCCAGTCAGTGATTGCTCTCCCTCCTGGAGGGAGTGTTGATGTTGGGAAATACTAGCAAAATTGGCCCAATCAGCAAATACTTTCACATTCATGCTGAAGCCACATTGGATTATCTATCACTACAGGGAAGTCGCTCCTACATTTTTCAGTGTGTGTATGAAAATGAAGCCCTTGACTATTTTATTGTGACACACACACACTTCCTGGGAAGTAAGTTGCATTGAAATCAATAAGGATAAACTCCAAGTAAAGGTGTTAAGATAGAGGTGCTAAGCTTTAGTCTCAGTCTTGGTTTTGAGGGCAAGCACAAACCATAGTTTGCTGGCTAGTATGTAACAACAGACTATGGTTTGCACAAAAGGAAGGAATTCAATCAGACTGTGTAAGGGTAGGTACATAAAAACGAGGGTAATTCACATAGTGCCAAGCCATGGTTTGGTGTTATGTCTGAAGCCATTGTTTTTTATAACAAGTTTGCTGTGGAATAAAGGGTCATGAATTGGAAACTGCTCAAAGAAAGCAAGTATTGGCTGCAGAACAGCTTGTCCTTGACTTGAGTGCCTCCTGTTTCAAACTGCAAGTCTGCTGTTCCTCTTTTCACCCGCCCCCTGCTCCTATTCTCTGTTGTGATTCTCACTGTTCATCTTGCAAACTAATCTGCTGTGAAAGCGCAGAGGGAAAGTAGCTTAACTTTTGATCTATTACTCAGACAGTTGGAAGCAGAAGAGATACCTGTTACAATTAGAAATAAACCTTTTCTTAAAGTGATTTGAGATTCTTGTGAGATTGGCTGTCAGGATGTTAACTTGCCTGTCTGTGTCATTATGTGTGTTCTGAACCCTGATGTTGAGAACAGGCTTCTGATTTAGTGAAATTTCTTGGTGAAATTTACCTTTCATTCTGTTTGTGTCTTATAATATCTTCAAGTTGCATAGCGGAGTTTTGGCATATGCATGGAAATGGGCAATAATTGAGTGCTGCTGGTAAGCAATAGGGCATGCCATGTTTTGAGTCAACAGTAAGAGCTGGAAAAATCTTTGGGATTTTCATAAGCATCACTTATAAGATGTCTATAACTTGTCGCATACTGTCTGACTGACTGTTAATCTTGTTTACCATACAGAGAAACCATAACAATCTGCTTGAAGGGTAACAGTAGCCTAAGTAAGTAATAGGCTTGCCTTCAATTGTCACTTTGACTCTTATCCTAAATGCACTTTTTTGAATAATTCTTATTGATTTCAGTAAGAGTTACCCACAATTAAGTGTGCTTAGGCTTGGAGCTTTTGGTAATTTTGTTACTCATAATGGGCATTATATTGACTTTATAATTGCTTCCCAATTTTAGCAACTCCTACTAAAACCTATTATTGCAATACTGTTTGTCTGATATATGTCACTTTATATAACTGAGCCTGTTTTCTATCCAGATAGTATCTGCAGTGCAGTATTGCCACCAAAAGCATATTGTTCACAGAGATCTCAAGGTAAGAAGAGAAACACAAGATTTTGTATTTGAACATGATTAAATATTTTTATACTCTGTTCTGTTCTCAGATTAATACGAAATTTTCCTTGTTCTTTACTGGAAAAGTAAAGGATGAATTTCTGTGATGAATTTTGACTACTAGTTGGCATGTGAAGAGTAAAATACCTACCATGTTTGTTACTGCAGGCTAGTATATTAGGAAGGCTGAGGGTAATAGTTTGAGAAGTAGAAATGATTTATGGTAGTAAATAGACTCTGCTGTAAGTACAGATTTTGCTAGCTCAATTCTCACTTTCAGGTTTGCATGGGTCATGGTGAAAGAGAGAATTATTATTATTATTATTTATTAAATTTGTACACTGCCCTTCTTCTGAAGATCACAGGGCAGTTCACGACATAAAAATGCAAAATGAGAACACAAAATAAATAACAACAACAACAACAACAAATCAATAACCCTCCTACCAGAAACACATTTAAAATGACATAGAATGACTCAGGACTGCAAGGACCGCCTCTCTACCCAGACCCTGAGATCATCCTCTGAGTCCCTTCTTTGTGTGCCTCCTCCATGAGAGGTCGGAAGAGTGGCAGCACGATAACAGGCCTTTTCTGCAGTAGCTCCCTGCTTGTGGAATGCTCTCCCCAGGGTGGCTTGCCTGGCACCTTCATTACGTATCTTTAGGTGTCAGGCCAGAACATTCCTCTTCTCCCTGGCCTTTGGCTGATTGACGTCTAATGCCCTTTAAAATGTGTTGTGGAAGGGGGGATTATTTGGTTGTCTTTTTAATTTTAATTTTGTATTTTACATTTTAAAATACATTTTATGTTGTGAACCGCCCTGAGATGAACCCCCATTTCATGGGAGTATGTTAGTTGCTTACTTCCCTTGGTTCACAGCTCCACCTTCTTTGGGGCTTGCACCTGTTCTTGGTGTATCACAAAATCAGTTTATTTGTATATTTGAACCAGTTTGAACCCACTTTTCATTAAAATCAATCCCAAGAACAGGTTGCAAGGAAAACTCATAAAACACACCCAATGATACAAATTTAAAAACTAATCAAAATTATCACAGATTGATCAAAATGAGGGAGGACAGGCGCCACTTCCAACCAATTTGACCAAATTCCCGATTGAATAGAATTGTTAAAAGGCAGCCCAAATCCACCAGAACCTGCACTGATCAAATATGTGTGCGTAGCCTCTCGTGGCTCCCCTTCCCTTTCTCAAAGGCTGCTTTTCAAAAGCTACCTTGGCTGTTTCACTTAATCTCTTACTGCCGAATGCCTCCATCACTTCTGTCTGTCCTACACGTTTAGTTTCCTCCCCACTGCCAAACACTTTGCCATCATGAACAGTAAACCCAATTTCCACAACTGGAGCATGTTGAACTGTCTATAACAATTTTGTATAACTCACTGTCAATTTTCTACTTTAAAAAAGAAAAAGAGCTCTGCTTACTATATTACAATAAACTGGGTTCCTTACTAAAGAGAAGGATCTGTTATAAACAAAACAATTTTTTTTAGCCTCTTCTGAAAAGCTAGCTGTAGTTAATGTAAGTGAGCAAATCAGCAAACTCTTTAAGACACATGCTAATATGTCCGACTATATGAATTGGATCTTGAAGGACTTCGACTAGAAGAAGCTGTTCGTTTCCAGGGAGGGAAATCTCACGTCTTACTCTGTTCTTCTCCTCCAGGCTGAAAATCTGTTGCTTGATGCAGACATGAACATTAAAATAGCCGATTTTGGTTTTAGCAATGAGTTTACAGTTGGAAATAAACTGGACACATTTTGTGGCAGTCCTCCATATGCTGCTCCAGAACTCTTCCAAGGCAAGAAGTATGATGGACCTGAAGTAGATGTTTGGAGCTTAGGCGTCATTCTTTACACTCTTGTGAGCGGTTCTCTGCCTTTTGATGGGCAGAATCTAAAGGTACGCACTTTATGCTTAAAGGGTGGGAGGAGGATGGGGAGTTCCTGTACTGTCATTTTTTTATGGCAATACTTAATAGCACACCTGTAATTTCCTATTTGGTGCGTGTTTTGATTAAAGGAACTGAGAGAAAGAGTGCTGAGAGGGAAATACAGGATTCCATTCTACATGTCAACGGACTGTGAAAACCTACTGAAACGTTTCCTGGTGCTAAACCCAACTAAAAGAGGCACTCTTGAGGTAGTATTATCTTCCTCACCATTATAATATCGTTTCTCCCCTCCTGCTTCATTGAAAGGAATTTGCACATTTTGAATTTTAAAATTCCTTGTGCATCCAGGTAATTTTGGCCTTGTTGTTGTTGTTTTAAATAAATTCTACGCCACTTTATACAGTAATTTCTAAGCAGTGTACAATTAGGGGTTTGCGAGGGACATAATAGGGATAGCTATGCCTTTTACAGATGACTTGTTTACTCTTGGTCCTCTCTAATGGTTTCGCCCGGATGAAAGAACGGTACATTTTGGAATTGCAGGGAAATGGTGCCATTACCTTGTGGAATACTTCATTCCAAGTGCATTAAGCCGCATCTGCGGTGGTCATACAGTGATTTGCTCAAACCCACACACGAAAGCTACCTCGACATTGCCATTGGTCTAAATGGAAGTGTTCGTAGCATCATCCCATTGTATTGTACTGAAGAAGCACGTCATGCTACTCTTCAGTTGGAGAGAAGTCAGGATATTGTAATGACTCATAATCTCTCCTCTTGGGGCAGCTTGAGGCTGCTGTCATTGTTATGGAGGTGCGGTGCTCCACCTAGAGGGCGTTCTTCACGTTAAGCAGAACTTTGGAAGTCCCACTAGCTCTCTTTCATTAGACCTACCTAACGTTGGCAGATCATGAAACGTACGTCAGTGTCAGTACACACTTTATGAACTAACGTTTTGGCTACCAACCACATTCTGGGATTTCTGATGCTGCCTTTTATTACCAAAATTATATATAAAGGTAAAGGGACCCCTGACCATTAGGTCCAGTCGTGACCGACTCTGGGGTTGCGACGCTCATCTCGCTTTATTGGCCGAGGGAGCTGGCGTACAGCTTCCGGGTCATGTGGCCAGCATGACTAAGCCGCTTCTGGTGAACCAGAGCAGCGCACGGAAATGCCGTTTACCTTCCCGCTGGAGCGGTACCGATTTATCTACTTGCACTTTGACGTGCTTTCGAACTGCTAGGTTGGCAGGAGCAGGGACTGAGCAACGGGAGCTCACCCCGTCACGGGGATTCGAACCGCCGACCTTCTGATCGGCAAGTCCTAGGCTCTGTGGTTTAACCCACAGCTCCACCCATGTCCCCGTGTTTGGTTTCTAGAGCCTCAAATTAAGCAGGAAAGTGGTCTCAGTTGACCAGGTAATGGCCGAAAGCTAGTATTTGCACCAGGCCTGACCAATTCACAGGCTTCATACTCCTGACCAATGGCAAAGGCCAGCCTTGATGAAGCTGTTCCGTTTTGTTCCCGATGAGGGAGCCAAAGAATGAGAGCACATAATCCACTTTAGCTCATCTGGCTAGGCCCCTGTTTGAAACCGGGAGTTCAAAGGGAGAGCCTATATATAGGAGTGCCCAGATAAGGTCCCAAGTTTAATAATCCCCGGCATCTCCAGTTTAAATCTAAAAGAGTGGGGGGAGATCAGGTAGCAGGAAATTTGAAATACAGTGGTACCTCAGGTTAAGTACTTAATTTGTTCCAGAGGTCCGTTCTTAACCTGAAACTGTTCTTAACCTGAAGCACCACTTTAGCTAATGGGGCCTCCTGCTGCTGCCATGCCGCCAGAGCTCGATTTCTGTTCTTATCCTGAAGCAAAGTTCTTAACCTGAAGCACTATTTCTGGGTTAGCAGAGCGTGTAACCTGAAGCGTATGTAACCTGAAGTATATGTAACCTGAGGTACCACTGTACCTCTGCCCAAGTCCTTGGAAAACCACTGCCAGACAACTGGGCCATAAAGAACAAATAGTCTGGCCATGTGTAAGGTTATCTGCCTAACTCTACACAAGGAAACTGCAGCCCAAACAACAAAGATTTTGTGACATTTCCTCATATGTTAACAAACAGTTTCTCCTCTATTCCAAAAAAGTAAAAACAAACCTCACCAGGTAAAAATGCCAGCACACTGCCACGCAGCGCACGGAAATGCCGTTTACCTTCCCGCTGGAGCGGTACCGATTTATCTACTTGCACTTTGACGTGCTTTCGTACTGCTAGGTTGGCAGGAGCTGTGACCGAGGAACGGGAGCGCACCCCATCGTGGGGATTTGAACCGCCAACCTTCTGATTGGCAAGCCCTAAGCTCTGTGGTTTAATCCACATACATATATTTATATTTGAGAAAATAAATTTCATTACCGGTAATTAAAAGTATTTATATGCCACCTTTGGGGGCCTAGTCCACCCATGGTGACTCACCTACAAAGCATCATATCAAGTGGTTGAATAAAAGCCATATCCTTTAAAGCCAGGTTATTAAGATGAAGAACAGTTTAGTACGGGCTGTTGACTGAATAATAGTTAATAGTAAGTTAGTAATATTCTGTATTAGGTATAGAAATGCTTTAAGCATGTTACTCCTTTTAGTGTGTGTGTTTCCTCATCTACGGCTTCTTTTGTTAAACATTTTTACATTTTAATTTTTTTGAGCACTCTTCTTAGTCCTGGTCCCGGTGGGGCACTCCCCTCCATCCTCAGATGTCCCTTAGCGTTGCTTTTGCCCAGGCTGACAGCAAGTAGGACGGCTTACACAGCACTTATTATTCGCTTAGTTTTCCTTTAAAAAAAAAAATCATGTTTTTGCATACTGCTCTAATCAGAAAACAAATCAGTTTTCAAATGAATTTTTAAAAAAGGGAAAAAAGAAATGTGAAATGTTGGCCAGTATTAAACTAAATTCTTGCAAGAGCACTTCTGTGGCCTCTCCTGCCACCGTACACATGCTTCCTGTGTTGTTCCCAATCTTCTCTGGGGGGTTGGAGCAACCTTCAGAACAGATTTAGGCATGTGCAGAGGGAGCAGAGAACCTTCCGTTGCACAAGGTGAAATCTTTGCATTGATCACTGTAGCGCTACATTTGAGTACAAACCCAATAAAAACAAAATGCAGTATATGAAACATCAAAGTCTGTAACACGGGATTCCACTCAGTATCCACATGAATTCCACATCTGCTAGCACACCTGTTCCTCAGCCAACCTGCACATCCACATCCACTTACACTGTCAGCCAGGCACAGCACACAGACTTCACGGGTACCAGTCCTAACAATCTCTCAAGTACATATACAAGAAACCACACTAGGCCACTGACAGCCCAACACTGTGAGGCTAAAACCAAACTTAATCCAGGACTCCACCAGCCCCAATAAAACCTCACACTTTTCACCCAAACACTCATCCACAATCAAGCTCTCTCCAGCCACCAGCTCCTACCTGTAAAGTAGTCAGATTTAACCTCTCTACCAGCTGTTCAACACAGTTATCCTGAACAGCATCGAGCATCACCATACTCAATGAACACAACCATGAAGTGGGGTTGTCGTCCCCATAGTGTCTCAATATGAGAGAATTTATATTATAGGGGTTTTAACAAGCAAACCCCACACCCTTTGGTAGAGGCAGAGTAAATAAGAGGTGGAAAAGGCAGGTTTCTTTCTCATACAAGGTAGTTTATTTGCCTTCACTTAAGCAGCTCAAAAATCTTAAGCTTTGGCCTTGACTACAGATCTTTGTTACTGGTAATGCTCATTCAAAACCTATCTTTGCAGCAAATTATGAAGGACAGATGGATCAATGCAGGGCACGAGGATGATGAACTTAAGCCTTTTGTTGAACCAGAGCTAGACATCTCGGACCAGAAGAGAATAGGTAAGCAGAGGATGAAGATCACCAGCATACATACTTAATCATGACAAACGGTGTGGATTGTGGCTCAGCACCTTATTGCTTGCTTAAATGCTCAGATTTAGATCTTGGCTAACGACGTCTCCCATTGCAAGGTGTTAAATTTGTTCCATTATTAAGTAGTAATTTTGTATGACTGCTCAAGCTAGTAAAACATTGTATATTTAAGAAAACTTTCAATTTATTCTAGACATTATGGTTGGAATGGGATATTCTCAAGAAGAAATACAAGAATCTCTTAGTAAAATGAAATACGATGAAATCACTGCTACATACTTGCTACTGGGGAGAAAATCATCAGAGGTGAGTAAAATGCTCAAACCATGGCTGAGAACTGGCTTGTACTCATGATAACCAATGCTCTATCATGTTGGGAATGAGTTAATAGCAAGCATTGAGCCCCACCTCCCTCTTCATTCATCACAGATGCAAGGAGGAAGTTAGAAGTAGAAGCTTCTAATCTCCTTGCAGCTGCACTGGAGGATGAGAGGAGCAAGTATCTGAGGCTTATTGTGGCCCACTCCCATCATGGTAAACCATGGTTTATTATGATGTCCACATTTGGCCCACAGACCTAGATATAAGGAAGAAACCTGGTTTGGCTCTTCAAGCATCTTGATATACATGAGGTAACTTATTATTGACTCTTGCAGTCATCTTACCTCTCTTGTCAAGTGGCCAGGTGCTTAATATTTTCCCATTCTTCTATTTAAAGAATTAATAATACTAATTTGACCCAGGACCACTCTTAATGCTTCCATTCTATTTTAAGACTGACCTAGAACCTAGTTGAACAAGAACTTCTCGCCTCTAGGTTTGGCAAGGTTAGGGCAACTCTTAGACTTGCACTGTGAGTGTGGGTCCTCCGAATTTATGGAACTCCCATCAAGCATGTTGCTGGCAAACTGAAGATAATTGCAGTGTCTGTGGAAGGAAATGTTCAGACTTCCAATAATACGTACAGTCTTGGGCCTGGAGTGACTGGGTCCAGATTCAACTTAGATTAGAGGCAGTGAATATATTTAAAATATTTCTGCTCCATGTTTTAGCATAACTCCAGTGAGGTGCTTTACAGGCTTTCTCAAATTGTATTTACTTCAACTTACTGCTCTTGCATTCTTAGGTTTGAAGAGAGTTGTTGCCACAGGGTAACCACTATAGTAATATTTTAGTTAACGTGACTTGTAGACTTGTGTAAGTGAAGGCAATAAATGACACATGCTCCTTATTGGCGTTCATGCTGTTATGGCCAGTTGAAAGTTACACATCATTTAAGTGAGTAGTGTGCATGACTTGCAATATTTTGTTTAGTGGTGACTGGGCTGCAAGACAAAGCACTCTGACAGATGGTTCTTTAGAAGCATCCTTTTATTGATTAAGTTTCAGCCAGTTAGAGAAAAATGCAGTACATCACACTTGATCTTAGCCAAAAGGCTTTCAGGCTAAAGCACTGCCACATACTTTGCCTTGTTCTTCAGTACAGCGAAAACATGGTGCACAAGTTCTGAAAACCAACCCTATTTTTTAAACCTTCTTATTTTGTTTCTCTTGGTGAGTTAGCAAACTCTGAAGAATGTCAGGTTGACTAGGTATATAGAGAGCTGCTTTCTTCTGAATGAGACCAGTGGTCAACGTGCCCCATTGTATCAACCCCTAAGTGCAGCATCTCTCCAAGGCGACAAGGAAAGGAATTTCCTATCCATGCTCTTGAAATTCTTTAATGGGAGGTGCTAGGAGGTTAGCCTGAGACACCTGCTTCATGGGCAGGGAATGGTCAGTTGCCTCCTGTTACAAGAAGTTCTGAAAGAATCTGTTTGCTCATGCTCCCTTTATAAATCCCTTTGTTATGTTTGGGGCCACAGAACTAATAATTCAAACTTTCCCCCTGTCTGCTTCTGTTCAGTTGGATGCCAGCGACTCAAGTTCCAGCAGCAACCTTTCGCTTGCAAAAGTCAGGCCAAGTAGTGATCTCAACAACAGTACTGGACAATCTCCCCATCACAAAGTGCAGAGAAGTATATCTTCCAGCCAGAAGCAGCGACGGTACAGTGACCATGGTGAGCGGCCTTCTCATTATTTGGAAACTCTTGCTGCAGAAAGACGATTGCAAGCTACCTTTTGAGAGAGTCTCTCTAAAACAGCCTTTCCCAAGCTTGGATGACCCATGATTGGGGAAGGCTTCTCGAAAAGCTAAAGAAAAGATTGTGTTGAGGATGAAAAGTTCGGCATATGCTGAACCATGGGAAGTTTTAATTTGGTATTCAGAGACCAATTCTATGCCCCAACTTATTGCAGATAATTCTATGCCCCAATCTTATTTCAGATCTTGGTAATGCTTTGAGATAAGCAGTTTCAAACATTCTCGCCGTGTAAATTCTAAAGTGAGACAAAGGGTAGCCAGTTAGATATTTGGTGTGGTCCTGTTCTACTGTGATAAGTATTTTGGCCAGTGCATGTTAGTTATGCCACCACCACTTGATCAAATACTCATGGTAAATTGAAAGGACAGTTGTTACAGAGAGTGATGGTTCTTTCAGAAGTTAAGTTATCAGTCCTCTCCCAATTGCCCATGTCATCTCTAGTTTCACTTCAGAGAGCTTTCCTTCCAGTAATGGCTATCAATGAAAACATCTACATTGTATTTACAGAGATATTTCATAGAACTGTGAAGAGATGCTAGACATATATTTCAAATATCTAGGAGCTATCTTCAGATACTTCAGCAACTTCATATGTGGGACTTATCCAGATGTATTTGTATGGGATTTGACCCACCCAGAAATACTTAAACCCTTTCTCCCCTCACCATTCCGCAAATTGAAGAGCCCTAAAGACTGCCTAGCATCTCCAATTCTCACTAACCTTTTGAGTGTCCTGGTAAAAGGGAGACCCTATTACTTCTGATAGGTTTGGTTTCTGTTGGCGATACGGACCAAGAAACTTCTTTGGCAGGCAATAATTTCTTCCAGAAGAGACATGTTCATTGTTTTGTTCTGCCATGTGGATCAGTTTCATTGAGACCTTTAACTAGGTGGTTTCAGTATGGGTTTTTTGTTTTGTTTTCTGTGTGTTTTTTTTACATAGAAGGCTCCCTCACCTTGATAGCAGCCTATCATTAATAAGTTACTTTTAGCCAGCTGCAGGAGGTTGAGGTTTTTCTGGAATGCTTCGCTTTATATTGTACATTGGTGGCAAAGATGACACCCAAAATTTGTGGTAATCTACAAACTACAAACCTACTTAGGGGATATTTTGTAAATCTTCCAAACAAAAAATCAGAATGTGGAGTGTCACAAATAAACTTGTTAAATTACTCCTAAGTTTGTAGTGTTAAAATATTCATTTTAGACTTTTCATTTCCCCCACATTGCTCAGTGCTTTCTGGCAAAAAAAATTATTTCACACAACTACAGGTTTGGTTGGCTTAATGGGTTGCTTTTCCTTATCAGTTTAATCACGTGTGCTTGCTTTGCCAGTACACCCCCTGGCATTCATAGTTGTTCTAGAGAAGACTTAATTAAGTATCTTGTGAAACTTCTAAGAAAAAGCACAAAAGCCCCTTCTTTCTATCCTACTGTGTTTGTGTGTGTTTGTCTTTGTTTTCTTTTTGACACTATTAGGTCAGCCTGTATTTAAAAGAACTTGGGGGACTGGGTGTTCAACAGTATTTCTTTGAATTTCCTCTCTCCTGAGCGGCTGTCATCTCTTCAACAAAGTCTACTAGTTATGCAGAGCAGCAACACACAGGCATTTGCCTTGTATGACCTAGTAAAAGCAACCTTCTGCTGAGCTGAATGCACTGCAAAGTTTTAACTGCAACCTGAAAAGGGGCAGCTTTTTCTCATGGAGTCTGGCTTGAAGTAGGCAAGCAAAAGTTTAAAGTTTCCGCTTTTTATGTTAGTGCAAAGGTAAAAGCTAGCAACGTGGACGCGGGTGGCGCTGTGGTCTAAACCACTGAGCCTAGGGCTTGCCGATCGGAAGGTCGGCAGTTCAAATCCCCATGACAGGATGAGCTCCTATTGCTCGGTCCCAGCTCCTGCCAACCTAGCAGTTCCCAGGGGGAAGGTAAACAGCATTTCCGTGCGCTGCTCTGGTTTCACCAGAAGCGGCTTAGTCATGCTGGCCACATGACCCGAAAAAACTGTCTGCGGACAAACTTCGGCTCCCTCGGCCAGTAAAGAGAGATGAGTTCCGCAACCCCAGAGTTGTTCATGACTGGACTTAAGTCCCTTACCCTTTTTAAAGGCTAGCAAAGAGAACCAGAACTAAAACAGCCATCAAATATACTAAAACATCATACACAGAGACTCAAAATCAAATATTAAAAAGCCTGGGAGAACAAAAAAAAAATCTTGACTTGAACATGAACTTCTCTAGGAAGAGCATTACATACCTACAGGGATTTCTCTCTTGTAGACACCCTCTGAACTTCAGGTGGAGGGGACCACATGATGAAGAGCCTCCATAGATCACCTTTGGGTATGGATAGGTACATCCAAGAGGAGATGTTCCATTTGATATAAGCCATATAGAACTTTATACTCAATACCAGCATCTTGAATTGGACATGGGAGCTAACTTGACGCCAGTGCAGGCCAGAACAGACCAATGAGTTGTGTTCATAACTGCTTTCCATTTAAAACTTGCTGCCTTACTTTGCACCAGATGAAATTTCTGGACTTCCGGCCCTGTGTTCAGCTCACTACAGCAATCCGAACGCCAATCATGGATCATTGCAGCTAGGTTATCCAGCTCCAGATAAGTTGGTAAAAGACACTCTGAGCCGTCAAGGCCACTTGAGCCTCTAATGAAAAATGATGGATTCAAGGGCACCTAAAGCTACATGTCAGATCACTCAGAGGGACTATGACCTTTACTATAGCTTGAATCTCATGCATCTGGACTGCAGAACCACCTACTAATAGTGTCTCCAGCCATATTCAGGCATTCTTCTGAAAACATGAGAATTCCTCCTCGCAGGAGGGTTTCTATGTGTAATCAGTCAAACATACTTTGAAACCCTCTTCAGACTTTGCACTGCTTGTGCAAAGGCCTGAAGAGCAGCCCACATTCTCTTTACTCTTTATACTGTCAACATTGTATAAAACCGTATCTGTTAAACGCTTTTGATAATCACCACTGAGCTTCTTCATTGTTCTTTTTCATGGGTGGATCAAGGACACATACTATTACTACTTTGCCTTAAGATATCTTGGAATCAAAATGTCTAATCCATTCTATGTGTGGTTTTTTTTCAGCTGGTCCATCTGTTCCTCCAGTAGTGGCGTATCCAAAAAGAAGTCAAACTAGCACTACAGACAGTGACCTCAAAGAAGAAGGTATCCAGTCTCGAAAATCCAGCAGCAGCACTGCTGGAGGAAGAGGAGTTGCTCCTGCTAGCCCTATGCTTGGGAATGCCAGCAATCCAAATAAGGCTGATATTCCTGAGCGTAAGAGAAGCTCTGCTGCACCCAATGTAAGTCATGGGATTAAAAAAAACACAAAAAACCACAAAGTGCTTGTTTGCATGGACATCTTTCTCTTAGTTATCTCTTAGGCTTAATGTATCATAAGTAGTTTATGGCATAGCTAATTTACAAAGTGTCCAACCATCAACTGTTCATTGAGCATTTTGGAAGCGCTGCACAGTGGGCTTTGTAAAGCACCTTTTGGCCTAGCCCCACCCTTACCTGCCTTGCACCTGATATCAGGTGTGGGACGAGTGGATGCACCTTGCCTGAAATGGCCTTGTGCGTGAAATGGAGAGGTCTGGCAGCCGAGATATTTAGCCCTCAGAATTTTATCTTGGGAGAGACTGGAATCAAGCTTCTAGCTTGCACACTCCCTTCCTTCCGACCTCACCGTGGAGGGAAGTGAGCAATGTAATGGGAGGTCTCTCATTCCGATAGTTGTGGTCCCCCATTTCTCCCTGCAGCGGCGAGAGTTTGTGAACCATTCTGATTCCTGGTCTTTGTATGTCCCTCGGAAAGGTCCAGGAGGGAAAGCACAGTATGTTCCCCCAGAAGCTCCTGAGGACAGCCTTACATGTGGGATGAGTCTTCCCTCTTACTGGATTGGATAGGCAGGGTCACATGCTCAAAGATCCTTGCTTGGGGGAGGAGCCATCCTCCGACCTCCAGTTTAGCCATGCCTTCTCCAGTTTAGCCATGCCTGATTGTTAGGAAAGGACAGTCCTGGATACTCAGCGCACACACATGTTCCTTTGTTTTCTTTTTCTGTGTTTTTTACCTTATTTTCCTTGCTTGGATTTATCGTTGAGATCTCAGCAGAAGCATCTGGAAAATAACACCCAGAGAAGCACAGTATGTTTCTCTGAGTCTTTTCTGACTCAACCAGTCCAGTCCAGGCAACGCTATAAAGATATATGACAGCAAAAGTATTTTTCTTCCCTTTGAATCTGGCATAGTTTTCCGGGTTGTAAATTCTGCAAGATGTCTGGGATCTTGATAAATTTAGTCAGGGGAAGTTGTTTAACAAGCCTTTGCTTGTGCCATATTGCAGGCTGTGGAAGACCCTACCCTTCCTGAATTCCGCACCCACTCCCCTGGTCTAAAACAAATAAATTCCTTTCTGCCACCATGTGCCGCATACCAGTTTTTACTTGTGTCCACTACTTGTGTCCACATACTTGTGTCCACTACTATAGTTAATGGTGTATATCCGTTATATTTTCCTTTTCTGTTGTAGTACTAAATCTTCAAAGAACATGCACAGGATAATTGAGCATGCCCCATCTGTTTTTCTTTACACTTTTAATTACCGTATTTTTTGCACCATAACACTCACTTTTTTCCTCCTAGAAAGTAGGGGAAAATGTCTGTGCGTGTTATGGAGGGAATGCCTACAGGTGGCATGCCTACGGATTTTCCTCCTCTAAAAACTACGTGCGTGTTATGGTCGGGTGCGTGTTATAGAGCGAAAAATACGGTAGCCGGCTTTTTATCAAGGTGTTTTGCTTAGCCCTAGGACTTAGACAGAGACAACAGCTTTTGCTAGATTTCCCTCGCCAGTGAACGCTAAACTCAGTGACCTCCTTTCTTCTTGCAGTATTCCTTGAAACGTAGAGTGGGGGAGGGGGATGGTAATGGAATTGCCTGTTGTGTTACTGGTCCTTATTGGGATTTACCCCATTCTTGATCCACTGTACTATTCAGGAGGTAGAGAGATCAACCCTTTCAAGCTCTCCCTGTTGCCTCTAAAGCCTTTCTCCTGACCATATGCTTTGTCTGTTTTCAGTGCTTCTTAACACTTTTTAAAAACCATTCTGTTATCCACTAGCTCTTCTGTCATTCCTGGAAAATTGACCACTGGCTTGGGCATATCTCCACACTCTTTCTCTGTAAAGACAGAGGCAAAGTAATTATTTAACTTTCTTTGTGCTCCTGCCCCCAAACAAAATGTCATTTTTGAGTGGGCTTGTGGTTCTCTTCCTCTGTGTGTATGTGTACATATTTGAAAACGTTTTGTCCAACTCTTCTGCTGTATATCCTTTCTATTCTTTGTTTTAACTGTGTTTTCCTTCCAGCCTTGCTTTTTTGTGTCAAGTTTTTGTTTTTGTTCCCAGTGAACCTAATAATAATATTTAAGAGTTGTGCCTCGGCATCTGCTAGCCTCTGAATTGTATTCTTATTTGGCACATAGTTTAGTTGAAAAATCTTTTATTTCGGAAGAACCATAAGATGTATATAAACAATTTGCATTTCCTTGAGTTCCAGTTTCCACATGAGTTGAGAGCTTATTCTAGTAAAAAGCTGAATTTGAACTGACCCTGTTCAAATTCGTAATAATATGCAGCTGAAATATGAACACTGGAACATCTTACATTCACAAGTAGCTGTAAGATAACTTGGAGCCTAAGCATAATCAAATAAACCTGCTTTTTTCTAATAAGATCCTGGGTGACCCTTTCTTTTCTTTTTGGAAATGGACAAATGTGTTCTTTCTTTTTTAGAACAACACTGCACCTGGGGCCATGACGCGGCGAAATACATATGTTTGTAGCGAAAGAACAACCGCAGACAGACATTCAGTCATTCAAAATGGCAAAGAGAGCAGGTAAGGGTATTTTAGGGGGAAAGCTTTCCATACTACAAAAGTCAGTTTTTTCCTTTTTATGGTACTTTTCAACAGAACTTCATCCTGCAGGATATCAGAGAGGCACAAAGATAATAAAAGCAAGGCAGCTCCATAAATGTTAACCTGCGTTGAATTTTTGGGGGGTGCCATTTAACACTGGGAGCATGTATGCAACTGTTTTTCTTCTGCAAATAGTAAGCATGAACAAAAGCTAAAACATGATGTGGTGAACCTTTGGCCCCTGAGATGTTTCAGAACTACAGTGCCCATCAGCTAGAGCATGCACCAGATAAGCTCACTACTTGACCTTAGAATTACCTTGATAAATCCTAACTTGACGTCCCTGAAAATAAAATGCAAAATGCATGATCCAGCCAATGCGAAGCACTTTAAATTCAGCAGATGTCAATAGAGATTTACACTGCAATCCTGTGCATGTCTATGCAGAAATAGGTCCCACTGAGCTGAATGGAACTTATTCCTTGGTAAGATTAAATGTGACTGGCTTATGCTGATGATTGTTTGTGAAGTCTGCAGAATCTATATGTAATGTTGGTATGCTTGCTTCTGTTCAAAGCTTCCACTCAAGTTTTCTTTTAGTGTTGAGGCTTTTCCTGAAGCAGAAGGAAAGGAGAACAGCACCAAATATATATAATTTTAGTTTTCAGCACTTGTCCATGCTGAGAGATTTCTCTCCTGGCTTACAAGTCCTAAAGTAGGGTAGAGATCTAGATTCAGTATCTATGAAAGCGAAAATTACTTCTATGTAAACAACTCAAAGCATGGAAGATGCTGGAAGAAAATGGCATGTTTTATTTCTGAAAGCACTCAGGTGTGTATTTCAGCTGCATCCACTATTGGGAGAGGCAGTAATTCATTATTTGTCTCCCGAGTAAGAAATGCTTTTGTCTTCTAGAAGAGCAACATACAATATGTCATGTGTGTTGTCTGCAACATGTGCTAAGTGCATTGCTGCAATAAAACGGGAATAAGACTAAGGGGTTGGGTTTTTTGCCTCCAAAGAAGAAACACATGTGATATGTTCCACATTGCAGTAATTTTTTAAAGACTAATTTATTTAATAGCTATGGGGGGGGGTTGCATTGAACCCAAAGAAACATCTCTGTGTATTGTGCATGTGTGAATGCACACACGCACACACACACTCTATGTGCTGCATTCTTAAATCCATGTTTCTTTGGCATCTCACACTCCACAATAAATTCCAGTTTAAACCATATTCACCTGCAGGTCTGCTAAATACTCACAGTACTGCTGCCCTGGAAACAAAGGGTTGTATCCAGTGGAGTCATCCCATTCACACAAAGATATCCATTTGCACAAAATGCATTTCTGATCAGTCTCTGATTGCAGGCAGCCTCTCGGCTTTCTCAGCTTGGGATTCACTGCTTTTCCCCCAACAAGCATTTTTTAAAAAATAAATAAATTTAAAGGCTGAGTTGTTGCTCTGCAGTGCAGTAAGACACCAGCATGACATGAAGAAACATTATAGGAAACAAATTAGCTCATTCTTGTGGATGACTAAATTGCCTGTCGTCTCCCACCAGGGCCTGTAATCCACTGGAGAATATGCAGCTCAGACAAAGGAGGCGGTGGCAGAAAAGAAGCAAGAAGGGCAGTTCACTATGACAGCACAGTGAGAAGTAGATTTTAAGATTCCTGGAAAGGCCTGTAGTTTCACCCACACACGTGGAGGTTTTTGTGTGTGTGTGTTTAATGGCACAACTGCTTTGAGTGTCAGTTGTGAATGTTCATATAAAATCCAGTGTGCAGAGTAGTTCAAGGTAAACTACTTACATTGTGGCAAAGGTCCTGCAGGGTAATAATTTGTGCAGGATCTGTGTAGTCACATAAGACCCTTGGAATTTGATATTTTACTTTACTAGTTCCGAATTGTGCAGCTTTGAACCTCTCAAAAGAATGATATCTGCCCTGTAATTTTTCAAATTGGGGAAAAAAGTGGATGAAATACAACTGATTGTGTTTGAACCGGCTTTGGCAGGTCACTAGTTAGTTCAATAACGGAGGTTATTTGGAGGAGAAAAGCCTTGTATATTTTTGTCTCTGAGGCTGTGCAAAGTAGGTCGTCTTTTCAAACTGGACACACTTGTCATTGGTTGTGTATGCCAGAGACAGAATGTTTTATTCCAGTGAATAAGGATAGGAAGACTGGTCAGTATTTGAAAGATCTGCAAATGAGCACTTTCTCTACTGGCACGACCGGAAGAGCCTGCCTTTTAGACTCGCTTTTGTCTCTGGCCACCCATAACCTTTTTGTTTCTGTAGTTCTTGGCTACCTAGGACACCTGGCGGCAATTGCTACAGTTTACATGAAGAACGATGCATATTGCTAAGGCATAAAAAACTTAGACGAGTCCTGCTGGATTAGACCAAAGGCCTGTCTGGTCCAGCATTCTTTTTCGGCACCCAGATGCCTAAGGGAAGCCTATAAGTAGAGTAAAAGCGCAATAGCACTGCCCTACTCATGATTCCCAGGAATGGGTGTTCAGAAACATAGTACCTTTGATACTGGAGGTAATATAACCATCATGACAGTAAGAGCTGTTTGACAGTGGAACAGACTCCCTCAGGAGGTGGGGGACTCTCCTTCCTTGGAGGTTTTTAAGCAGAGGTTGGACGGCTGTCCGTCATGGATGCTTTAGCTGAGATTCCTGCATTTCAGGGGGTGGGACCAGATGACCCCCCAGGAAGCCTTCCAACTCTACAATTCTGTGATTCTCTGATTCTGTTACTTGTACCCAACAGTAGTCTTTCTCCATGAATTTGTCCAATCCCCAAGTTGGTTGCCATCCTTCAATAGTGAATTCCATAATTTAACTGCGACTAAGAAGAGTCTAAGGGACTCGGGTGGCACTGTGGGTTAAACCACAGAGCCTAGGGGTTGCCGATCAGAGGGTCGGCGGTTCGAATCCCCGCGAAGGGGTGAACTCCTGTTGCTTGGTCCCTGCTCCTGCCAACCTAGCAGTTTGAAAGCACGTCAAAGTGCAAGTAGATAAATAGGTAGCGCTCCAGTGGGAATGTAAACTGCGTTTCTGTGTGCTGCTCTGGTTCACCGGAAGCGGCTTAAGTCATGCTGGCCACGTGACCCGGAAGCTGTATGACGGCTCCCTCGACCAGTAAAGCGAGATGAGCACTGCAATCCCAGAGTCGGTCACGACTGGACCTAATGGCAGGGGTCCCTTTACCTTTAAGAATAGTCTATCCTGCTAATTACCGTAACAGGCAGTAGCTAATTTAGAACATTAACTATGAACTGGAAGTTCTTGGGTGGAATCTTAGCCATCCATGAACCTGGTGGGAAGTCCCATGCCATCCCTCCTCCGCAGTACTACACTTGTAATATGGCCCTGGATTAACATGCCTTAGTCAGGGTGTATTTTGTCCTCTGCTGTTATGGATCATAAACTATTCAACTTCTTTCTGTGACAAGCTAATTAAAGAAGATTTGAGCTTTCATGTCTTTTTGAAGACCATGTGCTATTCCGGGTAGCAATGGGGTGTCTCCCCCTCCCCCCACTATCTCAAGCCCTGCCATCTGAATTCCAGCCTCCCTTCAGGTGCAGGGTAGGAGGAAGGGAGCAAGAGCATTGCAGAATATGGGACTGAAGTGAGCAGTGCTTGATTGATTGTGAATAATGCAAGAAGTGAGGGATATGTGTGCAGTTATAAAATACATAACTTGTGGGGTGTGACGATTTGGCTGGAAACGCTTGGTCTAGTACTTTTCCCCCAAGCATTTTCAGTCTTGTCGTAGTCTCCTTTGTCTTGCACCGTCAGGAGAAGACAGCGTAGAGACTACAGTTGCATGTAACAGTAAGCCATCGTTTAGCAGTGTGTGTATTAAGGAACAAAGTGAATGCTAACCACAGTTCCAGTTCTGTTACTTGAACATAGATGGAAGAGCTTCCAATCCACTCTTGGTTCTAAATGGTTTAGTTTCAGCATTGCATGCAAATGTGGTCAGTGAATTCCCTTTTGACTGGAAAAACTATAGCCGATCGCATAATTTTTAATTGGCATAGGATAAGTATTTGCTTAGGTTTCACTACTGCAGTAGTGAAATGGCCTTATTGTTGCTGTTGTTGTTAATAATTTATACCCCACCTTTTCACTGTTTACTCAAGGCTGCTGACAGATTAAAAACAAGAACTGCTAAAAACATAAAAAAGCAATAACGAAAAACAGTTAAACATTGGTAAAACTAAAACTATATACGTGTATGAAACCTGTTTAAAACATGCAAATAATTACAGTAAGAACAGTACGGGACCAGCCATTTGTACAGTTGAAAGTAACTTAGAGAAGGAAAGAGGCTAATAGTTCAGAGGTAGAGCACATGTTCGCATGCACAAGATTCCAGGCCATTCCATCTCTAGTTAAAGTTTTTGGGTAGTAGGACTAGGCCTGAGTTCTGCTTGAGACCTTAAAGAGATTTTTGACATTCCGAGTAGACAGTACTAAGCTGGATGGACGAACAGCCTGCCTCTCAATAGAAAGCAGCTTTATATGTTTTGACCAGCAAGGAAATGTTTCCCTAACCCGTTGTGAACTTGGTTGTGCATATGAGACTTCAGTCTAAGTTGGAAGATGTTTGTGGGTGAAAAGGTGTTCGCTTTTGAGTTTGCATCTTTGTCATTGGTCCATCATGCTATTCTTTCTGCCTCTGCCTGAACCCAACCCCCCCTCGCAGCCTGGCTGAAATGTTCGCTTGTGCAGCTAGCCCTGATACAGTTTATACTACATCCTCCACCAGTGTTCGGCTGCGATACCAGAAGTCGATGTCCATGTCGGCTTCTGTGCATGCGAAGATGATGTTACCGCCAGTAAACAATGGTGCAGATAACTTCAGGTCTATGTAAGAAATGCTGGCATTGTTGTGAAACTAACTGGCATCCATTGTTGCTTAACTCTGCGCTAAGGAAATTCTAGTTCTAGATAGTGCTAGAAATTGATGCTACCTAGAAGGTGTGTTCTCTCCCTGCCCTCCCTTTATCTTTTGGTGGTCAAGGTTGTTTGTGCTGTGATCCCTTAATGAACATCTTGAGTGTTATTTACTGCTGTCCAAATTCCTCCAGATAATGTAATATATGTTGTGATTTTGTATAGCTTTGGAAAATATTAAGAATTAATATTTTCAATTAGAGTGATATTCTGGAAATCTGTTCTCAGATTATCAACATAGAAAATACTCGGTTCCTTTCTTGCAGTAGGGGTTTTCTTTTTGCCCTGCAAACCCAGGTTTTTAGATCTCCTGTTTGCTTCTAGAGTGTTTGTGGGTTGTTGGTTTTTTTTAATGAATCATTTATGTGCTGCAGTAATGCTCCCTCTAGATTGTAATCTATAAACCTTGCTCTGTACCGTATTGTAGAGGCACCTAATGCTCCTTGTAAACATGTACAGGCAACTCTTCATTTACTTGCGATCTATTTGTGTGCACAGGGTCTCCTCATGAGGTGGAGGCCTTCTCTGTGTGAGCTGGAGGGGCAGTGGGACTGTCTCAGCTGACTCTTGGGAAGCATTGATTGCTGCTGTGCTACCCCACACATCAGTTGTTAGGCAGTGAAGCTGAGCAGCTCAACAGAGTCCTGCTGCCCCTCTGGCTCATGAGGAGACCTCTTCAGGCTCTGAGGTGGGTCTCCTCACAAGCCATTAGGACTCTCCAGGGTGCTCCCCATTTGATGCAATTTTGCATATGCACCTAGGAGTCTGGCCCAGAACGAAAATGGGGAGTCACCTGTACTCTATTAGCCTTGTAGAGATTTGCGTTTCTGTGGTGGAATTTTTAACTTAACCCGTGATCTTATTCCAGCGCTATTCCTGATCAAAGAACTCCAGTTGCTTCAACGCACAGCATTAGCAGCGCAACAACACCTGACCGTATCCGTTTCCCAAGAGGAACTGCCAGTCGCAGCACTTTCCATGGCCAGCTCAGAGAACGGCGCACTGCTACTTACAATGGGCCCCCTGCATCGCCCAGCCTGTCTCATGAAGCAACCCCACTTTCGCAGACACGAAGCAGGGGCTCCACTAACCTATTCAGTAAATTGACTTCAAAGCTGACGAGGAGGTATGTATTATTATTATTTTTAAAAAA
The DNA here is from genome assembly GCF_964106915.1 of Podarcis gaigeae. Lineage (NCBI taxonomy): Eukaryota > Metazoa > Chordata > Lepidosauria > Squamata > Lacertidae > Podarcis > Podarcis gaigeae. The sequence goes on along the minus strand of NC_139678.1, from coordinate 14,717,855 downwards.
CAACAACATAATTTTAGCAGAAATTTGCTTGGCACAGTTATTTTCCATATCCAAGAACTTAATCTAACCATGCTGCAGTTCAGCTTTTACAAGTTTAATATTCACCTTCCAAGTAGTGGGAGTTTCAGTTGACATACATAGAACTTAGCTTTTAGTATTTGCCTTTTCTTTTATCAAACCTATATACACACTTCTTCAAAAAGCAATGTGGTTGCTCTGGTGCTGCAGAGAGGATTGTGGTTTGCATTGTTAATCTACAAGACTGGTTACTTAAATTGTGAGGGGCGGGAAAGCTAGCTTAAATCAGCCCATCTTCAGAAGGCTAGGCATATCATGAATAGTGGCCTGCAGTAATGATGAACAGTGTAATTGGCTAATAACTGAAGTTTTCCCTTGGGAAGTCTAATCAACAGAAGCCCACTTCAGCCCTTTGCAAGAAGTAAGATTTTCTTTCTCACTCACTTGCTAGTATAAGACCAGCTGAACTTTTCAGGAATTCTGACACTTTGAAAGTTTATCTACTCTGTGGCATCACGTACTGTTGGTTAACTGCTGAAGTATACCCAGGAGAATGCGTAGTCAGTATTCCATAGAAAAAACCCCTAAAACCCTAGCTTTAGACTCCTCAGGATTTAGTGATGCAAAACTTCCTAAAGAAAACAGAAGCAGATGGATAGCCTAGGTACCGGTGTGCAGGGTTGCAACTGCTAGTCCCAAAATGGGAAACTGAGAAATGTAAAACATGGTTCCAAACTTAATCACATTTGTATTTTGCAAGTAAGCTTTCACTTGCTTAAGAGTTCCAGCTTTGCTCTTTCCAGGACATGCTCCGGAAGCAGGAATGGCCTCATAGACATCTGTCTGTGCTCGGAACAGTGTTCTTAACATGGGTCTCTTAGATGCAGTTTCCTATAACAGATTCATGCATACCACTAATTAACTGAAGGGTGCAGAAAGCCTTGGGGTTGATCCAGAGGCTGCAGCTGGTGCAGAACCTAGCAGCTAGGTTGCTTGTGAGTGCAAACTACGGCCAGCACGCTTGTGGGATTCGCACTGGCTGCCAGTTTGCTACCAGGCCAAGTTCATGGTGTTGGTACCCACATATAACCCCCTGTACAGCTTGGGACCCAGTTATTTGAGTGACAGCGTTATACACCCAGTAGATCACTGCAGTCTGCAAGAGAGTCTTTCCTGCAAGTTCCAAAGATCCCAGAAGCCCACTCTGCAGTCAGTTGGAGCAGGGCTTTTTGTGTGCCAGCCCCTCTCCTGTGCAATAACATTCCTGTTGAAATATGACAGGCACCCACTATCCGGAAAGAATGGAAGGCATTTTCATTGCAGTAGACTTTACCAGTAGGATAAATTGATCTTTTACCATGTGTGTCCACTTGTTAAAGAGTTTTAGTCTTGTTTTTAATTATGTATAAATCCCACTGGGATTTAGAAGGCATTAATAAATTAATTATAGTAATAGTAGTAGTAGTAATAGTTTGGTTTCAGAGGACGTTTTTATGTAGAGAGCCCCAGTCCTCAGCATCTCTAGCTAAAAGGGGTCTCAAGTAGCAGGACTGGGAAAGAGATTGACTGGAGAAGTTCTCCAGGCTCTCAGGCCAGATGATGTGACAATGTCAATAACTTTTCTGTGTGCTTCGTTGTGACACAGCGCTCATTCAGGAAAAGGAGATAAACACTGATCTGTCTTTCTGTGGCTGGACCAATGAGATATATATTTTGCTCAGCCTATTTCAGTTAATGTCCTTTTACCATTTAATACAGCCATATATATTTCATCCTTGTCCACGCTCCACAGATCTTGCAGCCTTTGCAGGTCTGGTGTCTGTGTGTCATCTGTCATGCATTTTTTTGTGGTGGGGGCATGTTTCCATGAACTCTTAAGCCTCACTACCCAGCTTCACAGGCTTTCCAAAACATTCAGAGACTTCACTTTAGAAGCAACTTAGCTGTTTCAACTTAAAATGATTTTTGCAAGGGACTTCAAGTGTTACAGTGCCTTGCCTGGTTTGTCATTATTTCCTTTTGCACTTAAGACACGTAAGCGATAATTGGCGCTGTAATTATTTGCTTTTCACACCTTGAATAAGCTGTTTTGTTGCATCAGCAGTTCGCAGTATTTGTGTCCTTTCACAATGTGATTATAGACTGAAGTTTTCAAACTTCCATTCTAGTTACACTGGAAGTTTTGTTGTCACTAATAGTTCTGTTTTAGGGGCTTCTGGCTGCTGTAGAAATTAAGCATTTTCCTTGTCTGTGAGCACAAGGTCTTGCATTCCTGTTTTTCCTGTGTGCATTAATTGGAAAGGGTTATGAAGTCACATTCAGCTTAAGTTCTGAGTCCTGTTCCTAGAAGATACTCTATTTCTGTTCTGTTTTTGTTTTTTGGTAACCCCCAAGGGCTTTAAAAGTCACCCTTTGCACACAGTGCTAAACAATGTTTTAGTGTAACTTGCTGGACAGTAGAGATTTGCTGCAAGCCTCAGGCTTGGGTACTCCATTTCCTCCTATGCAGCTGGGAAAAAGGAACTTAGTCAGAATTTAATTTAACTTCCCACGAAACCTAGTTTGCTGCACTAGTCAGTTTCTTTTTAAAAACTAAAAGCCAACTTAAAGCCATAGGTTATGAAGTAGGCTTGCTTAACTACAGTTTGCTTTAAACCATTACTCCTGGCTTGTACATAACAATATCAAGTTTTATGGAAAGCAAAGCTAAACTTTAATGAAGTTCTCCCCACTGTCCAGGAGGGGAAGAGGAGAGCATGCATGCCCAACACAACTCTTACTTACCGTGAACATACAGTGGAACCTCGTGTTGTGGACGGGATCCGTTCTGGAGGCCCATCCGTAACACGAAACTGACGCAAGCCAAAGCGCTGCCTCTGCACATGCGCATGGTGAAACCTGGTGGTAACCTGTTCCTGTACTTCCGGGTTGCCACGGGACACAACAGGAAAACACATAATCTGAAGTGGACGTGACATGAGGTATGACTGTAGTACTAAACCATGTGTCTACTGTACATAGACAACTGTAATATAATTTGCCTTTACTTGGCTATCAAATTCAGAAAGCAGAAGTGATGTGAAGGATTTCTCATATGTGCAGGGGAGTGACTGGGGAAGAAAGTGTTGAATTCTCCTTAACACTGAAGATCCATCCATCCATTCCAATAACCATCATGTATTTCCAGAGTGAATTTGAAACTGTTTCCGTATTTCATTGAGTTAGTCTTATGTGTCTCGCTTGTTGAGTGGATTTTCAAATTTCATACCAACACATTTTAATTATTATTTTGGCTTAATTTCTTTTAGAAACATGTCATTCAGGTTTATCAAAAGGTAGGATTTTACTTCTATTTTCAGAACCAGCTCTCGCAATTAACATTGAATTTGGCTTTCTAGCCTTGGTTTTTCTTTAAAACAAATTGAAACAAAACTAAACTTTTCCGCTGAGAACTAAATACTCTTCACATACCCAAGATAAGTAAAGAAATTCATTAACCAATGAATAATCCCTATGGATCTCTGGCACCTGAATAATAATGAAATGCAAAGCATGTCTTATGCGCTCTACTTACTTTGATAGTACCAAAAAATAATTTTGTTCTTTATACTAATACACTTAGCATGCTTATGGTTGAAAAATGATATGTACAGTAATATTGATTAAAAGTGTAATACAAAGGTAAGTAATTCTCTACTTGCTTTATCAATCTTAATTTCAGCTTAAGAGCCATTTTAGTTTATTTGCCACTCACTGGTGATAATATATTTGGAACCTAGTCCTGGGTTTTTACTTTTAAAAAAATACAAATAATACCCTGAAGATCTATTGAGACATAGTCAGAACTATAAACGCCTCTCTTGTTAGCAACATGCTTGGTTGAGTTTGCATTCATGGTTCTGGAATGGAGATACGTTTCTCAGCAGTTTGATGAAGAGAGCATTGTTAGGCAGCATTGGAGGTAAGGATCTCCACTGTTTGCTTGGTATTCATAGAAAAAGTAGAAGTGGTTACATTTGGCCTGCCACATTTGAGAACCTGCTGAACAAGAGAGATGTTTCTTTGTTAAGATAAAAGTAGACCAGGCAGTTTGAAAGAAATTGAAGTGCGAGAAATGGGTAAGTTTCAGGCCATCCTGCAGAGATAGCGTTGCGCTTGCCACACATGGCAAGGAGGGGGAAATGGTCCTGTTCCCCCCCCCTTTCACATAGTTTTTGGTTTCTAAAAGAAACACCCCACTATGTGTACGAGTGTTGGTCAATTCAGAGTGTCTCTGCTATTCACAGCGCTGCTGGCATTAGAGAAATGGCACAGCTCAGTGGTAGAGAACTGGGCCCAAATTAACAAAAGGAATTTCAGTAGGGGCAAAGCCAAGGTTCTGCACTGTAAGCTTTGGCACCACAATTTAACAAGGATATTGACAAGCTGAAAAGTGTGCAGATGACGAAGGGTCTGTAAAGCGAGCCTTATGAGGAGCGGTTGAAGGAGTTGGGTGTGTTGAGCCTGGAAAAGAGGAGACTGAGAGGAGATAGGATAGCCATCTTCAAAGAGCTTAAGGGCTGTCACATGAAGGATGAAACAAGCTTGTTTTCTCCTGCTTTGGGGAGGTAGGACGGAACAGTTACAAGAAAGGAGATTCCAGCTGGACACAAGGAAGAACTTTCTGACAGTAAGAGCTGTATGACAGTAGAACAGACTCCTTGAAAGGTTGTGGGCTCTCCTTTGGAGGTTTTTAAGCAGAAGTTGGATGCTCCTCTGTCTTGGATGCTTTAGTTGAGATTCCTGTATTGCAGGGGGTTGGACGTGATGACCCTTGGGGTCCCTTCCTACTCCACCAGTCCATGAATCTAAGGAACACAAAAATGTGTTTGCCCACATCTGGAGTGGAGCCTTTAACCAGGGCGCAGTAGTTTTCCAGTTTAAGCTAGAGTTAAAGTGTACGATCTTTGGGACACATTGATAGGTTACCCAATGGCAAAAAAAAGCTAGAGCCCAGGCAGTTTCCATAAAACCTGTTGCTGTATCATTGATTTTAAGTGTCTGGTTGTGTGTTTCATCAGCTGAGAGGCAGTTAAATGAACCGCAGCAGCTCCTAAAGTGTGTTGATCATTATTCAGAGCTTTGAAAGTACAGAAGTGTCTTGTGATGTCTCTAAATAGACAAAATCCTATTTTGTCCTCTAAGGCTAGGTAAGACATCTCCACAATGTCAATGCATTTTCAGATGTATGGTCACTTACGGAACTTTCATTAAAGTTGGACTGTCTCCAGTGACCACCTGTGGTTGCTCCCATGCTTTTAGGCCTTTCCCCCCTGCGATATCTGCTTTTTCTGTAATGGATACATAACATTTGTGGTACCCTGGTTTGTGATATGGCTGCATTGAATGTTTTATCACTTCACTTATTTATGTGCATTTAACCTGTTCTGTTAATATTTTGAGTCCCCTGAAAGCACAACCATAGCTGGACTGCTCGACATCCTTAATTTAATTTTGCAGTGCAAATCTGATATTAGTGCACTTTGTCAAATTTTCTCAAGGAAGCACATGTCCCCATCCCAATAGTTAGCAGATTATGAAACCAGTGGTTTGTTTACAGTACAATAGACCTGCAACATATGTGGGGGTTATGTTCTGAGGATAGTGCATAAAGCCAAAATAGTGTATCGTCAAAACACATTGGTTGCTAATGGCATGTAGGGTGCCAAAGTCCCCCCCCCAGATGACCACCCCCTTTCCACTCCCTTTTAAATTTAAAAAAAAATAGTTTTGCCAAGTGCATAATGCTGAATGCACACAAATTAAGTGCTCATCACTTGTGAGCCTACTGCTTCCTTCCCTTCCACCACCATCCTAAGGATGTCCATCTGCTTGTGCAATGGAAACCCACTTGCATGGATTTCGATTTTTCTTCACTGCTCAGCAGGATCCCTAACCTTCCAGAGGACATGGGGGGGGGGCTGCAGGGACAAGAGAAAAGGAAGCACAAATAGATGCTCACTTTCACTAGGTTGGCTTTCACCCTGTATGGCCCAAATGTGACATTCACTTTTTGAATTCTTCAGGAACCCTTTTTATTTCAGAACGTTACCATGCATATGACACTCACACACTTTCATGCATGCAAGGGAATAATTGTACTGTATAGGTGAATCACAACTGAATTATCAGATGAATTTCATTCTGTAGCCCTCTCTTTCTTGAAGCCATCCTGTTTGTGCAACTAGGAAGTGTCTCATGAAAGCCATATGTTCTTCCGGGGACTCATTGCAAATATTTATGTGCCATGAATTATGCCATTTTAAGAACGTCTCGGTCACTCTTAATCAAGTGGACAGGGAAGGGCCTTAGCTCAGTGACGGATAATCTGCTTTGCATGTGGAAGGGCTCAGGTTCAATCGCTGGCATCTCCTGACACCCGTCTAAAATCCTGGAGAGGTGCTGCTGCCAGTTGGTATGGATAATACTGAGATGAATGGACCAGCGGTCTGACTCAGTAAAAGGCAGCCTCCTGCATTTCTGTGATTGGGTGCTTAATTTTTATCTTGAAGCATGTTCAGTTCTTTCTGTTACGGAAAGATTTTGAACAGTTGGTGCATTTACTGGTACAAATTCCCTTTGTATAACTGGTTTCACAAATCAATGGATTGTGGGATAAGATGACAATTCAGTTTTTCTTTACTGGATTCTGACTATTTCCGGTATACCTCGACTTTCTCCATGCATTCGTATTGCCATTCAGAAAGTTCAGCCTGTGTTCTTACCCTCCATTAGAGTTCAGTAGCTCTATTGCTCCAGTATGAAGTAGTCAGTGAAGCTCATTTGGAGATTGCAGCCAAATTCAACATACCACATAGTCGTTTAAATCCCTTGAATCCAAGTTTGTTCCAGTTGCTTTCTGTGCCGTGGTGGAGAAAAAGGAATAAAATAGAATCCCTTGCTGATTCTTTCCTCCGTTCAGCATGTTCTGCTGAACAAATGAAACTACAAATTGCAGAGATGAGCAGTAAACTTTTTACAGGGGTGTGGATATACTGCAATTTGCTGGATTTATCGACGGCTTATTGTGATTATCCCTGGGCAGAAATTTTTACAGAGCTTCTGCATTCCAAGCTAATCAAAAGTCTGTATCAAATTAACACAAAACTCTGTAGAGGGCAACAAGGGTGGTGCTGAAATTGAGGATTGGGGTAAGGTCTGTGTGAAGCATTTCCATCCCTTCTAAGTGCTTTCAGTTCAGCATTTGTGATCAAAGCTAAGGTGTTAAGTGGAGCAGAACAGTGTACAGGAAGGATTTCCCATTCTTCTGTTGCATACCTACCCAACTGCTGAAAATCATATGTATCAACAGAAGTTGGTTTTAAAGGTCTTCACATTTTCTTCCCACCCTTCTCTGCAGCAGTTCAAAAGTGCCTTGCACTATTTCTGTTTCTTTCTAAAGGTTTATTCTTGACAAGTAAGGCAGAGAAATGCTAAGTGAATGGAATTATACAGTGGTGAAATTTCTAGCTGGAAACTGTCTTAATATAGGGGAAGCAGTTACCAGCTGATCATGAGATTCGTCCATTTATATATAAACTGAGAGATAACAGGCTGGACAGTCCTGAAAATATACTATGATGGGCTTTGTCTGGTATACCTGAACTGAATTTCTAGTGTTTGTAATTTATTCTTTCTGCCTGCCTAACAGTTATGTGCGCAGCCCGATGCTTAATCGAGCACCATTGTTGCAAGTCCTTTCTGTTGTCACCAGAATCTTCAGCTGTCTTCTTGTAGATCAGTGTACAGCCCTAATAGCAAACGTTTGAGGCTTCCAAATATATTTTATTTGGACAAAGGCATGTTTGATATTCTGAGTCTACTAATCATTTGAATGTTTAAAGCCAAGCATCTAATTGCAAATGTAAATTGTTAAGTGAGATGTTGCTATGCAGTGTTCTGCCAACTTTTATCCATACTAGTGTAAGATTTGTCTTCTCTTTCTTGCTTTCTTTGTGCTTCGGCATTGTTTTCATTGAGGCTCCCAACTGAATATGAGAGGAACGGGAGATATGAGGGATCAAGGTGAGGGTAACTATTTTTTGCTTAAAATGTTAACCTTAGATGTTTTACACTCTTTCCCCCCCCCCTCCACTCCTTCAAGGGATGTAAGCAGTAGGAGACTGGTGGTGGTATCTGTAAAACTTAACGAATATGTAAAACTAAGATTGCCTCCTATACTCAAAGCTGTGATTAAATCACTTATATTACATGATTCTGACTTTTCATGCATACACCCTGACCAAAATCTAGCCTCTCGGAGCTATGCAATGACTATTAGATTGTAGCTGAGAGAGCCAGCCGATTACGGGACAGTTCAAAAAGGAGACTTCCCCAATTAGCCTGAAATTGTCATTGAAAACTCTCTGCCATTGTCAAGTAGAGAATGGGAAAATATAAGAAGAAATGTTTTTTGCCTACAGTAGAAGACTTTTCTTTTTTATTACCTTTTAGCACAAAGGCCAGATTCATGTGACTAAGAATTAATCACAGAAATGTCTATAAGAGAGCCTTGGTTTTGAATGGTGGGCTCGTTTTCCTACAGAAGTTCTGGGATTTCATTAACAGATATGAAAACCTGGATTGAATTATGCTGAGATCCTGTTAGAAAGACTCAAATACTGAATTACGGAATAAAGTGCTGCTCCTGTCTTTGGACACCGCTTGAAACGATTAACTCTGGAAGTGTCTTTATTGTGTCTGGTTCTGATTCCATACACAAAGCTTAACACTACCAGACGCCTTTTCCCCCTAAAACTTGGTATCTGCCTGCCTTCAAGGAGGCAGGGCTGCTAATTCACAGGTTGAAGTAGATATGAAATTCTAGAAATGCCTGTGACTTCTAATTTTTTTCATAGCCCTTCCAAAGGGGAAATTGGGACGGGAAGGCATCAATATGGGGATTTGTGTTTTTTGTATATTTGATACAAGCGTGTTTTCACCCAGCCCAGGGAACTGCTGGCAGCATTCATTCTATGGCTGCTGGTGGACTCATGCTTGCTTCTTTCACTAGATCACCAGGTTTGATAATATGCTTCAATTCTAATCACCGTAGTTGAACATTTCCCCGTCACTTACAGCCCCTTCCAGTTTTGTCTGCAGAATTTATTCATTTTAAAATAAAAGTAGAGGTTAATTCTATGATCCTCCCTGGAACTAAACTTAAAGGGCAGTTTTTAAACCATAGTTATTACTACTTGAATGTGATAGTTAAAAAAAAAAACTGCTCTCAACTTGTAGGAAAGTGGGAAGTCAGTCTGAAAGTCCTCATCTGCTTCCAGCAAAGTTAGGGGGAAAGGGGTCCTAAGGGATCTTTCACATGTAACTGATAGTGCCCCATGTTGGGAAGACTTAAATCGTGACATGCAGAGTTCTGCATTAAAAGTCCCCAGCACCAAATTCTACATTTAGTGTATTATGCATATTTGGCACTCCATGATGATGGGAATTGGAAGATGATTTGCAGCAGAGAGAATCAGTGTCCTGGGAAAAGGTTGCATCACACCAGCACATGTGTGACTTCTCTTTTTCACATCTCCCCCTCCGAAACTTGTTTTTGTAAGGGGAGGGGAAGGAAACCTTGGAGGTGAGCGCCACGTATTTTCATATAACACCCCGTTGGCTTGAGCTCTATTGGGCTTTCCCCCTAATTCAGATGTTGCTAGGCACTAACGGGAGCTTTTAATCGCAGCGGGGCTTGGTAAGCAGTTGCCGAGAGAGCATGCTTAATAATGCATGCTGCAAAGCCTTTTACTAACATAATGGCTTTCACTGACATAACAACTCGGAAAGGAAACGGGCTCATCTGGTATGAATATTAAGGCTTCGTTTCCTTTCAGCCGCAACGTGTCCGTTGACCAGAAGGATGACAACAAAGAAGCCAAGCCCCGCTCGCTACGATTCACCTGGAGCATGAAGACCACCAGCTCCATGGACCCTAACGATATGATGAGGGAAATCCGCAAGGTCCTGGACGCCAATAACTGTGACTATGAACAGAGGGAGCGTTTCTTGCTTTTCTGTGTCCATGGAGACGGCCACGCAGAGAACCTCGTGCAATGGGAGATGGAGGTGTGTAAGCTGCCAAGACTGTCGCTGAACGGAGTTCGCTTCAAAAGGATATCGGGAACATCCATAGCTTTTAAAAACATTGCTTCCAAAATTGCCAATGAATTAAAGCTGTAATGGGAAGAGCAATCAAGTTTGTAAATTTAAAAGTAGCAAATTTCAAGTGGTTTTTTTTTGTTTGTTTTTTGAGAACACCAATGGAAATGTATAGAATAATATTTAGGGCAATAATTTCTGCATCTTCTGAATCATGATATTAAAACTGTTGAGACAAGCTGCTGAGCTGGGAGGGAGAATTGGACTTTTTATATATATACATATATATATATATATATATGCACTACAGCATTAAAGTTGCCTACTATGTAAAATATTATTCCCTTCTGCTTTATTTCCATTGCTCCGAGTCTTGGCGAACAATCTGAAACACACAAATATATACAATATTCCTCTTGTTTGTGTGGATGTGTGAATGTACCGTATGTGTGTATAATTATAATATAAAAAGTATTATATGTAAACCATTTAAAGCATTAGAGCTGTACTGGTACCTCTTTTTTGGGCTACTTTTGGTGCTAAAATTGAAATGGCCAAGATGGAGACACTTAAGAATACGTTAAACAAAGCTAACGAGCTCACCAGTAAATTCAGGCTTTGCGATTCACTGCTGTGTTTAAGAATAGTATGAAGGGTTTGGGTTTATGGTTGTGAACAGTATTCCTGTGGTTTCTTATTTGCTCTCATGAGGTAACTTAAAACTCGTGTTTTTTTTCCCTCAAGTCTTGCAATCTTTCTCCCACCTATTTATTATTATTTAAGTCTGGAATCAAAATTAAAACTACACATTTGTGATAATTAAAACTGTGGGGAAATGCTTCAAGTTTTTATTTTTTCCTTGCTAAGCAAAAGTTGAGCATTTTATGTTCTTGATCCTTTCTCCTCAAGGTTTTTACTAGAACAAATTGCAATTTTTTGTCATTTTAGTTTGGGCCACTTTGCTCTTGCATTGCTCCTGTTCACTCCAGTGGGGCCAGTTCAGGGAACTTTCCTGGAGAATTGTGCACATAACGTCTCCTTTTTAACACAGATGGACAGTATCCAGCACTCCCCTTCTGCTACCGCAAGACAGTTGTGTTAGCAGAAAGAACTTTCCCCACCTCTCCTCCTCAGTCCCCCACGCACCCTCGAAATCAGCTCTGGAAAGTTGGGGAACCCTCCCAAAAAGATCTGGAGGCCTTGCGCAGGGATAGGAGAGGAAATGGAATAGCCACTGTTACAGAGGAATTCCACTGGCACTGTTATGGATGCAACCCTTTATGTTGAGGTAGAAATGTGTTTATCAGCAGACTTACTGGAACATGTCTTTTGTTGAGTGTTATCCTGTGGTGGTTTTGTGTTACAGAAGCTCTTTCATTAGCACAAGGCAAGGCACCCCGATTTCATCAACCTCCCTACCAATTGCAGGGTTTCCTCCAGTGTTAGAAACTGAGATATGAAAACTAGGAGCTAAATGGCACCTTAAACTTAGGTTGTGGGCACAACAACGAAATGGCACGCTTATTATTTATACCCCGCCCATCTGGCTGGGAACAAACCACTAAAATACAATAACCTATTAAACATTAAAAGCTTCCCTAAACAGGGCTGCCTTCAGATGTCTTCTAAAAGTCTGGTAGTTGTCTTTCTCTTTGACATTTGGTGGGAGGGCGTTCCACAGGGCGGGTGCCACTACTGAGAAGGCCCTCTGCCTGGTTCCCTGTAACTTGGCTTCCCCCCAGCGAAGCCAAGTTACAACAAGAATACAAAGCTGAAAATGAATGAACTGCAGCTAAAGGATTATGTTCATTTTTCATATGGTCTAGTCCTTCCCCTGCCCACCCCCCTAATATTCTTAGAGGTCTCTTCTCCAGTCTTCAGAGAGTAGCTGGAAGTGAGGAGGCAGAAATGGTCCTCCTTTCCTTCCACTCTGCAGTTTTAATCTGAAACCTTAGGTGCAGTACTGCGCCCAGAGCTGAGAAAAGGCTCACACTAATGAAGTTCCCTGTCATAAAATGAGCCTAAAGCAATGGAAGTTTTGAACACTGACTCCCCCAACCCTCAGGAGGAGCTTTTGGGGGACAGAAGGTAGGAGGGACCAGGAAAAAAAAATCAGCTACCCTTCCTTGCACAAGCTGAAGCATCTCTGCTAGCAGAAAGTCACCATGGGATGGAACCCATTTTCTATAGGACAGAAGCCAGCTAAGAAAGGACAAGAGTGAGAAAAGTCTTGAATTCCAGTTAATGGGTCCCATGACTAAAATGCTGACTGTCTTGACCATTAATGCTGGCAATGGGGGGGGGGGTGGATTACCAGTGGTTGCAAAAATAAGTGAGGAAAATACTACCTCTCCCTGACAATTTTTCTATTCTAAATTAGCCTTCCACAACCCTCCAGATACTTTGGACTCCCATCAGCTCCAGCCAGAATGTTTAATGATAAAGGAAGGTGGTAGATGTAGTGGTTTGTTGTTGTTGTTGTTTTGCTGGAAGCTGCCCAGAGTGGCTGAGGCAACCCAGTCAAGTGGGTAAGGTATGGAAATTTTTAAATTATTATTTAGTGCAAAACAATTGGAGGGGTACCAGTTTGTACTAAATCTACCTAATAGCTGCCAGGGCAAAAGCATGGCCACTCTTCCTTTGCAAACTGTTAACTAATGTGTACAGGAGATTTTGTCCTTAAAGCAAAAAAAAAGGGGGGGGGATTAAAAGAGGGCTGCCATTTTGCCTGCAAGTGTAAAGGCAATTGGGGCCCTCTTCTTGATAACATATCTAAACTACTAAAAAGATTTTGCACATGCAGACACAGACACTAACAGCAAGCATATTCTGAGACGTGGAAGCAGTTGGAACAAATCTGTGTGCTCACAGAATCAGGGGGTTTGCAAGCTTCGTATCTGAAACCTTTTCCGTTCCATTGCATCAGGAAAAGGGACAGCGGTTGCAAGGTTGTCAGTATGAACTGTCACGTTGAGTAGCTTAGTCTGGTTCCTGGGCCTTTATCCATACCTCTCTTTTCTTAGTCAGTACCAAAGAATTGCACACCATCTGTGAAATCATCATCACTAAAAATAAAAAAACCTGCTGGGTGTTAGATGAATTCAGCTCCGGTCCTCCAAACTGATACGGCCCATCTTCACTCGAGCCCAGCAGAGTATAACCCAGAGTCCGCAACGAAAGGATGAGGCAGGTATGGCTACATTGCTAAGCTTTATTACTAAGCTATGCTGAGAGCATACAAATATACAACTTGCCTCTGTGAGAAGCAGAGAGCAACTCCAACAAAGAAACGACAGTACAAAGGAAACAGTAAACGTCACATCCCGTCTCCCTTTCCCGTGGGAATCCAACAGTATCTGGACTGTGGAATGAAAACATAGTCCTGTGACTACCAGCAGCTGCTCAGTGAGGGAAACGGAAACCTGCATTGCAGAGTATATTTTATGATTTGCATTGTATAGATTCTCCATATCTGTTGATCTTAAGAACCCAGAAGTGACCAACCTTTTCTATGAGACAACACTTCTAGCAATAGCTACCAAAATAGATATGTCTTCTTCGAATCAAAGCACAGAACAGCATCATCTTGTTCACTCTTCTGGTTATATGAAATGTCCTTCAAGGCCTAGATTTGATATGGGCTTAATTACCTAACATAATTTTCATGTGGGTCCTCTTGTGTGATTTAGTGCTTGTGGCCCCCAGTCCAGCAAGGCACAAGCGTGGAAAGAGCTTTATTTTACATTACTTTTAAAACATACTTGATGCACCCATCTTGAGTTCAGCCTAGGAGGCCAATACTGAATGTTTCACATCCAATTTCACATCTGTGTAAAAACTTCCTTGCAAACATGCTATACTAGTTAAAAGGGACGCAGGTGGCGCTGTGGTCTAAACCACTGAGCCTCTTGGGCTTGTCAATCAGAAGGTTGGTGCTTCGAATCCCCATGATGGGGTGAGCTTCCGTTGCTCTGTCCCAGCTCCTGCCAACCTAGCAATTCAAAAGCTCACCAGTGCAAGTAGATAAATAGGTACTGCTGCGCTGGGAAGATAAATGGTGTTTCCATGCACTCTGGTTTGCATCACAGTGTTCCATTGTGCCAGAAGTGGTTTAGTCCTGCTGGCCACATGACCCAGAAAGCTATCTGTGGACAAACGCCGGCTCCCTCAGCCTGAAAGCAAGATGAGTGCCACACCCCATAGTCCCCTTTGACTGGACTCTTTACCTATTGGTTAAAAGCATCCTAAGCCAGCCTTGGTGCTCTCTATAATCAACTCCAGTTGCAGGTGGCTGAGATAAAGGTTATAATTACTGTAAAATAAAGTATAAAATGTCTGGGTTTTGAAACTGCTTGCTATGTATAGATATTTGATTGTTGAACAATGTTAGTAATGGGCATTGCTTCTCCCATTTTGTTAAAGCAGTGAACATTTCAAAGCACTTAAAATCTCAGGTGGGTATCTAGATCTCTAGTTTAGAATTTTTAAAAAGCTATTTAGGCCTTTTTTTGTGCAGCTACAGTAGGTTATGAGAATTCCTTGTAGAAGCACATAAAGTGTGACCAAACCAAAGGTCTAAATAATTGGTGCTTTCTCATCACAAAGTATTTTCTATTGTGTTTTGAGTCTCGCTTGCGTGCTCGCGCTCTCTCTCTCTCTCTCTCTCTCACACACACACACACACACACAGAGAGAGAGAGAGAGAGAGAGAGAGACTCAAAACACAAGTTATATAAAATACTTTGTGATGACAAGAGCAACCATTTATCTATAATGTACAATGAGTTTGCTGAATGGTATTTTTCCATGTTTATGGTCGCTGGTACAGTTATTCTAAAACACACACTTTCTATAAGACATTTGATGAAGGCTTCTTAGTAAAGTTGCACTCTGCTTCTGTTTGCCAATTCCTTCAAAGCATGACATTATCGTAAGTACAGGAGAAGAGCCCGGCTGGATCCAGACAAAGGTCCATCTGGTTCAACATCCTATTCCTCACTGTGGAAACTTGCAAGCAGGACCTGAGGGTGACTTCCCCCTTCTCACTTGTGATTCTCGGCAACTGGTACCCAGAGGCTTTTTGCTTGCGATACTGCAGGTGTTATGGCTACCAATAGCCTTGTTCTCACTTGAATTTGTCCTGCATATTTTTAAGGTGATCCAAGTTGGTGGTCACCGTTTGAAGAAGTGCTTTCTCCCCCCCCCCCCAAACTTCCCTGCATTCATGTTGTGAACTGCCCTGATATCTACACATAAAATGGCCATATGTACATTTAATATACAATAAATTAATAAAAAACAAATAGCATCCAATTTCATTGGTCAGCCCAGAGTATTATTATGAGAGAGGCTGAAAAACGTCTTGCTCTCTGCTTCCTCCTCACCATGTGTAGTTTTCTACGTTTCTAGCATGTCTCCCTCCCCCCCCCCCCCCGCAAACTAAAATTTCACAAATGTCATAACCTTTCTTTCTGACCTGCCATTGTGGTTTTGAATACCACCTGGAGTGTTCTGGAGAGCTTTCACCCTCTTGACTTGACCTTTCCAATTTCCTTTTTGCCAGTTCCCTCATTTTGGGAAATTTTTCTCTCTTGAAGTCACATGTGTTGGAACTCACCCACTTACATATTGTGTCAAATCTGTTTGGTCATGATCCCAACCAATCGATTCCAGTCAGTTCCAACACAACATTTTGCATTACACTAAAGACAAAGTCCAGGGTAATGTCTTCTCTGGTCAATTCCATGACTGATTGTTCTAGGATACAGACATTAGGGTATCTAGAAATTTTGCCTCTTTGTTCTTTCTTTGGATCTGTGTGCTGGCCTGTTTTTAAATCAACTAATTGAAATACGATGGGACTTCCTGACCTCCTTTGTGAAAGTACCTCACCGCCTGCTCCCCCACCCCAATTTATTTATTTTTCAGATTTATAAATCAGAAGTTGCCAAAGTAGTACAATAGTACCTTGGGTTACATACGCTTCAGGTTATATATGCTTCAGGTTACAGACTCCGCTAACCCAGAAATAGTACCTCGGGTTAAGAACTTTGCTTCAGGATGAGAACAGAAATCGCATGGCAGCAGCAGGAGGCCCCACTAGCTAAAGTGGTGCTTCAGGTTAAGAACAGTTTCAGGTTAAGAACGCACCTCTGGAATGAATTAAGTACTTAATCTGAGGTACCACTGTATACACTAAAATAAAATACAAAAAGAATACACTCTAAAAATAATAAAACTATTTCTAACAACTCCTAAAGCAATAAAACCCTTTTTACGGTTGTGCAATTAATATTCCCAAAGTTGACTGGGTCCCACTTCAGGGAAATGCTTCTTAAACAAAAAAATCTACAATTGATGCCTAAACATAACAACGCTTGGCACCTGTTAATTTCATCTGGTCACTGATTCCAGAGGGCTGGAGCTGCAACACTAAAAATCCATTTGTTCCATTGGTGGTTACATGGAGAACTGTTCCCACAGTCCTATGCATGCAGCTCACCACTATTTGTGCAAAGGCTCAGTGCCCTGACACATCTAGTGATGCCCTCATGTTTGTTTTATAAAAAATATTTATATGCCGCTATATCATAGAAAGCCAAAACTGTTTACCCACAAGAATGTTTATATACAATTAAATAACTTTTAATATTGGAGATACAGGCTGTTTTTTTTTACTGCTTTCTGCTACCAGCGCCCAAACCCAAGCGTTGCGCAAAAACTTGCCTGGACCCCTGCCATAGTTTCAGTTCCAGGGCTCTCGGCTTCAAATTTTGACTCCTAACTCTACTGTATTTAGCTGATGATCTTACACCACTGAACCTTTTTCCTGATTATGAGGATGTGCTAATGTTCAGTACGCTCTTGAGTGACTTTTTGCTGTTTCCCCCCTCCCTTCTGCACCCCAGTGCCCCCCCCCAAGGCTCCAGAGAATTGGGGGAACCTCACAAATATGATGGAAGCTAGTGTGTATGATGGAAGCTAGGAAGCTAGGACTTTAGGGGAAACGGAAAGCTTTCAAATATTGCTGCCTCCTCTCTTCCATTTGCAAAGGTTCTCCACTCTCTAAGCTTGCTGGCTCCCTGTTGGCACTCACAAAGATCTGTAGCTCAGTTGGGTAAAGCATGGCACTGATAACACCTGGGTCTAATCCCCGTATGGGACAGCTGTGTGTTCCTGCATTGCAGCGGATTGATCAGGGAGCGGGTGGGTGTGGGGGACTCCCTTGCGGCAATATTCTCTCACATTGATTCATCTGGTTTACTCCCCGACAGCTGGGCCATTGTGGTAATCGTCCCAAAATTCAAAAAAGGACCCTACATTGGATCCGGCCAGCTACAGACCTATCAGCCTCTTACCTATAGTTAGTAAAGTATATGCAAAACACCTCCACAATAAATTAATCAACTGGATTGATGCTGAGGCTATCCTTGCGGAAGAGCAAGCAGGATTCAGGCAAGGCAGATCTACTATAGACCATTGCTTCGTCCTAGCCCACCTAATAGATAAGTATGCCAAGCAATCTCGCAGTGTGCTGTATGCTGCTTTCATTGATTTGAAAGCTGCTTTTGATTCAATCTCATGAGTAAGACTATGGGCCAAATTAAACACCTCAAGCATAGACAAAAGATTATTATATCTGATTAACTGCCTTTATAAAGACACTGCGCTGAAGGTGAGTTGCTCTACAAATGGCCAACTTACAGGATCTGTCCCAACCACAAAGGGAGTCAAGCAAGGATGCATTTTAGCCCTGGCACTCTTTAAGCTATACATAAACGACATGGTCCAGTGCCTAACATCTCCAGAGTTCCACGCTCCTAAACTGGCCTCAAAACCAATCTCTGTACTATTATATGATGATGATGTGGTCCTCATATCCTCAACAAAAATAGGCCTAAAAAGATTGATAAGAGAATTCTCAGTGTATTGCCAGAGAGAACACCTGGTCCTGAATGGGACAACTGTGCCCCTGAAGGAGCAGGTGTGCAGCTTGGACTCACAGCTGTCCATGGAGGCACAGGTCAATTCTGTGTCCAGGGCAGCTGTCTACCAGCTCCATCTGGAATGCAGGCTGAGACCCTACCTCCTCGTAGACAGTCTTGCCAGAGTGGTGCGTGCTCTAGTTATCTCCCGCTTGGACTACTGCAACGCGCTCTACATGGGGCTACCTTTGAAGGTGACCGGGAAACTGCAATTAATCCAGAATGCGGCAGCTAGACTGGTGACTGGGAGTGGCCGCCGAGACCACATAACACTGGTCCTGAGAGATCTGCATTGGCTCCCAGTACATATCCGAGCGCAATTCAAAGTGTTGGTGCTGACCTTTCAAGCCCTAAACGGCCTCAGCCCAGTATACCTGAAGGAGCGTCTCCACCCCCATCGTTCAGCCAGGACACTGAGGTCCAGTGCCGAGGGCCTTCTGGCAGTTCCCTCATTGCAAGAAGCAAGGTTACAGGGAACAAGGCAGAGGGCCTTCTTGGTAGTGGCACTCGCCCTGTGGAACGCCCTCCCACCAGATGTCAAAGAGAAGAACAACTACCAGACTTTTAGAAGACATCTGAAGGCAGCCCTGTCTAGGGAAGTTTTTAATGACTGATGTTTTAATCTTTTGTTGGAAGCTGTCCAGAGTGACTGGGGAAACCTAGCCAGATGGGTGGGGTATAAATAAATTATTATTATTATTATTATTAATCCTCAGGGTACCTTCCAACTCTACAATTCCGTGACTTGCAGAAGCTGATTCTCCTGCTGTGCCTCACATATAGCTTTAATGTTGTTTCCAACAGCGTAGCTGAGACAAACTGAAGTCTCGGGCAAGGGCAAATTGAACAACCTGTTCTACTAAAGTTTCTGTTTCACACTCGAGATGAACCTCTTAGAGCTCAGTAGGACTTGCTCCCAGGGAAGTGTGTATGGGATTGCTGCCTAAAAATTTCATCTGAAACTCTGAATTTCCAAGCTGTGTGACCACAGTCCCCGAGAATCCTCAAATTTACCTGTATATATATCACAATGGCAAGTAACTTCCCCTGAAGGAGTTCTGTAAATGTGGTGTGTGTTTTCATTTGGGGGGCAAGGGCTTTCCAACCTCAGCTCCTGCCCTATGCATGCAGAGGAAGAAGAGAAGTTTGGATTTGATATCCCACTTTATCACTCCCCTAGGGAGTCTCAAAGCGGCTAACATTCTCCTTTCCCTTCCTCCCCCACAACAAACACTCTGTGAGGTGAGTGAGGCTGAGAGACTTCAGAGAAGTGTGACTGGCCCAAGGTCACCCAGCAGCTGCATGTGGAGGAGCGGGGAAGCGAACCCGGTTCACCAGATTACGAGACCTTCAGCAATCTAATGCCCTCCATGCTGGTTGGTGGCTGACGGAGGTTGTTATCTAGATCACCTGGAGGGCAGCAGGTTGGTGAAGTTCCTTCATGCAGGGCTCTGGGCAGAAAAATCGGCACAGAAGGGTTTTTCCGAGGGCAGGAAGCTCTGGGAAACATTGCTTGCCCTTAGGACGCACATGGATTCTCTGCAATACAAAGTGGCTGTGTTGACAGTTGCTCTGGAAACCAAAGCACTGGCCGTTCCGAGTCCAGCAGCTTAATGTCACAACCACAGGGCGGTTTGTTCACTGCTGAATGCCACCAAGCAATCACACAGTAAGAAGTGCGGCCTTTAGCATTTTGACGAATTTGGTCACACGTTTCTTTGAAACCATTGGGACCCAGGGCCGCCTGTTTTTCCCCCCTAGTGACGGAACACACAGGGTCTTATTCATAGCGAGCTGCTAGGAAGAGTGAGGCCATCTCTTCCCTCTGTCCATTTTGGGTGGGAGGGGGAGAGAATTTACTGCAGTTAAATTGCCATTTTAATTTTACAAATTGTCTTCATCTGCCCGCATTTGAAAAGATAGGGAGAAATTAAAAGGCCTCCTTAGCTAAAGTGATACCTCAGGTTAAGAACAGTTTCAGGTTAAGAACAGACCTCCAGAACGAATTACCGTATTTTTCCTTCTATAACACGCAGATTTTTTCTTCTAAAAAGGAAGGGGAAATGTCTGTGCGTGTTATAGAGCGAATGTGTGGTCCCTGGAGCCGAAAAATCATGCAAAAATCAAATCGCGGCGCTGCACGCTGCACGGAGAAGCGAAACCTGAAAAGAGGAAGCGGCTGCTTTCCTGCATTCTGCCTCAGGGTCTTACTGCCCACCCTCCTCTGTTTCGTTGCTGTGTTTGCTGAAACGGAACAAAGAGCAGGGAAAGCCCCTCCCCTCCAGGCAAGCTCCGGTGCTGCTGGGGGAGAGGGAGAGAGAGGGGGGAAGGGAGAGAGAGGGGGGGAGGGGGAGGGAGAGAGAGAGGGGGAGGGAGGGGGGAGGGAGGGAGGGAGAGAGAGAGAGAGAGAGAGAGAGAGAGAGAGAGAGGGAGAGAGATGGCTGGCTGGCTTGGGTGGGGGAAAACTTTTGCCTTCCTTTCCTCCCTACCCTTCTCCTGCATTCTTAGCCAGCTGCTTCTCTGCACACCCCTCTAATGTCCCTTCTTTGTTTTTCCTTCACTCCCCACTTAAAATGTGGTTACAAAGCAAGGATCCTCAGGATCTTTGCATTGGGTCACCCCAAATTCACCATCAGATCACATAGCATGTCCATGGCTACAGCCTGCACCAAAAAAATCACGCACCCACTGTTGCCTGGGGCTGCAATGGTGCAAAAATGTGGTTAAAAAGCATGGATCCACAGGGATTCTCAGGATCCTTGCATTGGGTCACCCCAAATTCACCATCAGATCACATAGCATGTCCATGGCTACAGCCTGCACCAAAAAAATCATGCACCCACTGTTGCCTGGGGCTGCAATGGTGCAAAAATGTGGTTAAAAAGCATGGATCCACAGGAATTCTCAGGATTTTGGCATTGGGTCACCCCAAATTCACCATCAGATCACATAGCATGTCCATGGCTACAGCCTGCCCCCCCAAAATCACGCACCCACTGTTGCCTGGGGCTGCAATGGTGCAAAAATGTGGTTAAAAACCATGGATCCACATGGATCCTCAGGATCTTTGCATTGGGTCAGCCCAAATTCACCATCAGAGCACATAGCATGTCCATGGCTACAGCCTGCCCCCCAAAAATCACGCACCCACTGTTGCCTGGGGCTGCAATGGTGCAAAAACGTGGTTACAAACCATGGATGCACAGGAATTCTCAGGATTTTTGCATTGGGTCAGCCCAAATTCACCATCAGATCACATGTCTGTGGCCACAGCATGAAGCACAAAAATGATACATCCACTGTTTCATTCAGAATGTTTTTTCCCTTGTTTTCCTCCTCTAAAAACGATGTGCGTGTTATGGTCAGGTGCGTGTTATAGAGCGAAAAATACGGTAAGTTCTTAACCCGAGGTACCACTGTATATAAAACATAGTAACATATCAAAATGAAAAACTTCCCGATACAGAGCTGCCTTGAAGGAGAGTCCACAAACCTTACAAAAGAGGTTTGTTCCACTGTTAAACAGCTCTTACTGTCCTGATGTTTAGTCGGAATCTCCTTTCTTGTGACTCGAAGCCACTGGTTCGAGTCCTACTCTCCAAGGCAGGAGAAAATAAGCTTATTGCCTCTTCCATGTGACAGCCCTTCAGATATTTGAAGACAGTTATCATATCTCCTCTCAGTCTCCTCTTTTCTAGGCTAAACATACCCAGTTCCCTCAACCGCTCCTCATCAGGCTTGGTTTCCAGACCCTTGATCATCTTGGTGGCCCTCTCTGCAAACGTCACAGCTTGTCAACATCCTTCTTAAAGCGTGGTGCCCAGAACTGGACACAGTATTCCAGGGATTGATTGTTTCGATGCTGCTCTGTAGCTCCTCTACACAGCATTCATGTGGCAGCATTGGAGAAGGACGCTTTGCAAGAGAACCCCAAAATGGAGCCCCACCCCACCCCCAGTTAACAGGACTTTGTTGTTGTTGTTGTTTAGTCGTTTAGTCGTGTCCGACTCTTCGTGACCCCATGGACCAGAGCACGCCAGGCACTCCTGTCTTCCACTGCCTCCCACAGTTTGGTCAAACTCATGCTGGTAGTTTCGACAACACTGTCCAACCATCTCCCATCTCTGTCATCCCCTTCTCCTTGTGCCCTGAATCTTTCCCAACATCAGGGTCTTTTCCAGGGAGTCTTCTCTTCTCATGAGGTGGCCAAAGTATTGGAGCCTCAGCTTCAGGATCTGTCCTTCCAGGGCTGATTTCCTTTAGTATGGATAGGTTTGAGCTATGCCGTGCAGGGCCACCCAAGATGGACAGGTCATAGTGGAGAGTGTTGACCAAACATAGAATCATAGAATCATAGAGTTGGAAGAGACCACAAGGGCCATCGAGTCCAACCCCCTGCCAAGCAGGAAACACCATCAGAGCACTCCTGGCATATGGTTGTCAAGCCTCTGTTTAAAGACCTCCAAAGAAGGAGACTCCACCACACTCCTTGGCAGCAAATTCCACTGTCGAACAGCTCTTACTGTCAGGAAGTTCTTCCTAATGTTTAGGTGGAATCTTCTTTCTTGTAGTTTGGATCCATTGCTCCGTGTCCGCTTCTCTGGAGCAGCAGAAAACAACCTTTCTCCCTCCTCTATGTGACATCCTTTTATATATTTGAACATGGCTATCATATCACCCCTTAACCTCCTCTTCTCCTTAGCCGTTCCTCATAAGGCATCGTTTCCAGGCCTTTGACCATTTTGGTTGCCCTCCTCTGGACACGTTCCAGTTTGTCAGTGTCCTTCTTGAACTGTGGTGCCCAAACATGATCCACCTGGAGCAGGAACCGGCAAGCCGCTCCAGTATCCCTGCCAAGAAAACTCCATGGACAAAGACAACAGTTAACAGGACTACCACTCTGGAATTTATATCAGGGCTAAAAACTAGCACAAAGTGAAGGCTAGGAAGTGGTAATGACTGCAGTGGCCACAAGGTGGCGCTCAGATGCAAAGACGCAAAGAAAGATGCTGCTTTTTTTGTCTTGCCATAGACAGCTCCTAGAAAAGCCACAGCAACTTAGTAACAAGGGAGGGGATGCCAGGATTTAATTTGGTTTGCTGATGAAAGTGTTGGTTGGTTTAGGGTTTTTTGTTTTTTTAAAATATTTTTAGCCTTTTCTTTTCCCTGGCAAAGCCCCAGAACAGCATTCTGCTACCTTTAAAACACAGCAAAATGCAAATTAGCAGTCAAATGATCTGTAAAATCAAAACAATCGTGAGAATGAAAGCAGCAACAATAAATGGCACTGCTGTTGGCATCGGTGGCTTCAAATAGCTGGGGAAGAACAGTGCTGGCGGAGAGGCAACAATGGCTGAAGTGCTTTAGCCAGCCTTTGCCTGGTACTCTCCAGAGGTTTCACACTATGGCTGTGTCCGTCCTATGGCATTAATGCATTCATGGGTTGCTGGTTCGATGTGGGTGTTTCTCTGCCTTCATCCGCACATGAGTGTTTTTAATTTCATGCCTCTAAAATTTATCGCTTCCTGGCCAAAGGTGCCTGATTACACTCGGGCCGATGAGGTGTCCAAACTTTTTTCAAAGAGGGCCGGATTTGATGAAGTGAAGGGCCGTGAGGGCCAACCAAGGGGCCAACCCAAGTTATTGAAGGGTTTTTTTAGGATTGGAGTTGTTGAGGTTTTTTAGGATTTTACCTCAGAAAATAAACTGCCACAGGGGCCAGATTAAACCAACTGGTGGACCGGATTAGGCCCCCAAAATGGACTTTGGACATGCCTGCCAAGAGTTAAGACCTGGTCACCAAGGGAACAGACTGCCGTGAGAGATGGTGGGCTTTCTTTTGCCAGAAGTATTTTTGCAGAGCTTGGAAGTTTTGCAACTTCCAGCTCTAAAACTCTGTACTATTCCAGGAAGTGTCCCTGCGGGTCAGTGGTTCTCGGACATTTTTTTCTCTGGGCCGTGCTTTCAGAATAAAAATTTGCTCATGTGCCGCATTGATTGATTGATTGATTGATTGATTGATTGATTGATTTTGCTAAGAAACACATTGGAAAATAAAAAGGAACGACTCCTGGCAGCATTTGATTTATAACACAGAACACAACTACTTTCGAATATGATCAAGGGACATCCAGAAGTTATTAAACAATGCAGCTACATCGGATCATGGATCATTCCCAAAATATAAATGAGACTCTTACATCCCTTATACAAACTCAGTGAGAGTTTGGGATCCTTTCCAGAGCCCTGTTTGCATCCTGAGTAGAACGTAACACGCGTCTGCGCGTGCGCGGGTCGCTTTTTGCCGCTCCTGCGCATGCACATGGCGTCAATTTGAGCGTCTGCGCATGCGTGAGTGGTGAAACCAGGAAGGAACACTCTCCGTTCCTTCCAGGTCACCACGGAGCACAACTCAAACACACTCAACCCAAAGCGCATTCAACCCGAGGTATGACTGTATTGGGTCTGGTTGGAGACAAGCTAACTCTCATCTCATCAACACAAAGAAGCCTTTATCTTTTTTCTGATCTTGATGCTATACTATACTGCGCTGAAACATTTAACTGTTTCTTTGTCCTTGAATCTTCCTTATGCACCTGCCATCCTCTTAACATCCTTATCCGCACCTTTGGAGAACCACTGGGTATAAACGAAGGCCGGCATTTTGGTTTGTGCCTGAAAACAAATCAGAAAGCGTAGCAAGTTTATTATAATGTAAAATGTTAAAAAGTGACCATCTCCCCAGCCTCAAAGCTGGAGAAGGACCGTAGGAGCGTAGGAGACAATCGGCCTCGCATACGGATTGTCCCAGCCTAAACTTCCAGCTACTCAAGGTAGTGCTGAGAGACTCCTGGTGAAGGGAGATGGGAAGGGTTTCTCTCAATATTCTCTGTACCTTGCACCTTGTACCTAAGAAGGAATTTTGCTCTCCATATTATCTGCACATAATGAGTTTCTGCACCAAGCTTACCTCTGCAATTGTGGTCAGGCAGTTAGCAAACAGTGGCTGTTTGCTAACTCTGGCAGGTCAAGAGTCCATTTCCTGCCTTGCCAGCTAGCAAGAAATTGCAGCCGTTTGCAAATCTAACCAGCCTGCTAAGGAGGCCGTTTCCTGCCGTGCTTTTCCTGCCTAGTAATGCAAAGATAAGAAAGACGTGTATAAGCAAAAGGGGAAGTGCTTAGCTAGCAGAAAGATAGGTATGAGGAAGATGGAATGTTTGGCAAGCAGTATAGATGTGTTTAGCAAGCAATATAGATGTGCCATATAAGGGAATAAGTTGAACATTTGCCAGCTGATTGGGGAAGTTTGGAGAAGGAATGGGAGGGGGGAAATGCTCAAAAGGTATAAGAAAGCTTGCTGAAGTGTATTGCTTTACAGCCAGTTTTCAGGAGCTATCCTGCTGGTTGTCTCTGTGCACAGATTATCTCTGTGCACAGATTTCAATAAACTCTTTTTCTCCAAAGAAGATTTTGCTTTCCTGGTACTTTTGTTCCCTCCAAGGTCCGGGGATGGCGAGGCTGATGGATCCCTAGGTAAATAAGGCTTCACTGGAAGAGAGCTGATGCCAATCAGTGTAGACAGTACTAGGCTAGATGGACCAATGGACTAGCTCAGTATGTCCCTATAGCAGCTCTTTTACGAGAGCATGGAGATATGGGGCTAGTTTGGGGCTAGGTAACACTAAGAGGGGCAAGCATTGTTCCTGCACAAACAAAGCCTTGCTTGACACGGCACTTATTTGCCTCGTTCCCATGGAAACAAAAGCTGTGCCCTTTGCTGTTCCTTGCAGCTGACTTTTTCAAATTTTATTTTTAAGTCGAGCTGCTGTTTACGTATGCCTGACAGCAATGAGCCAGTCAAAGGAGAGTCACCCTGGCAGTGCCCGTGTGTCAGATCAATGCCCCTCCTGCTGCTGGGCTGAGGAGGAAGTGCGAAAGCACAACGGGGAGCTCATTGCTCCAAAAGCTGGGTCTATATTTTGCATATATCAGAAAGCAGAACAGAAAGCCATACATGGAAGCAAAATAAAGTCTGGGCCAGCAGCACACTGCAAAAGGAGCCATAAACAAGGGAGTTGGAGGCAGCCCTGTATCAGGAAACTTTGAGCGTTGACATTTTATTTTATTTTTATGTTTTGCTGGAAGCCACCCAGAGTGGCTGGGGAAACCCAGTCAGATGGGGGAGTGTTGTTGTTGTTGTTGTTGTAACTTCAAGAGTAGGCTACTTTGGCTGTGAGTCCTGGAAGACCTGCTCCTGCCTTGCGGGCCTTTTTCCACCTGGCCTGTGAGGCCCCAGCTCTGACTCCAGCTACAAAACCTGAGGGTGCTGAGAAGATTTTGGGGCTGGTGTATTGTTTAAGGGGTTGTTCTGGTTTTTTATATTAATTCTTTGTATTTTTGTGTAAGATCTCCCTCTGATTTACATGGAAATTGTTTAATTTGGTGGTGGGCTTTTCAATGTATTATTTATTTTATTTTATTTATCTTATTTAATCTGCCCTTTTCCCCTTATGGGGTATCCAAGAGCCCATATAGAGTCCTTATGTGGGTTCCCTATTGATAGGAGAAAATAACCAGAGGTCAACCAGAGAATATTGAGAAGCAAAGCAGCTAGTAAGCCTGATCTTTATTGATCTGTTGCAACAGGGTGCTCCCCTCACACGGAGGAAAGGAGGAGGATTTCGAACAATGGCATGCAAGGCCTTATACAGTGGTAACTCGGGTTACATACGCTTCAGGTTACAGACTCTGCTAACCCAGAAATAGTACCTCGGGTTAAG
Source organism: Podarcis gaigeae (assembly GCF_964106915.1). Taxonomy (NCBI): domain Eukaryota; kingdom Metazoa; phylum Chordata; class Lepidosauria; order Squamata; family Lacertidae; genus Podarcis; species Podarcis gaigeae. Next base: position 14,690,929 of record NC_139678.1, on the reverse strand, counting down.
AACTTTGCTTCAGGATGAGAACAGAAATCGTGCTCCGGCGGCGCAGCAGCAGCAGGAGGCCTCATTAGCTAAGGTGGCGCTTCAGGTTAAGAACAGTTTCAGGTTAAGAACGGACCTCCGGAACGAATTAAGTACTTAACCCGAGGTACCACTGTATAGACATCTTAAATTCCCTGCCCTGGAGCTCAAGACCACCCCCACAAACATCATACCTACACCACAGAAAAGATGGTCTACAACAGAAATTTGAATGTTGTTGTTTTTCCTGTCTGCCAGGCTATCTGATAATGCCTTATCTGATTGCCTCTCCTGGTAGTCTGCCCATTCCTTTGAGATGGTGATTACCCAATTCCTGAGACAATGGGAAGGTTCCCTGACTCCCTCCCTCCTTGCAGAGAAAACATTTGGTCAGTTTGGGAGTCAAAATGGTTTCAGGTCGGTCTTCCTGTGCTGATCTATGTACGTGTTTGGTTGGTACATTTATGAACATTTATTATATATATATAAGACCTTAACTTTTATTATTACAGTGTTGAAAACCAGATATCGCCTAGCCATGGTAGCCATGCGGTGCCCTTCAAATATCATTCAGCTTCAACTCCCATTGTGCCTGACCATTGGAGAGGATGGGAGCTGGACTCCAGCCATACTTGGAGAGCACCAGGTTGGCTGCCCCTGACTGTTAGGGCAGGGGACCCCTGTTTTGTTGTTGTTTAGTCGTTTAGTCGTGTTCGACTCTTCGTGACCCATGGACCAGAGCACGCCAGGCACTCCTCTCTTCCACTGCCTCCCACAGTTTGGTCAAACTCATGCTGGTAGCTTCGAGAACACTATCCAACCATCTCGTCCTCTGTCATCCCCTTCTCCTTGTGCCCTCCATCTTTCCCAACATCACGTTTGGTCAAAACTCTCCACTATGACTTGTCCATCTTGGGTGCCCTGCTCGGCATAGTTCATAGCTTCTCTGAGTTATTCAAGCCCCTTCGCCACGGCAAGGCAGGGGACCCCTGTTTAGTTCACAGAATTGTACAGCTGAAACAGACTCCAAGGATCATCTAGTCCAACTCCTTGCAATTCAGAGAACACAGCTAAATAATTACCGATAGATGGCCATCCAATCTCTGTTTAAAAACCTCCAATGCAGGGGAGTCCGCCATATGCAATTCTTTTCACCAGTGAAACCCTTAAAGCAGATCTAGGTAAAGCAACATCTCCCCCTGCTGGCAGTAAAGGGGGAAACTACTGTCAAATGCTCTCCATTTACGTAAACAGACATGTGTGAAGCTGCAGAGATCGCAGAGCAATGTAGTTGCTTTGCCTCTGTGTTTTCCAGTGGTGTGAATCACTGTGGGTTTCGATGTTCATCGCAAGTGGGGGGAAGTCACTGCGCCCAAGAGGCCTCCTGCATTATTGGTGCCCCCATTAGTTTTAATTTAGTCCTGATTAATTTCATATGTGAACTCAAGCATTATTATTTTTCCCTCAGTGGGTTAGAAAGACAAGAAGGAACATGTTGAGAATTAGCAAAGGAGGGATTATGAGCCAAGATCAAAGCACAGCTGCAGCCACCTAGCAAGGAAAGCTCTCAGTTGTGCCAAATGTCCCATAGCTGGGAATCAAGAGGCAATAAAGATTTCTGAGTATGTTTTGAAAGCTAGATAAGCTGGGCAAAAATAGTACTTTCATTCCAGAGTGGAGCATGCCTTATCTATTCCAAGTCATCGTTTGTTTCATGTAGTCAACACGTATCCTTTACTTTCTTGTGGTGGGAAACCCGGACAGTGTCCTTCAGAGTACAGCCATACCTTGGTTTTCAAACAGCTTAGTTCTCAAACGTTTTGGCTCCCGAACGCCGCAAACCCAGAAGTGACTGTTCCGGTTTGTGAACTATTTTTGTTTTTTTTTTTAAACTTTTTTTATTGCTTTTTAGAGATACAGAAATACAGAAAAAAGAATAAAGAGTGGTTATAAGAAAAAGGATATAAATAGCAAATTTCCATATTCTTTTTCCATCTAATCTATAGGACTTCCCCACATCCTCCGAACCCTGCGTTCTCTGTCTTATAAAACATCAGCAATTTGTTAACTTATTTCAAAACTTATTGTAACTTCCATTTTATCATGTTCCCTATTTTCCATTTTACTATAACCCAATTCTTGTATGCTTTGTATTAAACACAATAAAGTTATTTCATTATTTTACCTCTGAATTCTTGTGTCTTAATTTTCATTTCATTAACTTACATTTGCTGAAGCTAGGATTTCCTGAAAGGTGCATTTTTTAACATTCATACAGCTTATAATGTTTTTTCAAATAATCCTTAAACTTTTCCCAGTCCTCCTCAGTTGTTTCTTCTCCCACGTCTCGGATTCTGCCAGTCATTTCAGCCAGTTCCATGTAGTCCATCAACTGCGATTGCCATTCCTCCAGTGTGGGTAAATCTTGTGTCTTCCAATATTTTGCAATCAGGATCCTTGCTGCTGTGGTAGCATACATGAAAAAGGTTCTGTCCTTCTTAAGCACTCTCTGGTCCACCATACCCAGAAGGAAGGCCTCTGGTTTTTTAGGTAAGGTAAATCTCAGTACCTTTTTTATTTCATTATGGATCATTTCCCAGAAGGCCTTCACTTTCGGGCAGGTCCACCAGAGATGAAAGAATGTCCCTTCCGCCTCTCCACATTTCCAACATTTGTTGTCAGACAGATGATATATCTTGGCTAACTTGACTGGGGTCATGTACCACCGGTATACCATTTTCATAATATTTTCCTTCAAGGCAGTACATGCCGTGAATTTCAAACCGGTGTTCCATAACCTTTCCCAGTCTGCAAACATAATGTTATGCCCCACATCCTGAGCCCATTTTATCATAGCGGATTTGACTGTCTCATCCTGTGTATTCCACTTAAGCAGCAAGTTATACATTCTCGAAAGTAGCTTACTTTTTGGCTCTAACAGTTCAGTCTCTAGTTTCGATTTTTCCACCTGGAATCCAACTTTTTTATCTATTTTAAATACCTCTTGAATTTGCGCATAGTGCAGCCAATCTCGTACCTTAGTTTTCAATTTCTCCAAGCTTAGCAGCCTCCAATTGTCTCCAATTTTTTCAATTATTTCCCAATATTTAGGCCAATGGGCCTCCATGTTGGGTCTCTTACGTGCCTTGGCCTCCACCGGTGAGAGCCACCTCGGAGTTTTACTCTCCAATAAGTCTTTGTATTTTGTCCAGACCCTCCAAATTGCTCTTCTGACAATATGGTTTTTAAACAATTTGTGCACTTTAGCCTTGTCATACCACAAATATGCATGCCACCCAAACGCATTGTCAAACCCTTCCAGATCCAGGACGTCAGTGTTCTCCAATAAAATCCAATCTTTCAACCAGCAGAAGGCTGCAGATTCATAATATAACCTCAAGTCTGGCAGAGCAAATCCCCCTCTTTCTTTCGCATCAGTTAATATTTTAAACTTTATTCGGGGCTTTTTGCCCTGCCAAACAAACTTAGAAATATCCTTCTGCCACTTTCCAAAACATTCCACCTTGTCCACGATCTGTAGGGCCTGAAACAAAAATAACATTTTCGGCAATACATTCATCTTTACAGCAGCTATTCGGCCTAACAAGGAAAGTTTCAATCTTGACCATATTTCCAAGTCTCTTTTGATTTCTGACCAACATTTCTCATAGTTATCTTTAAACAAATTCAAATTTTTGGAGGTCAAGTACACTCCTAGGTATTTTACTTTTTTAACCACATTCAGCTCCGTTTCTTTGGTGAACTCATCTGTTTCTGTAACTGTCAAATTTTTTGCTAAAACCTTGGTTTTTTGCTTATTTAACTTAAACCCCGCCACCCGACCAAAATCAGAAATTAATTCTAACACTCTTTTAGTACTGGAGACTGGTTCCTGAAGTGTTAATACCAAGTCATCTGCAAATGCTTTCAATTTGTATTGTTTCACTCCGACCTCGATTCCCTGAACCAACCGGTCCTTTCTAATCATATTTAGCAACACCTCCAGAACTGAAATGAACAATAGGGGGGATAGAGGGCACCCCTGGCGTGTCCCTTTTTCAATTTTAAACTCCTCTGTCACCACATTGTTTACTATCAATTTAGCTTTTTGTTCTGTATAGATTGCTTCTATACCATTTTCGAACCCCCGCCCCACTCCCATCCCTTCCAAATTTTTCTTCATGAACATCCAAGAAATATTATCAAAGGCCTTCTCTGCGTCAACAAAAATCAAAACCGCTCTGGTGTTCAGATTTGTTTGTAAAAGTTCCAAAATGTCAATAATGTTTCTTGTGTTGTCAAACAAATGCCTACCAGGGAGAAAGCCAGCCTGGTCCTTGTGAATCACTTCATTTAGTACTTTTTTAAGTCTATTTGCCAAAATATCAGCAAAAATTTTATAATCCACATTTAGGAGTGAAATGGGGCGGTAGTTCTTAAGTTGGGTCTTTTCAGTCTCTGATTTAGGTATCAATGTGATGAAAGCTTCTTTCCATGTTTCCGGTGCCTTCCTTCCCTCCATTATCTGGTTACAAACCTCCATCAAAGGTTGTATCAAATAGTCCTTTAAAACTTTATAGTATTTGGAGGTTAGGCCGTCCGGGCCTGGGGACTTGCCAAGTTGAAGATTTTGAATGGCACTTTCAATTTCTTGCTGTGTAATGTTACAGTTCAGGTTTGTTCTCATTTCCAGGGGTATTTTTTGTAATCCATTAGTTTTAAGAAATTGATCCACCTCTGAGGCTTTTTGCGGCCCTTGTGTATAAAGTTCTTTGAAGTACCTCTGGAAGCACTTTCTGATTTCCTCGGGTTTCTGAACCATTCTCCCTTCGATCTCTAGATTTGTAACCGTATTAAGCTTTTGTCTCTTTTTCAACTGCCAAGCTAGCAGTTTCCCACACTTATTCGCCGATTCGAAGGATCTTTGTTTCATTTGTTTAATTTTCCATTCCACCTCTTGGTTTATCAGTTTTAAATATTGCGCCTGGAAAAATTTCACTTCTCTTAACACATCCTTCGACTTAGGCCTAGATCTTAATTTTTTCTCTCCTTCTCTTATTCTCTCCAATATCTTCTCCTTCTTTTCATTCCAGAGCCTTTTCTTAATCGTGTTTTGTTGTATTAGAAACCCTCTCATGACTGCCTTACTTGCGTCCCAGATTGTTCTTTTTTCCACAGTAGTATTCAAATTTATCTCAAAATAGTCCTTTAAAGTTTTTTGGGCCTTCTTCACAATCTCCTGATCTCTTAATAAAGTGTCATTCATTTTCCATCTCGGTTTGTGAACTATTTTTGGAAGCTGAACGTCCGACGGGGCATCCACAGCTTCCGATTGGCTACAGGAGCTTCCTGCAGCCAATCAGAAGTCACGCTTTGGTTTCCGAACATTTTGGAAGTCGAACGGACTTCCAGAATGGATTCCATTTGACTTCAAAGGTACAACTATAAGTTGTGGGTTTTTTCAGGGAGTAGGAACAGGAGAATCTGTCAATTTTCGTTTCTCTCTATTTTTAATTTCCCAGTCTTAAGTTCAGGTCTTCACATTTCCACACTGGTTTGTGATCCACCACCCCCACCCCCCGCATAAAGGTCCTCATGAAAATTAATCAGTATTTTAGTGCAAAATTCTCCTAATGCACACAATTTTCTATTTTGCCAGATATACACATTTTGGTGAAACTTCTCCTTACTGAATGCATTGTGTATGTTGTTATAATATATAACATAATGCGCAAGTATGTTATTTTCACTAATGTATTCATTTTTGTGCACATTAACCTACCCGGTGAACTGCATTTCAAGAAGTGCACATTTTGAAGATTGGCGTATTTCAATTCTCGTATTGTTCCTGAAAGGGGTGGATTAAGTAAATTCCCCTTGAAATGGCAACTGAATCGAATCTCTCTCCCCAACCCTAGCAGGCAGTCAATGCACATTATTTATTCCACTAAAAAAAAAACCCATGATTGCCATACCCAGAGCCAAGTAAGTGTGTGTGTGTACACACCCCCAATAATTATATGATTACATCTGGCTTTGGCTACTGCACATCAGATTTCTAATTTAAAGCACAGCTCTCATAAGCCTGAAGTCTGCCGACCCTGGCTTAATGCATTCAGCAACAAATTGCACTCCCTGACATCTATGTACGTCATTTATAAGACCTTCCTCCACACACACACTGTGACAAAGATTTTGCTAGCATCGCAATAATACAGAGTAAGAATAATTGCTCGTGTCAGAACACCTCGATTTATTCTTAGCGGCCTCCATGTTCTGTTCTGTTCTGCACTTTCATAATTCCATATATATATATATATATATATATATATATATATATGATCTAAATCAATTTAGGGTATGTATCTACTTTGTAGTAGGGAACACTCATCACTCCTATTTAGTATACACCCGTTTGATATTTCTCCTTCGTGGAAGCAAGGTAAGGTTGAATCATGTTTGCCAAAGCCACTCACCGAAGCAAGAGGATTTCTTGTCTTAACAAGCTGCCTAGACTTCATTCTCTGGGCAATTGTTGCATCTGCGGGGTCCTTACAAAATGTACAACCTAAAACTGATAAGCCAGGAATAGAAAAGCAAATGCAGCAGGAATTTGGGGGGCATCAGACACATCATTCGTCCCAAGACCCTTAGGTGGTCCTAAGTTGTTCAGAATGCTGCACTAACTTCAGCATCACAAGGAAAGCCTCAGGTAGAGAGTATTAGAGTGGTCCTGTTGTGAGGTCACCAGCCTATGAAGCATCAATGTCCAGGAAAGGGCACAGTTTGTCCCATTATCAACCCAAGCTGATAATAGGTGTTCCTTTCCACAGAGGTCACCTGAGCCTCTGGTGACAAAGGTGGCTCTGACAGCATCCCCCAAACTACAGTGGTACCTCGGGTTAAGTACTTAATTTGTTCTGGAGGTCTGTTCTTAACCTGAAACTGTTCTTAAACTGAAGCACCACTTTAGCTAATGGTGCCTCCCGTTGTTGCTGCGCCGCCGGAGCACGATTTCTGTTCTCATCCTGAAGCAAAGTTCTTAACCTGAGGTAATATTTCTGGGTTAGCGGAGTCTGTAACCTGAAGTGTGTGTAACCTGAAGCGTATGTAACTCGAGGTACCACTGTACAAGCTTGTTCCTGCAGAGGGAGTGTGACGCTGCCCAGAACCGTTGAACTCCCTGACTTCCAGACCTGGGAACCACTCACCTACAGAATCTCCACTTTACCAGGATTCAGTTTGTTGGCCTTCATCCATAAGAACACAAGAAGAGCTTGCTGGATGAGGCCAATGGCCCACCTACTGGGAGCCAGTGTGGTGTAGTGGTTAGGAGCGGTAGTCTCGTAATCTGGGGAACCAGGTTCGCGTCTCCGCTCCTCCACATGCAGCTGCTGGGTGACCTTGGGCCAGTCACACTTCTCTGAAGTCTCTCAGCCTCACTCACCTCACAGAGTGTTTGTTGTGGGGGAGGAAGGGAAAGGAGAATGTTACCCGCTTTGAGACTCCTGAAGGGGAGTGAAAGGTGGGATATCAAATCCAAACTCTTCTTCTTCTACTTCAGCCTCCTTTTCTCACGGTGGCCAGCCAGATGCCTGTGGCAAACTCACAAGCAGGATTCAAGCACAAGAGCACGATCCACTCCTATAGTTTCTGGCAGCCGGTGTCTAGAAGCATCGCTTGCCTCCACCACTACGTCCAGGTAAAGGCTTAAGCCAGTCTCACAGTCTCTCCTGATTCAGACATAACTGAGAAATAGAGCTGGGTGTCAACAGCAGGAGTGCCAACTTGGCCCTGGGTACCTGAGGCCGTGGGTGCCCCGCAGCGTGCATGGCCCTGACACTGAAATTTGTGGGGGATTTTGTGGGTGCTCAGGCACCCAGTGCCCCAGGAAGTTGGCACCTATGGCCCCAAATCTCCTTTTGAAATGTGGAACAGGTCTCGATTCTCCTGGTTTACCTGCAAAGCACATATCACACTGAGGGGAAGAAAAATATTCTCTGCTTTCGAATTGATAGAGATAAGCATCAACGGTATGTTTGCAGTCTCAACGAGCCGTGTGTAGAATCAGTCCCCAGACCCCCATTAGACTTCTGAATATAATTCTCAAGGTGTGCGGTGTTTGTAAATGAAAGAACATCCAGCTCTCTCTCAGGCGCAAGTATAGTTATGGGCGAATAGCTTACTTACTGAGGCCACACCTGCAGCATACATTTAAAGCACTTTTGTCCTACTTTAACAGTCATGGCTTCCCACAAAGAATCCTGGGCAGTGCGGTTCATTAAGGGTGCTGAGGAGGTCTCCTGTAAACTCTTGACAAACTACAGTTCCCAGAATTCTTTGCAGGGAAGCCATGACAGTCATGAAATGTATGATGCAGATGTGGTCCAAGTGAAAACAGCATGGTGGTTGTGAAATCACTCAGCAAGGCGGTTGTTTGAGTGCTCAGTGTAGGCTAGCCATCTGTGCCATCCTCCTGACAAGTGGGCAACAGGGTCAGTGTTGTGCAGTGGTTAGAGCAGAAGCATTTCAGCCTTCTTGGTAGTGGCACCTGCCCTGTGGAACGCCCTCCCAGCAGATGTCATGGCAATAAACAACTATTTTACTTTTAAAAGATAACTGAAGACAACTTCCCTGTTTAGGGAAGTTTTTTATGTCTGATGCTATATTGTTTTTAATATACGGTTGGAAGCCACACAGAGTGGCTGGGGAAACCCAGCCAGATGGGCGGGATATAAATACTATTATTATTATTATTATTATTATTATTATTATTATTATTATGTGCAACAGCAAGGTCAGCCCTTTCTAGATTTTGAAACTTTACCTTCATATTATAGTCTTTGGGAACAATAAACCCTTTCTTACCGCACGGAGTTGTTGCAGAAGAAGTGTACCAGATGACCTAGCACAATTTTGTCGAAAGAGAAGTTATAAATGGAGTTATAAATGGAGTCTACAGCTGTGAAAAATTCTCCCTTTCATTCTGATGAAGCATCAGTTGGGATGCAGCCCAGGAGATCTTGATATAATAATTTGAAGTGCTTGGAGAATTTGTTGTAACTGTTACACTCATATATATATATATATATATATATATATATATAATCTGTATGTTCATTTGACACTCAATCTTGTTTTGTATACCTGAAGGTCACTTGCAGGATTGTAGAGTTAAAAGAAGATCTTATAGTCTAACCCTCCTGCTGAATGTAGGATGCAACTTTAGCATATGCCCAACTTCTACCTAAATGCCTGTTTAGGTAGGAGAGCATGGCCCAAGGCAATCTGTTCCACTGTTTAAAAAGCTTCTCCAATGTCCTTGCAATTTCCACCCATTAGTTTTAGACCTCTGGAACCACAGGAGAACAAGCCTGACAGGCCCTTCAGGTATTTCAAGACACATGAACCCTCAAAGCCACTGTAGTCCACTCCTTACAGCATTGGGACCAACACGGTAGAAACACAATGCTGAAATATCTATGTAGCCATAGATTTGGGTGGTTTGCAGCCTGTTGCTACCCCTCAACTCAATCTACCTCAAAGGGCTGTTGTATGAATAAAATGGCATGATGAAGACCCTGCATGAAGGCAGAAGAAGAGACCATGAAAACCCTGGGCTTTTGGTCTCTGTCTGCATTTCTTAGCCATACCACACTGCCTTTGTGAAAGAGGAGATCGCAAAATGTGGTTTGAAGCTCAACATCAAAAAAGCGAAGATCATGGCCACTGGTCCCATCACCTCCTGGCAAATAGAAGGGGAAGAAATGGAGGCAGTGAGAGTTTTTACTTTCTTGGGCTCCATGATCACTGCAGATGGTGACAGCAGCCATGAAATTAAAAGACGCCTGCTTCTTGGGAGAAAAGCAAGGACAAACCTAGATAGCATCTTAAAAAGCAGAGACATCACCTTGCCAACAAAGGTCCGTATAGTTAGAGCTATGGTTTTCCCAGTAGTGATGTATGGAAGTGAGATCTGGAAAATAAAGAAGGCTGGTCGCCAAAGAATTGATGCTTTTGAATTATGGTGCTGGAGGAGACTCTTGAGAGTCCCATGGACTGCAAGAAGATCAAACCTCTCCATTCTGAAGGAAATCAGCCCTGAGTGCTCACTGGAAGGACAAATCCTGAAGCTGAGGCTCCAGTACTTTGGCCACCTCATGAGAAGAGAAGACTCCCTGGAAAAGACCCTGATGTTGGGAAAGATGGAGGGCACAAGGAGAAGGGGGTGACAGAGGACGAGATGGCTGGACAGTGTTCTCGAAGCTACCAGCATGAGTTTGACCAAACTGTGGGAGGCAGTGAAAGACAGGAGTGCCTGGCGTGCTCTGGTCCATGGGATCACGAAGAGTCGGACACGACTAAACGACTAAACAACAAAAACAAAGAAAGGCCACTGGACTTTGCAGCCATGAAATGCAGCGGCTGTTTTGATCCAGAGGAGGGATGTCCAGAGCTGTGACTTGGAACTCCTACAAAGCAGGAGCAGCAGTGCAGAAAGATGCTGCCACACATCTGGCACCACTGTTGCACACCTGTGCAATGCAGGGACAGGGCAAAGGTCCAGGGTTGTAAAGACTGCAGAGAGAATAATTGGGTGCACTCTTCCAGCCTTGGATCAAATCTATGCTTCCAGGTGTCATAAGAAAGCTGCAAGGATAGTGCGCACCCCGGAAATAATCTCTTTCAGCTTCTGCCTTCCGGAAGAAGGTACAGGGTTATAAAGACTGGGACTAGCTGCCTGAGAAACAGTTTCTATCCAAATGAGATTTTTGTTTTAAACGCAGTGTAAGGTAGTCTCTATGGGAGTACAGTGGTACCTCGGGTTAAGAACTTAATTCGTTCTGGAGGTCCATTCTTAACCTGAGGTACCACTTTAGCTAATGGGGCCTCCCGCTGCCGCCGCGACACAATTTCTATTCTCATCCTGAAGCAAAGTTCTTAACCTGAGGTAATATTTCTGGGTTAGCGGAGTCTGTAACCTGAAGCGTCTGTAACCTGAAGCATCTGTAACCCGAGGTACCACTGTATAGCTCATCTGGGGCTGCCTGCCATTCCTCATGCTGCAGTCTGTCTCCTTGACCATAGGGAACCAACTCCTAGGGGCTGTGGTGCTTTGACCCCCCCACAATAAAATATTTGAGGGGACTGGGGCCCCACAAAGTTGATGGGCATTCCCATTCAAATGGTGTGTGCACTTCATCATGTGATCGATTATGCAGGGTGGGGCTTACATAGGCCCCCACAATATTTTATTCAAGTTGGCACCCCTTCCCTTGACATCTGATGGCAGGGTGTTCAACTGGGAGGCATGCAAATCTTACATGTTTCTTTATATAGGAAGATACATAAATATAGAGGGGGGGGGGAGAGTGTTCTGGGTACCGTAGTTTTCGCTCTATAACATGCACTAGACCATAACACGCACATAGTTTTTAGAGGAGGAAAACAAGAAAAAAAATATTCTAAACGAAATAGTGGATATATGATTTTTGTGGTTCATGCTGTGGCCACAGACATGTGATCTGACTGTGAGTTTGGAGTAGCCCAATGCAAAAATCCTGAGGATCCATGTGGAGCCATGCTTTGTAACCACAGAGGAAGGAAGGAAGGGGAACCATGGATCCTCTGCTCACGACTGCAGCAGATGCACCACCCGCAGGCATTCGCTCCATAACATGCACAGACATTTCCCCTTAGTTTCTAGGAGGAAAAAAGTGAGTGTTATGGTGCAAAAAATACGGTATATATCAATTCAGGATTTCATAATGGCCCTAGAATGATGTTGGTGAAGTAAGCTAGAGTCAAAGGATAAATTATCTTGTAATCTTAGTTCATCCCCAATTCCTAGTACCCCCTGAGGAGCCAGAAGCCTTGCTTAGCCACTAAATGCCCTTGAAAAACAGAAGGCAACAAATCAATCATTTGTCAGGCCAAACAATGGTTTTTATTATTTCATTTTCTCCGTGACATTTCAGCCATCAAAAAAATAAATTCTAACACATATGGATGGAAGACTTTCTACAAGTGTTACTAAGTGGGAATTTCTCTTTCGACTCCAGGATTTTGATTGGAGCATCATTTTTTTTTAATTCATTATCCAATAAGTTAGGAAGAAGCATGGGGGAGAGCTGGGGTGTTAAAGTGCTTTTCATTTCTGAGCTGGGATGAGGTCGTCAATACACTGGCCTTTCTCAAGGCGCTTCTCCATTTCGATCAGGAGCTTCACTCCATCCACCACCATCTGTACGAGCTCCACCTCAGAGAACCCAAGGCGGTCGGCGTTGGAGACATCAAACACGCCTCCCACCGCAGCCGTGTCAACTCCACCTGAGGAAAACCAAACAGGAAAAGGGGATCAAATTGAGGATCATCTACTTGACCATAGGGAGCCAACAACTCTGCATAAAACCCAAGTTGGCCTTGCAGATAATAATAATAATTTATTATTTGTACTCCGTGCCCATCTGACCGGCTTGTCCCAGCCACTCTGGGTGGCTTCCAACATACCGTATCTTTCTATGTATAAGATGACCCCTATTTTTTGAGCCCAAAATTAATAATTGCAACATTCCTTGCATAAGACAACCCCCAATTCTAAACTTTAAAAAATGGGGGGAAATATAGTCTTATACAGGCGTCCCCAAACAAAGGCCTGCAGGCTGGATAAGGCCCGAGGGACTCATTTATCTGGCCCACAGTGACTCCCGCCGCCCGCTCTTACCGGCGCAGCTGCCCACTTCTGGGTTGGAGGAGCACCGGAAAAAAGCTTGTGTGCACAATAACACAAGCTATTTCCGGTGCTCATCCGACCCGGAGGTGTGCTGGAAATAGCGTGTGCACACGCGTATGGGCATGCGCTCCCCTGCCCTCCAGCCTGCCGCACGATCGGTGCTGGAGACACCGGGCCGAGGCACAGTAAGTTTGCTGACCCCTGGTCTTATACATGGGAAAATACAGTGTATAAAAAGATAACCTGAGGTACAACTGTACAGGGCTGCCTTCAAATGTCTTCTAGAGGTTATCTAGTTCCTCATCTCCTTGACCATAGGAAGCCAACTCCTAGGGGCTGTGGGAGCTCTGGCACCCACAATAAAATATTTGAGGGGGGTTGGGCCCCCACAAAGTTGATGGGCATTCCCATTCAAATGGTGTGTGTGCACTTCATCATGTGATCAATTATGCAGGGCGGGGCTTACATAGGCCACCACAATATTTTATTCAAGTTGGCACCCCTGCCCTTGACATCTGATGGGAGGTTGCTCAACGGGGCAGGTGCCGCTACCGAGAAGACCCTGTTGCCTGGTTCCCCGTAGCTTCGCTTCCCACAATGAGGGGGCTGCTAGAAGGCGCACAGAGCTGGACCCACCACTCTCTAGGCTCTGGTTCCTTCAACCTTTTCTCGCAGAATTTCTTTCCCATATGGCTGGCAGCCATCTTTGTTTCCCTCCTTTGCTACTGATCCAGCAAGGAGGAGTGAAGTCAATGAAGCATCAAAGTCCTTGTATTGATTTATAAAGCCCTGAACAACTTGGGTCCAGGGTAGCTCATGGAGCACCTGAACCCTAATATCCAGCTCGGTCTCCCGAAACAGTCGGCAGGAGCCTTGCTGCCCATCTCCTGAGTTGGCGAGGGCCCTCTGACAGCAACAAGAAACTGGGCCTTTAGTGTCACTGCTTCGCCCCTGTGGAGTTTTCCCAAAAGAGATTCAGCAGGTGCCTTCTAATTGCACCTTCAAACACCTTCTGAAAATGTTTACATGCTGCCAAAATTATGCCAACAATTAAGAAAATATCCTTCTGTAACTGCCGAACTCTGATTTAAATATTTTATATTGTTTCTACTGTATGGGTTTTTTATGTACGATTGTTGTCAGCTGCTCTGATATTTATGAATTGTGGGATATATATATACACACACACACACACACACACACACACACACACACACACACACACAGTGGTACCTCGGGTTACAGACACTTCAGGTTACATACGCTTCAGGTTACAGACTCCGCTAACTCAGAAATAGTACCTCGGGTTAAGAACTTTGCTTCAGGATGAGAACAGAAACTGTGCGGCGGTGGCGCAGCGGCAGCAGGAGGCCCCATTAGCTAAAGTGGTGCTTCAGGTTAAGAACAGTTTCAGGTTAAGAACGGACCTCCGGAATGAATTAAGTACTTAACCTGAGGTACCAGTGTGTGTGTGTGTGTGTGTGTGTGTGTGTGTGTGTATTCCTAAATAAGCATGGTCTCCCTTCTCCCAACAGTCTCTCCAGAAAGAAACCATCATCTATGGTGATGAATGACAGGGAGACGCTAATGAGAATCGATAGATGATCTCTAGCCTCTTTCTCCTAATAAAAGTCAAGCGCCTCAGTAATGGTTGTTTTAGTACCATAACCAGGCCTGAAGCTAGACAGAAATGGGTCTGTTTTTAACTATTTAATATTTTTTTGTTATATGTTTTTATGTGTTGTTGTAAACCACTTTGATATTTTAATATATTAGCAGCACATAAAGGTTAGCCTGAAGGGATGAAAGACGTTCCCCACAGCCAGGCTAGTACAATAAAGCGAACAATGGGATCCAAATTTATGACTTATTTTATTGCACCAGAGGTTGTATTGCTGTGTTATTTCTAATTATTTTGACTTATGAGGCTGGCTTTGGGGTGGTCCTTCAAATAAGGAGATATAAATTCTGAAACATGAGTAGCATGCTGCAGCTCTAAGAAATTTAGGAATACAGAGTCCATCTATGCCAGGCATGGCCAAACTTAGCCCTCCAGATGTTTTGGGACTACAATTCCCATCATCCCTGACCACCGATCCTGTTAGCTAGGGGTGATGGGAGTTGTAGTCCCAAAACATCTGGAGGGCCAGGTTTGGCCATGCCTGATCTATGCCTTCCTGCACCGAATCCTAAAACAGATTTTTCTCCACTACCTTGGTCTTTAGAAATCAGCCTCTTAGGTTTACAGGATGCCATTTGCAAATGGCTAACTAACATCACACGTTTATCTCAACTTAATAACTGTTTTCTAGCGTTGCCATGCGTCCGAGAATACCAGGACATGACCTCTTTTTGGGAGCCAACATGCTCATCCAGGCAGATTTTTTACATTTTAAAGGAAATGTCTGGATTTGGGGGGGTTCCTTAAATATTGGGGGGAGGCTGGGGGTCATGCACATGCTTTGGAGGGCGCTGTGCCCTGGAAGTGGAAGCACCACCACAGAGTGAGGCCGTCATAGCAAATATCAGGTAGGAGCTGGGATCCTGCGTATGCTCAGGCTGGCAGCAGCTCAGGCTTGCTCTGCACAACATGGCCACTGCCAACCCAAGCTGGGGAAAGAGGTGCATGAGTGTGGCTACGACCCCATGCACCTCTTTCTCGGGCTGGCAGCAACTCAAGCTCTCCTATTTTTTGCCCTTCAAGATATGGCAACCCTAGTGTTGTCCTGAGGAATTTCAAAGGGTGCCCCACCTTGGCTTCACTGCCTAATAGGCACCACTGCCTGACTATATACTTTTTTTTAGCACTATCAAGAGCAGAGGTGGGGAAGGCCAGATGCAGCCTCCCTTCCACTGACTTGTCTGTCAACCAATGTTGCATTGCACCAGGTACTTTCAACTTCAAAGGTGCATGCCTGAATTCTTCCTTTCCATCGTTCTGCCCTGACACTGAGGTCCAGCGCCGAGGGCCTTCTGGCGGTTCCTTCACTGTGAGAAGCTAAGCTACAGGGAACCAGGCAGAGGGCCTTTTCAGTAGTGGCGCCTGCCCTGTGGAACGCCCTCCCAGCAGATGTCAAGGAAGTAAACAACTACCTGACATTTAGAAGACATCTGAAGGCAGCCCTGTTCAGGGAAGTTTTTAATGTGTGACATTTTAATGTATTTTTAATCTTTGTTGGAAGCCACCCAGAGCGGCTGGGGAAACCCAGCCAGATGGGCAGGCTACAAATAATAAATTATTATTATTATTATTATTATTAAAACCATGGCTGGAAAGATTCCTGCGGAAAGCAAGAAGAGTGATGAACAGCAGGAATTGGCTACACTCAAGAGCTCCTGAGTAACACCAATCACAGCAGGGCTCGCTTTTGGTGCTGAAGGCAAAGCCCTGCTTGCAAAGGAATCAGGAATGGACTCCAAGGTCCCTTTGCAGCCACAGCTTTGCCATATGTTGAGGGTTTACAGGCCGATTCAGCACCCCAGCAAGCATAATTTGCCTGAAAGTTCCCTGTGCCTGATCTAGAGCCTAACAGCTTGACCTGCAGGCTGGGCATAAACCTAAAGCAGCAAGAAGCTGCGTCATTATTATTTTTTCCAAATACGGGACTACATCCAAGGGAACAGCAGTACATGGAGCACTCGGTTTGTAAGCAGAAGGTTCCAGGTTTGATCCCGGGCATCTCCAGGTAGCTCAGGAAAAGAGTGCTGCCTGAAATCCTAGAGAGCAGCTGCCAGCCAGTGCATGTAATATGAAGCCAAATGAATCAGTTTTCTGACTTGATATAGAGCCACTTCCAATGTTTCGCTGCACCTGCGGTTTTCGCTGTAGGGTAAAGCTTTTGCCTGGTTTTTACCGATTCGTACTGAGTGTTATAATTGGGCTATTATTGGGAAATAGTGGAAACCTAATAAAATTTATTTGTGGGAGGAAACTAATAGAAAGCTTTGTCTTGTCCCAATGTTTGTGCTGAAGAACACCGCTCCTTTTGGGCACCTGGTGAAAAAGTGTCCGCTGCCCTGACCTGCCCTTATTGGTTTCTCTTATGGTTGTTAACACTGGATCACAGACTGAATTGAGGCGACCCAGTCCAGGGCTGTTGGTGGGGGGGCACCAACAGTGGGGTGCCTGCATGCATCTGAGAGGGAAGAGCTGAGGGCCTTCTTGGTAGTGGCACCCACCCTGTGGAATGCCCTCCTATTAGATCTCAAGGAAATAAACACCTATCTGATTTTCAGAAGACACCAGTACAGGGAGGTTAGAAATGTTTGAGGGTTTTTTGTGTTTTAATATTTTGTTGGAAGCCACCCAGAGTGGCTGAAGCAACATGGTCAGATGGGTGGCATATAAATAAAGTTATTATCGTCACCTTATCTTCCCCCTTTATGCTTAATCAGGGCTCTCCCCCCTCAAAAAAAACCCCTGCGCATGGTTCCCCAGCTCCAACTGCATGAAGTGGGTTCAGTGCTTTGTCTGGCTGCCCTCAGGGTTATATAAGGGCCATTCCAAAGTGCTGGATCCGGCCACTAAATCAAGAGAATAGCCATGCACAGCCCTAATTTTCAATGTTCATTTTTTAAAATGCCTGCTGTAATCATTTCGCATATTTTTACGGCTTGGTCTGCGGGACAGCCGGAGTACCACTTGCTCTTGCCAAAAGAGCAAGGAGTAAATTTGATATAAAGCCCCAAATCCAGGCTTTGGGTTCCTCACCTGTGCCCCGTTTCTGCAGCCTCAGCTTCTTGAGGATGTCGCCAAATTTCTCGTGCTTGCCAAGGTGGGGTAGCTTAATGTGCACTCCGGCACGGAGCCCTGTCCCGAGGTTGGATGGACAGGTCAGGATGTAGCCCAGGTGAGGGTTCCACATGAATTCGTAGTTTTTGGATTTGAAGAGGTTTTCAATCTAGGTGGGAAAATAGACAGGCCGTTATGAAGTAACGCCTTCCTCTCTCAAGATTAAGGAGCTACAAGGCCTCTTCATGACTATAATTGCAGTGTGGTAGAAGTCAGTCGGCTGCAGCAGTTAAGAGTATTGGGCTAGGGACCTGTGAGATCAGGGTTCAAATCCTCACTCAGCCAGGAAGCCAGCCACAGTCTCTCAACCTGACCTAATGGTCTGTGTAGTTGGTGATGATAAAAGGGAGATGAAACCAGGAGCTTATGCAGTGGGCTGGGCCCAAAGCTCACCCAGTGAGCTTCATGGCTAAGTGGGGTTTTGAACCCTGGTCTCCTAGCACTCTAATCACTACACCACATGGCCTCACAGCCTTGAGGCTTAATGCAGCCCTTCGAGAATACAGTATGTCCTCAAAAGGCAAAAAAATGCCTCTTGCCTGCCAGGATGAAGAGATGGAAGAGCATGAAAACTTCTGCCTTTGATACTGCAAACTGCACCTGTTTCCCTGCCAACTTTTGCAGCTGGCTCCATTCACCACAAGCGTGTGGCCCCTGGTAGGTTGATTGTGAAGGAAAGTGGCCCTCAGGCTGAGACAGGTTCCCCATTCAATATGTAGCTACTGCCTCACACTTGACTAACTCTTTTCTTAGAGGCAGGGCCCAAATACCCAGATGATTAATGCAAGATTTGGAAACACAGAAGAGAAGCCTGCCCTCTTACCCCTTTCAGAGGGGTACATATAGGGAACAGATTACAAAAGCCTTCCACTATGGATGTGCCTTAGAGCATCTATTCAAGCCTACCAGGTTGCTGCGTACATGCAGGCAACCTCTAAGAGCACTGTGTTTCCATCTATAGAGGACGACAGCTTTAAGCATGCAATGTTGCCTGCGTTCCAGCGCTCTCCAGAAATTTCAGAGACAGGCCTTCCCCCTGGGAGCACATGGCCAAGGTCAATTGCCTGAGACCTCTTATTCCTCCGGATACGAAGGTAAGAAGCACTCCAGCACAGGCACAGGGGCTCTGTTGCCAGGACGCAGCTGCATTCTCTTCTCACTGCGCCACCACCTCTGCCTGAACTGGGAATTCGCAAAGCCACACTCTGCTGCATTGAGTTTAGAGCAGACACTTAGGTCAGCACTTTTGAGCTCTGCAGAGAAGATTGCACCACATCAAAACACAAATACACACACACACAGGGAGGGAGGGAGGGAGGGAGGGAGGGAGGGAGGGAGGGAGGAAGGGGACTTCCACTTGCTTCTACACACACTTATATTTACCTGCGTTAGCCCAGTACAGAAGCGGGTGAAAACTTCCTTCATATTTCCACCTTTCTGCATAGAAATAACTCTAAGGTGATCTTCCTCATTGATCCACACAAGGAATGTCTTGTTGTCATTGTGCCTGAAGGACACAAAGCAGGGACGGCGTTGAGAGTTGTTCCTTTAACCTTTCCTCAAGCCATAGATCTAAGTTAAGCTAGCCACATTTTTAAACCTTGCTCCATCAGTAGTTGTAGCTTTTGAGATATCTTCCACAGACGCTTTCTTTGCCCACGGTGACTTTGCAGAAGCCCACCCCCCTCTTAGATGGCCATCAAAACTACCCCAGAGCGTTTTGAGCTTTCTGCCTTCAACCAAATGTTATGCAGACCGCAGATTGACTGTTTTAGCTTTCAGCTGAACAAGAAAACCTTGGAAATGTAGGGATCCATCTGGTAAAGACTTTTGGGTTTCTAAAACAGCAACAACTCAGGGTCGTGCAGTGGGTAACACAATGCACTCAAAACCTGGAGATCTGCATTCGGATCCCAAGTAGGGAGCCCTGGCAAATTGCCATTTCTCACCCTATTCTACTTCGGTTTGTTGGAAAGATAAAATGGGATTGGACCGAGATCCTGAGTTTGATCCCATTGGCAGGTGGATCCCACAACTGGAATTCTGCTAAGTTATCATTCCCACCAGTAGAAGACTGTGGGGGGAAGCAACTATCAAGATCTCCCCTTGTCCCTAGAGTTTATTGTGTGTCCCACCCCCCAAAAAACCCTGCTCTAGAGATTTGGGGGCACAGCATGAGCTGCAGTGCAGTGAGGTAAATTAGTGGAAATTCTGCCAGTAGGAACATTTACTGGATTTATCTTTTTTCTTAATTCATTTCTTTTTTTACTACTTTAATATTTTTATCTCTAATTCCCCCCCCCCTTTGTTTTTGCTGCTACTTTACTCTGTTTCTTTGTGTTGTTGTTTTGTTATTGTCTCCTCAGTGTTTAAGGGACGTGGGTGGCGCTGTGGGTTAAACAACAGAGCCTAGGACTTGCCAATCAGAAGGTCAGCAGTTCGAATCCCCGCCACAGTGTGAGCTCCCATTGCTCGGTCCCTGCTCCTGCCAACCTAGCAGTTCGAAAGCATGTCAAAGTGCAAGTAGATAAATAGGTGCCACTCCCGCGGGAAGGTAAACGGCGTTTCCATAAGCTGCTCTGATACGCCAGAAGCGGCTTAGTCATGCTGGCCACATGACCCGGAAGCTGTACACCGGCTCCCTTGGCCAATAAAGCGAGATGAGCGCTGCAACCCCAGAGTCAGTCACAACTGGACCTAATGGTCAGGGGTCCCTTTACCTTTACTCAGTATTTATGAGAAGTTTTGCATACAGATGAAGGTGAGGGACGCTTGGAGAAGGACCCTGTGTGAGAGGCAGGTGAAAGGGAAGCTCACAGGTGAGAGCTGGGAGGGTTCACCATATTCAGTGTGGGACAAGTTAAGATATACCTGTGAGACTTTGCATACTTCTCCGTCTCTCGTTTAGATCAGTTGGTTTTTTACTGTATTGTATTATGAAAGGTTGTAATAAAATCTTACTGAAAGATTTTCAGTACCTGCAATAGTCACTGGCATTCTGCTTTTAAAATCCTCAATTCCTAGCTCTGATCTTCACTTTGGGACAAGTTCAGACTACCATATATTCTTGCCAAGACATGGCTGTGCCATTTAAAGCTCTCATCCTCTTATGTATAGCAACCCTAAATCATACTGGAGGGGGATGCCCACGTCTATAATCCAGGCTACTTGGAGAAGTGAGCAATGCTGGATTTATTTGCATAGAAGGGATTCATTCCCATCCCAGAACCGGCACTCCCTGGCGCATGACTTGGCTTGCTCCCAAGACAAAATTCACACACTACAACTGAATATCAGAGCAATCTAGGGAACGCTTCACATTGCCTTTATTCTTTGAGGCCAAGCTAAGATCCTGGAAGAGGATATCATTGCTTTGGGAACAGCTGCGCGATCATAGGTCGTGAAACTGTTTTATCAGAAGAGCAGTCGATATCAACACCTCCCTTGGAATCAGCCTCATGGCTCCAGGTGAGTTTAGTTAGAGCAGGATGGTGGCTAACCTGTGGCCCTCTAGAAGTTGCTAAAATTCCCATCAGCCCTGGTCAGCATACCAAGTGGTCAGAGTTGTTGTCCAAAACATCTGGAGGAACCAGATTGACAAAGGCTGCCCCCTAAGGCCATTTTACACTGGAAGCAATTGCTTTTTAATCATGGCTCAAAAGGTCTTAATTCTCCTATTTACTGACCAGGGCTTGTTCTTCCTGTCTGTTGAAGACATGCAAGACCAGAATCTACCGACACATATTAGGTGCTGCCAGCCAAGTCAATATTGGCATCCCCCATTTCCTTCCTTCCGTCGTTTTTTTAAAGGGTTGCCTCTACTGGGCGTTACTCACCAGATGCCCCGGCCATCAGGCCAGTCGCGTGCCATTCCGGAGGCTAAGAGCAGAGGAGAGACCGGCTTATCAAAGAGGAAGTGGTCATCAATGAGCTGCTGCTGTTCCGCATCCGTCATGTTTTTCAGAGCATAGTACCTCCCGTTCAGGTCCCCTTCCAGGCTAGCCAAAGCTGGAAAAAGCAAGAGAGGCTTGCAGAATTACTACTGGTGTTTTTTTGTGTGTTTTTTTAAAAAATGAGTTAACACATTGTTAAGTTGTGGGTGAACATATCAGACAATATAGCGATTCTTCAAACAGCTCTTGTTTCTTCACAGGCCAGAACAGAACTGAACTGAAGGGTTCAGTCAGCCTGCTTATATAGAGCTCCACTACAACGCAACAGTAACAACTTTCTGTAACTATCCAATCACTGAACGTCACTTTCGATCCCTTATTTGCACATGTGGACCTGAACTATCTACAGTATCCCCCTGCTGGCCCAGGGTGAGAACTTCAGTACATAACACACGTCACAATCTCTAAGGGAATTCAAACAACGTTCTTATTTCGATTATACAAGTGCGCATCATAAAGGAAGCTAGGACTCAAGTCAATGGCTTCAATTTACAAAAAAAGAGATCCCAAATAAACATCAGGAAGAACTTTCTGATAGTAGGAGCTGTTCGATAGCGGAACAGTCTCCCTTGGGAGGTTGCAGACTCTCCTTCCTTGGAGGTTTTAAAGCAGAGGTTGGATGGCCATCTGTTGTGAATGCTTTAGCCAAGATTCTTGCATTGCAGGGGGTTGGTCTAGATGACCCTTGGGTCCCAAAGCTAAGATTCGATTCGTGTGGCTCCCCTCCCCCATCCTGCAAACTGCTGTTTGTCGAAGGTGCTGATCATTGTAGCTCCGCTAAACTGCAATTCCGAGGATTCTTTGAGTGAAGTCATGTGCTTCAAATGCATGCCGCAGACATGACCTCAGCATACCAAGATGGCAGCAAATCCAAGCTTAGCATGGCAACTCAGGTGTGCTTATATATAATTTTTTAATTCTCCACCGGCTTAGCTGGCAATTTCCCCAGGTAGTCGGGGATGGGGGAACAGAAAAAGAGGAATCCGAGCCCACTATTCTTCACCCTTTTGTTGCGCTATTAAGTTGTCAGACACCAAGAAGCAACGCTTGCTTATCTGCGCTCAGGTATGCTGTTCCATACCTGGGAGGAGCTAAGGCTTATTATGCAAGCATGGGAAAGAACACAGAACTCCTCCAGCTTCCTACCGCAGGTGTGGCTTGTCTGGCTGTGTGCCTTTATTGCACAATAAACTTCCTCTTCCACATTTCACCTTTTGGAGACAACAATGCAGTCCTTTTTGTCTTTTAAAGAGGTGCTATGGAACAGAGGTGTCAGCTTCCTAAATGTTGCCAAGAACCTAAACTGGGGGGGGGGGGGCGCACCCAGAGAGGATTCAGTCCCAAGCGCCTTGTTTAACTGGAACTCGCATGTCATCGTATACAAGGCTTGAATGATTCATGCGTTTTGCATTCTTCCTCGGCCCACGTGATCAGGTTACGTTCAGGGCTATGGGTTAGAGTCTCCGCTCGCTGCTTCTTTTTGCAGCATGCAAATGCCAGAACCTTTTACCTTCCACGGACAGCTTCTCGATAGCACGCCTCTCTCCTCGGCTGCAATGAGGCGGCAGGCAGAAGCCACGGATGCTCCTACCAGTTCGGACACGTGAGCTCAGGACGTAGTTGGGATCCAGGTCGTCACCACCCTGCAAGATACAGGAAGGAACGTCTTAGAACCAACCCCGGCGCAACCGCAGATGATCTATCAGGCTGTCCTGCCCAGCATTTAATGAGTGCAACAACCCGGGAATTAAAACACTAGTCATTCGGCGAAGCTTCTGCACTGAAACTTTAATGGCCTGCCTCACAGCCATGCATTATAGATGGTGCAGATGCATTTCCCAGCCAGCAGATCACAAGTTCTCAGCTGCCACAATATATATATATATATATTGTAGAGTTGGAAGGGACGCTGAGGATCATTCTAGTCTAACCCCCTGCAATGCAGGAACAAAGACGCAATTGTCCCATGTGGGGATCAAACCTGCAACCTTGGCATTATCAGCACCATGCTCTAGCCCAGTGTTTCCCAACCTTGTGCCTCCAGATGTTTTTGGCCTACAACTCCCATCATCCCTAGCTAGCAAGACCAGTGGTCAGGGATGATGGGAGTTGTAGGCCAAAAACATCTGGAGGCACAAGGTTGGGAAACACTGCTCTAGCCAACTGAGCTATCCAGACGATGGTGCAGCCAATTTATGATAAGGTCCTATTTCTCCTGTTAAGCTTTCCCTTCAGACATTTCAAGCACAGACAGCGTCTAGATCAGGGTTTCCCAAACTTGAGTCTCCAGCTGTTTTGGGACTACACTTCCCATCATCCCCCACCACTGGGTCCTGCTAGCTAGGGATGATGGGAGTTGTAGTCCCACAACAGCTAGAAACCCAAGTTTGGGAAACCCTGATCTAAATTAAAAGCGCTGGTCCTAGAGTTCTGCAGAAAGCAGCATTTTGTCATCCACACGCAGAGAAGTGCAACGTAATCCCTGAAGGGGAGAAGTCATAGTTACATGGCTCGTGTCCATATTAAGAGACAGGACTTTGGCCATAAATGGCAGACTTGCTAAAGAGAATGCTCTTGGGGTTACTATATTAATAAGGCAGTTTGCTGCTATGATGATGATGATGATGATGATGATGATACACAAGATCACAGGGTGGTTCACATGATAATATACAGTTTCAGTTCCATCGTTGGTATTGTTGACACACCTGACAGAAATTCCAGGTTTTGAGATCTCTCCCAGCCCTACCTAGAGGTGCTGGGGATTCCACCTGGGGCCTTCTGCATTCCAGGCAGGTGTCCTGTCCCTGCTCCACAGCCCTCCCGATTGTTGGATGCGGTCAAGGAGGAAAAGCGGCAAGATTCAGTTTGTCCGTGAGACCAGACCACCTAGCAATCCTGGGTTAAACTAAACAAGCTCCGGCAACATCGACACCATCCCTTCCAAGCAAATTCATCCCACTTCAACAGCCATGGTTTCCCCTCTTCAACCTCAAGAACCCTTGGAATTGCCATTTATTACTCACAGAGTAACAATTCTCAGCACCTTTAACAAACCCAGTTCCCTGGATTCGTTGGGGGAAAGCCCTGACTGTTGAAGTGGTATAAATGTGTTTTTTATATATATGGTGTGGACAGGACCATAGATTTAGTGTGCAGGTGTTTATGTGCGCACACAGAACATTAAACAGGAAAGAAGTTACCTTCCAAACACACAGAAAGACTGCTTGCTGGTCAAATCCAGCCAGTAGCTCACTCAGGTTAGGACTTGGGGGCTGAGATCCCAGGCCCCACACAGCAGAATGAGACCCCCAGCACAGCAAGTCAAGCCTACCGCATTCGGAAGTAACACAGCTTACCAGAGGGGGGCCCCATAAGCTCATTACATCTAAAAGTCCAAGATTACCTAATGGCACCACTAAAACCAACAGCCATCAACGTGATCTAGGGCTCATTCAATCCCAGTATCTCTGGCTGTGTGAATGGATCAGTGCTACTCAACATGTGTGGGGGAGGAAGATCCAAGGACAATCTATTATATTTTGGGAATGATTCCTAATCATACATAGCCGCATTGTTTTATACTTCCTGGATGTCCTGTAACCATGTTATAAAATAGTTGTGTTCCGTGCCATAAATCAAGCACTGCTAAGAGTTGTTCCTTTTCGTTTTCCAACAAAAATAATAATGGTGTGGCATGAGCAAATTTTTCTTCTGAAAGTGTGGCCCAGAGAAAAAAGTCTGAGAACCACAGGTATAGACAGATCGGTTTTCTCAGCCACATGTAGCAATATCAGTTTTATGCAGACGATCAAAATATTGCTGACTACTCTATTCCTTTCTTAGGGATTGTTCTTCCTTCCAAACTTCACACTGGGGTGAGTGGGGCACAGAGGGAGGAGGGGTTAACTTTGCAGAAGCAGCAGAGAAGCAAAGGGGAGAGAGTAATCCTGCACCAACCTCATTCAGAGGCACCATAGGCCTCCTTTAAGAGGAACATGTCTCACCAGAATTGCTCCAAGAAGCACTAGCCACCAGGCACTCACAATAAGTACCAATCTACAAATGGCGTTTGCCCCCCTACACACAACCAAGCCTAATAAATTCTCATTATCTATGTCTGCATATATGCCTAGACAGCCATTATTAGGGCTTTTTAAATGGAAAGAATCACCTCTTTTACGAAATACGGGTTTGGATCCGTCTCAGAGGCTGTGCTAACAAGCTCTTTGGGGGAGTTTATTACTTTCTCCCACCAGCCTTATGAGGAAGGGTTGAGGGAGTTGAGCATGTTGAGCCTAGAAAAGAGGGGATATAATTGCCATCTTCAAATATCTCAAGGGTTGTCATGTGGAAGAGGGAGCAAGCTTGTTTCCTCCTGCTCTAAGAAGGTAGGATTCGACCAGTGGCTTCAAGTTTCAAGGAGATTCCAACTAAGCATCAGGAAGAATTTTCTGGTGGAAAGAGCTCTTTGACATTGGAACTGTCTCCCT
The DNA here is from genome assembly GCF_964106915.1 of Podarcis gaigeae. Lineage (NCBI taxonomy): Eukaryota > Metazoa > Chordata > Lepidosauria > Squamata > Lacertidae > Podarcis > Podarcis gaigeae. Next base: position 14,664,940 of record NC_139678.1, on the reverse strand, counting down.
TGGGAGGTGATGGACTCTCCTTCCTTGGGGGTTTGTAAGCAGAGGTTGGATGGACATCTGTCATGGATGCTTTCGTTAAAATCCCTCCATTGCAGGAGGTTGGCCCCCGGTGTCCCTTCCCCAACTCTACAAGTCTGAGTCTACTATTCTTCCAGCAGGAGCAGTTGTCCTAGTCAACCCATGGAAATATCAAGGTCAAACTAAAGATGCCTTCAAGGAAGCCTGTTTCGCTTTTGCAAGAGGCGGCACCTAGGCAGGGTGTAACATTTGTCAAGTACCTATGATATTGTCCCAGGCCAAGGGAGCTTTTGCCTCTCCCCTCCAGATGTACTGAAGTCCTGTCAGCCCTGTAAGGTCAATTTAAAATGCATTTCCAACAAACCTAAAGAGGTTTTTCCTACCTGCAAGTTATCGGCATTCAGGTCCGTCTTGTGCTGGTCTGTAGGCTTGTAGCCTCCATGTCGGTCTTCAATAATGGGGTCAAAGAGTTCCTTATACACGTCGTAGCAATCCTCATCACCGGCTACACATCCTACTGTCATAATGTAGGGGTGCCCTACAGAGGTCAAGAAGCCAGAAAAGCCAATGTTTGGGTGGTGCTCGAGTCTAGTTCCAAGATACCAACAGCTTCATGCACTCAAGTCATCAGGAAGAACAAAAACAGATTTTGCATGCCATTCACTTTATAAGGTAAAAGTAATGCATGTTTCACTGTGGTGTAAAAGCCGAAGCCCAATTCAATCAATTTTGCAGTTTGCAGACAAATGCATATGACCATCCGGAACACCAGCTTACAACAACAACAAAAACGCAATATTTTTAGAAAGCTAGTTTAAGCAAAGGTGCCTGGATCACTGTCCCCATTCAACATTATGAAATACCGAAACTAGACTTGGACGGTCACAATTAACTGGTTTTTGTTCACTGATATTACAAAGGGTTTCTAGCTTTGGGGCACTGCCTAGTATGGAGAAAGAGCCTGGCAGATTACTGACAATGGGCAATTATCCATCGTCATTCATATTCTGAGTAGACCCATTGAAACTAAAGGGCTAAAGTTGATTGATTTCAATTGCATCTATTCCACCTACGAATATAATCACCCAGTGGAAGGTTACAGCTTGGCAAGCCCCATACTGGCCTCTTCAAAGAGTCTGGCCACCATTTCTCATTTACAGGGCTTTGTATTTTCAGCATCAACATTAAAATTCTGACCCAGTTAATCAAGATTCTGAAGCTAGTACGCATGATGCAATTTGAGGGGGAGGGAGAACCGTCTTCCTGCATAACTCTAGTTATTTTTTCATTTCCTTTTTGCACCATTTAATATTGCAGGAACAAGGAGTTATGAAGAAGCTTCACACTCAAACCTCTGGAATTTTATCAAGAGAATCCTTTGGCTTCTGAAGTTTCAGCAGTTAAGGACTGCAAACATTTTCTCTCCATCAGCCAGCCAAGTTTCCCAGGAAACCAAGTTCTGCACCCAGTGCTAAATCCTGTGATTCACATAATCATGACATACATTCTAGCTTCATGCTGTGTGTGTTTATGCTGTCTGGGGGTGTGCCATCCTTTAAGGAACTAGTTTCCAATGGAGCTAACCAAAGTATGTATTGCCTGGAACCAATATAGGACCATGAAGGCCAAAAAAACCTTGTTCGGAAATGTCATACTGCTTAGATGATGCAATCGCTATTATACAAAGCTGCACACAGTTCAGGAGCCTGTCCAGTTGTTAACACAGATCCCCCCCCCCCAAAAAATGGCAAAGCTAGAGGCCACCTAGTCTAGCATCCTGTCTCCAACCTAGGTGCCCAGACATCCGAGAAACTTACAAGCAGGACGTCAAGAGAGACGGCAGCCCTCGGACAAATGTCTGGTACTCCAAGGTATACCTTGGGCGGGGAGGGTGAGTTTTTAAGGGAAACCCAAAAGCACGAGAGCAACATTGCTCTCCTGCTGCCATTCCCCAGCAACCAATATTCAGAGAACTCCAGCTCTGATCCTGTACATATAGATATCGTGACTAGTAACCACGTTCCTGTCTTTTCCTAATCTCCTTTTAAAGCCATTAAGGTTAATGGCACAGGGCACTGTTTCCAAATTAGGAAGTGGGGGGTGGGGGGAAAAGCAAGCCTTAAGAAACTCCATCACAAATTATGAGCTCGGCTCAGTTGCGTAACTTGTTTCATTGGAACCACACTTCTCGTAAAATTGCTGGAACGTTTCCGCAATCACAGCTATGGCTTCAGACACAAACACACACACAGGGGTCAATGCCAGCCTAAGCAAAAAGCCACCGGTCCAGAGAAGAATCTCAATCAAGGCTTTTTACCAGGATTATCAACCCCAGTCTGAATGACATCATCCACGGTGCAGCCGCTAGAGGTTACTTTTTCTCTCAGTTTCTGGTACAATTCCGGGGTTAGGACCTTGGCCATATGATTGTTGTGGACGCTCAGGTCTGGGTATTCCTCATCCGCAGGCAGCTTCTGGTTATTAAAGAGGGCCATTTTATCCTTGCTAGAGAGAGAATGTGTGACAAAAACAAAACAAAACGCAAACACGGCAGCATTAAGACAGACAGCAAAAAAGGTCACCAAGATCTGCTCCCCTTTTATTTGCCAAAGAAGTGCCACGGAAGACAACCAAGGAAGGGAATTTTTTAATATATATATATAACACAGCCTCAGTTTTAAGAACTTGGGTTAAAAAGAAAAATTCTTCTTGTGCAGCAGTTTGCATATTTAGCAGGGTATTTACATAGGGATTTGCTGGGAGACCGTGGAGGCCATTGCATGTAATGACTGGATTTATATTCCTTGAATAAAGCCACCTTCAAGGTTTTGGGTGGTCAAGGGCTTTTGCACCAATACGCAAGGCTTTTTAAAGTAGCCAGGCCTTTTGGAGGCTTCAAGGTTGAATCCCCTTCCAGATGCCATTTCAAAGCAGCACTTCCTCGATAACGGAGGGAGAACAGATCCGGATCAAAGCAGGTGTCCATTATTATTTTTTTACCTGGGTTGTCCACCCCAGTTTGAATCACATCATCCACGGTGCAGCCGCTAGCAGTCTTTTTGTCCCTCAGCTTGGCATACAATTCCAAGGTCAACACTTTAGCCATATGGTTGTTGTGGACACTCAGATCGGGATATTCATCCTCCGCAGAGTACTTGCACTTCAGGAGGTTGTGGCTGTTTGAGAATGGCATGGCTGGCACCTGACTGGCTAGGGGAGAAGAAGAAGAGAGCGTGTTGCCGTCACCTCGCCTCTTCCCGCAGGCCACTGGCTTAGCAGTCGCTCTCCGGAAGGAGGCTGGGCCACGGAGCAAGGTCACCTTGCCGCCTGCCCTACCTGCCCATTCAAACACCCTGCCTGCCTGGCACCTGCCCTCCTGGAGGAATGCCAGGGACTTGGCAAACATGGCTCAGTCCGTCCCCCCGTCCCCGGCTCCCTCTCCTACTGGCACAGGGCGCCTCCGGGGCCAGCGCAAGAGAGGGGAAGCCGTCGCTAAGAGATTTGCCCAAGGTCAAGGCGCTGCATCGGTGGCAGCGCCAGGAATAGAAAACAAGCCGCCCAAGCGCTTCCTCCAGGAGCTTTTAAAGAGCTTGGCTACCGAGCGCCTCCCTTCCTTTCCTCGGTCCCAAGGGGTGACCTTCAAGGCCCGGGAGGAGGAGATTTCTTTTGCAGCGAGGCAGAAGAGGCAAGCTCCACGCCAGCAAAATTACGCGCGCACTAATAAAGGGTGCCTAGTTTTGCTTGCAGAGAGAGAGGGAGAGACTTGCAAAGCGAGTGAGAGCAGCCCAGCCTCTCCGTGCGCCCCAGGCCCCGGCTCGCCTCTCTTTTGCAAGAGTAGAAAAGCCGGTCCGGGATGCGCAGCGTTTGGCGCACGGCAAGCCAGCAAGGCGGGAAAGGGGGCGAGGAAGCTGGAAATCCGGCCGACGCTTCTCGGCCGCGCGCTAGGAAGCGCTTTGGCGAGGAGCAGGTGGCACGGACTGCCTGCGGCTGGTGCATCTCGGAGGGCGCAGGGAAGCCGAGCAGGCAGGGCGCGGGCTCGAGGCGCCCAGAGCGCACGGCCGCGCTCTCGCCGCCCCGCCCCGCCCCGCCCGCCGCGATGCACCCGGCTCCTTCTGCCTTGCTCGAAGCTCGAGGGCAGCCCGGAGAACCGCGGACCCAAGGCGAGCCGAGACCCGCGTTTTGGAGAGGGGCGGCTGGCTGGCTGCAGCTCGTAAGTCGGCAGCGCCACGGCTCGCGGGAGGAAGACGCGGCCAGCGCGCCCAGATTCCCTGGGGCTTCTCCGCAGCGCCTCTTTCTCTCTCTCCACTCTCAAGGGGGGGCAGTTCTGCTCCGCAGGACCGATCCGGATATTTTCTAATATCCCCCTTTAAAAAAAAAGTCCTCATTCGCTACAAGGGCTCTTTTTCTTCTCCTCTCGATCGCTTAACTCGGGAGGAAAATAAAGGAAAATGAAACAGTCCCCATTATATAACGCATTCCTCTGCCTGCTTTGGAGACCTCGGCGAGGGATGAATGGATGCGAACACCCTGCTAAATATCAGCTGAGCCGGACTGAGGCGTCCTAGCAATAGACCTGCAGCAGAAGAATTTTTATTTTAAGCGAGGCATCCAATGTTTGAAGCATCTCTCTGTTTCTTGGTTATGGTGGACGCATTCCTAGCTCTGAACTGCGTCCTCTCCCCCACCCCGCGCCTTGGAATAAAATCTAGCATCTTCGTTCCCTTCCAAGCCCAAGAAGCGTACAAACGCGCATCTTTTGGCAACCCCACCCCCCGCCAAAAAAAGGGGGGAAAGCTCTCTTTATCCCTATGCAATTTCTTGGCTGCTTTTCCCTAAAAAGGAAAACAGCCGCCGCCGCCACCACCCGATCTCCTTTTCCTCCCAGCCTGCATCTCTAATCGGAGTCTCATTCCATTGGTAAAGAGGACCGCAGCTGCTGCTGCTCCGCCTGGTCTCCAAAAACTTACCGAGGGCTTCAAAGACGAGAAAAGGCAAAGCGCTTGTTCCCTTTGCCTCTTACAACCCTACAGCTCTCCCAGAAAGACCTGCCGGGAATGGAACCTGGCCCCCACCTTCCCATCACTTTTATAGATACCCAGAGCACGCTGCCTATTGGCTAGTATTTATATTCCATTCATTCCATTGGATCCCGGCTCTCGAGGAGGGGTGAGCTCACTCCGTCTTTTCTTGCCTATTATCGCTCCCCAGTTTGCTGTCCAGCCTCCCCAGTCAGATTGGGGAGGCGGGGGGGGGGAGGGGCGGAGGTTGAAAGAGAAAGTGATGGAGCCCCGGACTTTAAAACTCTCTGACAGGCTAAAGCAAAAGACCTTCAGAGCAAAGGAAAGTTCCTCGGGGACATGGGCTGAGGATATGGGATTCAGGCTGCAGTCCTATATGCCCTTGACTTTGGAGGACGCCGTCCCCGTCCCCACCCGAAAAGCAGGGCGGAAAAAAAAGATGTAAATAAAGTTTAATGCATCATTGAGAGTAAGCCCAGCTGAATGCAATGGGACTTGCATCTGAGTAAACTTGCAGCATCATTGGACGTCACAAATGTATTTTCTTAATACTGCTTAATATTCTGTTGCCAGGTACATTCGCTACAAGGGCTCTCTTTCTGTGCCAAGGTTTTCAAATTCCCAGCTCTTTGGGGGAACGTGACGACATATATATTTTTAATGCACTGAAATACAAACAAGATCTGTCAGGTATCTGTTGCGGGCCAGACCTGAGAGTCATGTGAGCAATTTGCTGCCTTTCTCTGTAAACTTCTCAGAAGTTACCGAGAATGCTCTGGGCTGCAAACCCGACTGCATTGTGCCTCTGCCTGGCATTTGCAGGCTAAGCCTGCATAAGTCTACTTAGGAGTAAGTGCCACACCAATTTCCATAGGGATTATGACCAGGACAGTCCTTATGCACAGGACTGCAGCTTTTAAATATACCAAAGAAAGAAGTTTTTTTTAATTTACTTTTTTTTACAATATGATTCAAAAGCTGGTTTAATTTTTTATTTGTTGCTGCTCATCACAGAATTGCGTGAGAAATGCAGAAATGCATCTTTTTTTGTGTTCTCTTTCGGTTCTGGTGTGGTGTGTGAGCCGATGAGACATTTCCTGTGTCTTTAAGGGTTTGGACAGAAAGTGAAATTCCCCCAGATGCAGCAAGATGTGGTTGAGGACTCCGATCTTGAAGGGCAGAAAGAATTTCAGCAGGTGCAGCTGAGGCCTGGTCAGCAAATAATCTTTAACAGGAGCCTTATTGGGAAAGGACTCATTAAGACAAAGGATTTTTTTAACCCCTTCCATTCTGTGTGAAAAGCAACCTTCAGTAGGAATCTTCCTTTCTCTACATCAACTGACAATATTTCTTTTGCAGCTTCTCCAATGGGAGAAGAGTTGGCAGTCCCTTTTCCCATAACTCTGAGGCCTGGTCATAAGATGAGCCCTCCTGGACAATGTTCCATATATATTGAGAGACAGTAAGGTGTAGTGGTTAGAGTGTTGGACTAGGACTTGGGAAACCAGGGTTCTAAATCCCCATTCAGCCATAACGTTTGCTGGGTGACCTTGGGCCAGTCACAGTCTCTCTGCTTGTCTTACCTCACAGGGTCGTTGTGAGGATAAAATGGAGAGAGGGAGAACTATGTAGGTCACCTTGAGCTCCTTGGAGAAAAAGATGGGATATAAATGTAAGATAATTATTATTATTATTATTTTAATCTATCCCAGGATCCTGTTCCAGCCAGCTGCCTATAGGACATGAGTGTTTCAGCACACCCAGCTCCACATCCCTTGTGTTGCCAGTCAACACATATAAGTGAAATGGAGGTATAAAAATGGGCTCAGGGGCCGGTCCTAACATTGGGTAGAGTGAGGTGGGGCAAGGAGTTTTGGAAGCAAAGTTTTGGAAGGCAAACCTTTGTGTGCCTTGCGGCAGTCCTTGTGTACGCAACCCCTCCCCAAGCTAGCCTGCTGCTCTGGACTCAGTCAATGAAAATGTCCCGCTGCCAGTGTTGCAGTAAGATTCAATTTGACTTCTCCATGGCATGAGAAACAGTGCCGCCTAGTCCCCCTCCACAAGCAACAAAATACTGCATCTCAGGCCAGCCCTGGGTACCTCTTCAAATTGCAAGTAGCAGGTCACATTTTTAAATTTCTTTTGCGTGTGGGGAGGGAGCAGAGCAGGTAGAAATCTAGCACAACAGGAAGCAAGCTAGACTAGACCCAGTTTCTCACTGACGTTGTACGTTTTTTACTGCAGGGAGATGTGTTATTGTTTAATAGGGGAAGGTGGTGTGTGTGTGTGTGTGTCTTTAAATGCCATCCCCACCTACAATCTTAAATTGACCACTCCGCTTCAGCCACCTTGCGATTCTACCACCTCACTCAGTTACATGGGTAGACCCGCTCTCCCAGTGAGAATATTATAATGCTTTTGCGCAGGGGAAAGAAGCTGAGCTGCATACAAGCTAGGCTTTATTTAATAGCCACACGGTCTGTGGGACCTTGGAAGAGAGCAGCTTTATTTCTGCACTGTGAAAAGCTCTACCTGCTAATTGCTCCAGATTAAGGCACAGCTACATGAGACGGTTGAAAAGTTGGCAAGCCTATTTTCGCAGGCTGCATTGAGCTCTGAGCAAGCTGCTCCCTTTTTCTAAGCTAGGGTCATAGAAGGGACCCTGGGAATCATCTAGTCCAACCCCCTGCAATGCAGGAATATGCAGCTGTCCATTATGAGGATCGAACCTGCAACCTTGGCTCACTCTAACCAGATGTAAAGGATAGTAAAGAGCCTGGTTAGCCTAGTCAACAGAATGCTTCACCCTGGACTAGTGGCAATCAAATCCCTGTTCAGCCATGGAAGTCAGTGGGTAATCTTGGGCCAGGTGCTTTTTCATGACTTAACCCACCTCACAGGGCCGTTGTGGCTAGTGCTTTTTCCTGAAGGTACTCAAAGGGTAGCCAGTGCCTGCAGCTTTCCCCACCCGCAGTGTTAAAAGTGTGGCAATTACTATATCAACTTCATGGTGCATATTAGCACCTTATTTTATTATTATTAACAACAACAACATTAGTTGTGGGGATAAAAGTTAGGGGGAAGAACTGTGTGTACCAACCGGAACTCCTTGGGGAAAATGTGAGATTTGGAATGTCTTCAAGGAACAGAAGCAATTGTGTAAAGATGACATTTTTGCTTGTGTAATACATTTTCTGCCAAAATTTCCTCTACGACTGTTAAAGGCACAGCATCCCAGTCACCCTAAAATGCATCTTCTTTAAGCGTGATGGGAAACCACACCTGACAACATTCTCACTTCTGCACAAATGTCAGGGCACTTCCAGACTGTGGCTACCGAGCAAGTGAGATGTGCATTCTGCAAACTCAGGTTGTGTAGTTTGCAGAGGATACGGTGCTGTTCCACAACAAACCCGTTTCTAAAACCGCCCAGACTTTTTGTGGTCAGAAAGATGCTCTGCGAAGTGTGGAGATAACAGTTGCTTGACGCTGTGTCATGCAACTTCCCTGCAAATAGCTCAGAATGAGTGCTCAGTAAAACAGGTCAGCTGGGAGTGACCTTGAAAAGTGCAGAAGTTCTGTTGATGTTCCTTCATAGCTCTCTCTCTCTCCAGTCTTGAGCTGTGATTTCTATCAGAGTTTCGGGAAAGGTGATACCAATTTGTATGAGAAAGCTAGTGATGGATCTATGTATATGTTGCCTGCTGTAGGAGTGCCAATTTACTTCCAGTATGATCTGCTTGTATATTTGCAAATAAAACAAATATTATGACAATGCTGTAAGTTCCACTGTGATATATGTTCCTGGAACTTCCCATAATTTTGAGGAAGCGGGGAACATGTGCACAGGGTATTTTCTTTCTTTTTTTCAGATTTTTTTTTATTGGTTTTCACACTATTATAAACAAACAAACACATAAGACAAGCAAACATAAATCATAGCCTTATTAAAAATTACACTTACGTATTAACATTGTTAAGTGACTTCCTCGCATCCCCTTGGTTGAATTTCATTGCATATCCTTTTAAAGGTTTTCCAAATCACGGTTCTTATAAAATTTAACTTAAACATTAACATCCTTAAATCTTCAGATTATGAAATTTAACATATTAATTCATCACTTAACATAAATAAAATCCTAAGCCAATTTAGTATCTGCAAGTTGTTTTCAGTTAATTTAACTTTGGGTATTTTCTTTCCTGATAAGAAATACGCCTCTTTAATAGTGGTGGAAGTTAGTTAGTTGCAGTTATATTCCACCTTTTTTTCTCCAAGGAGCTCAAGGTCTTGCCATGATTCTTCATTTAAACCCCCACGACAACCCTGTGAGGTAGGTTAGGCTGACAGGCAGTATGACTGGCCCAAGGTCACCCAGTGAGTTTTATGATTCAGTGGGGATTTGGATGCTGGCCTGCCAAGTCCTAGCCTAACACTGTAACCACTACACCATGCTGCTGTTGTGTTTTCAACAGGTGTCGCTTTCCACAGAACTGCAGCTCATCTTGGTGATTTTTTGCCTGTTGTGCAATCATTTGGGACAGAGGTCCCCGGCCAGTGTATTTAATCTGATCCTGGATCTAGTCTCCTAGGTGAACTCCAACAGAAATTGTTTGTGCTCTGCCCGTCTGGAGAACTTCATGTTTGAGAACCCTGCAAAGCTCCATTAACTTATATACGGCTATAAAGTGCTGAATGTTTGTGGAACTGGTTCCTTGGCCAAGATTTACACAGGGATATAACAATATGCTTTGTCAACAGTACCAATTAATCATTTCCTACCAGTTGCGTCTAATGTTACACGGAAACACAAGCCTAAGTCGGGTGAGATTGCAGATAAGTACGGCTTCAAGACTTCAGCAGAATCAGGCCCAACAGCTTCATGTTACTCCAGACCTGGTTTTCAGAAGTGAAATCAAATTGCACACAGTGTTTCTAGTCTGGTTACTTTATATTTCAAAGAGAATCTGGACTTTCAGGTCTGTAGAGGCTCCTGTTTTCACTCTTTAAAAGTGTTTTGGTTTTTTTTAAAGCACTGATAGTTTTGCTTGGTAGTAAAGGTAAAAGGTAAAGGGACGTCTGAAAATTAGGTCCAGTTGTGACCGACTCTGGGGTTGTGGTGCTCATCTTGCTTTATTGGCCAAGGGAGCCGGCGTACAGCTTCCGGGTCATGTGGCCAGCATGACTAGAACCAGAGCAGCGCACAGAAATGCCGTTTACCTTCCCGCTGGTGTGGTACCTATTTATCTACTTGCACTTTGATGTGCTGTTGAACTGCTAGGTTGGCAGGAGCAGGGACCAAGCAACGGGAGCTCACCCTGTCGCGGGGATTCGAACCGCCGACCTTCTGATTGGCAAGTCCTATGCTCTGTGGTTTAGACCACAGCACCACCCATGTCCCTTTTGCCTGGTAGTGAATCCATGAACAAATCAATTAATGGGATTAGTGAGGCTGTATGGAGCTATAATGTTGATACTGCTATCATAAGACACACAGCTCTTCTTTACCACCACCCCATTCTGAGGAGCTAGGAGAAAGCCATATACTTTGGAATTGATTTGTGGAATATTCGCCAACAAAGGTTGTCAGCTGCTGCTAACCGTATATCTGGAGGCATTAGCAAGAGATAAGGCTTATCTTGAGGACTGGAGAGAGCCAGGATCAAATCCCTCCTCAGCCACAGAGAGCTCCCCAGATGACTCTGGGCTGCTGCATATCGCCACACTGAGAAGCATAGAGGAAGGAGAATATGGGAAAAAAGTGATTTTTAAGACATTGTTGTCTGAAAATAATAATTGTGCTCACTGCTAAGGTATATTGGTTCTAAACCTAAGTACTAGCAGCCTATTCAAACCATGGAAGCTATCTTAATGCATACCACTGGAATCAGCCCTACCACACAGCTAATAAAAGGTATAAGAGACCCATCTTGTTTTCAACCTGGCCACCCTAATTAAAGCCAAAACGAAATAATAACAGCTGAATGCTTAAACGCACACCCTTTATATACCACTCGAAGTCTTGAAGCCTCATAGCCAGTGTTGCTCAGTGCCATTTTGAAAGGTTCAGTCGGCCATTTTTATTCAAAACAGCCTCCGACTTAGACAAAAACATCATGCAAAATCGACTTACGATATCTCAAGGGGTTTCCAAACAGACAAAACAACTTTCCAACTATATATGGTAGATAGATAAAACAACAGAAGTCCAACGCTAGGACAAAATGGCAGAGGCAGGACCATATGTGTTTGAATACAAATTGCCGCCCCCTCCCTCCCCCATGAGGGTTGTAACCCTATTCTGTGGACAGGCGGAAATGTCAGAACTTTACAGTCTTCCTTTGCACAGCCTTCCCCAACTGAGTGCCCTCTAGATGTCTTAGACAACAACTCCCAACAGCCCCAACCAGCTCAGCAATTTGGGGAAGGTTGCCTTAGTGCAGGGGTCAGCACTGGGCCGTGGGCCGGTCCACCGTCCTTCAGACCATGTGGTGGGCCAGACTATATTTTGGGAGAAAAAATGAACGAATTCCTATGCCCCACAAATAACCCAGAGATGCGTTTTAAATAAAAGCACACATTCTACTCGTGTAAAAACACGCTGATTTCCGGACCGTCTGCGGGCCGGATTGAGAAGGCGATTGGGCCGCATTTGGCCCACGGGCCTTAGGTTGCCTACCCCTTCCTTAGTGCATTTTTATGCTGATGGGAAAAGTTGCCATTCAGCCCCTTATACAGCAGTCAAAGGGAGGTTGGAGAAGCTTTGTTCCCTCAAGAGGTTGCTAGACTCCACTTTTCATCATCTGGGGTGGGGGCACAGGTTCCCCACCCCCAAACTAAAGAAGCCTTTCCACTGAAATGTTTTTAAAGGTGTTAATCCCTCATCCAAATAACTGTGTACAAGAATTGCAATGTTTTTTAATGACTTCAGAGCAGGTTCCGATTTCTTCCCTCAATTCTTAGGCCGTAAAGGGGAAGCCAAGCATCCCTGCTGTCTTCTTAGCACAGCTCCAGCTGAGATAATTCCTCTTAATGCCAGACTTAGAGTTCCCAGTGGGTTATCTTAGGTTACATTTGGCTTATTCTAGAATAAAGCATCGCAAGCAAGACACCACCGTTGTCGTCGGGTGACCTCTCCATTTCTTGCTTTCATTTTGCCAGCCTTCATCCCCCACCCCAGCCAATGAGCTCACTTTGGTCTCTGATTCTAGATTGTTAACTTTTGTCCTGCAAATGCCTTTTCATGACTACTCAAAGCTATCTCTCCACTTTCCTTGCTTCGGTGTCCTTAGCACAAAATAATATTTTTGTGTTTTTATCCCGTAATCCATCCTGTGATCCTTGGATGAAGGATGGTATATAAATTTAATAAATAAATAATAATAATATTAAATTATTGCCAGCACTTATATCCATGCAGGTTAAAAGTTCATCACCTGCTCAATTTCTGGATTTGAGGTTGCTGTTAAACTTACAGTTTATTTAATATAAATAACTTATTTATTATTTAGGGAAGCTTTTAATATCTGAAGGACTGTTGTATTTTAATATTTTGTTGGAAGCCGCCCAGAGTGGCTGGGGAAACCCAGCCAGATGGGCAGGGTATAAATAATAAGTTATTGTTATTGTTATTACAGAGTCAGTGTGCAGAAAATCACAAGGATATACCGTATTTTTCACTCTATAAGACACACTTTTCCCCTCCTAAAAAGTAAAGGGAAATGTGTGTGCGTCTTATGGAGCGAATGCAGGCTGCGCAGCTATCCCAGAAGCCAGAACAGCAAGAGGGATCACTGCTTTCACTGCGCAGTGATTCCTCTTGCTGTTCTGGCTTCTGGGATTCAGAATATTTTTTTTCTTGTTTTCCTCCTCCAAAAACTAGGTGCGTCTTATGGTCTGGTGCATCTTATAGAGCGAAAAATACGGTACTTGTTCCAAGCAGTAGTAATGTTATGTTTTACAGTGACACGTGAAACAAGCAGCCACAGAGAGCTACAATAATCCAAGGCCTACCCTCAAAACTCCACTTGCCAGGACTGCTGCTGAGCCCAAGCCACACCAGGGACTAGCACCTTGCAAAATAAACACAAATAGTTCATATTTGCTTATTTGTTTGCTTGTTTACATACCACTCTTCAAGGATCACAGTTAAAGCTGCCTGGCATGTAGGGGCTGCTGTGGTTTTCTTACTGGATTATCTGTGGGTTGGGGGAAATCCAAATGAGGGGGGGGAGGGTGCAAGCTGTCATTTTACAGATTCATAGAATTGTACATTTGGAAGGGACCACAAGGGCCATCTAGTCCAGCCCCCTGCAATGCAGGAATCCTTTTGGCTTGAGCCCATGACTCAATGAGATTAAGAGTCTCACGCTCTCCTGTCAACAACATTGTGTGGATCCTGCAAAAGAGTGAGAGAAGCAGTTTCAAATCCGCATTAAACATCAGTGTGGACAGGCCCTTAGCTTAATTTCTGACTTACAGCTGTTAGGCAGAGTGTCCTACTAGCTAGTAGGGACGCGGGTGGTGCTGTGGGTAAACCTCAGCGTCTAGGACTTGCCGATCGCATGGTCGGCGGTTCGAATCCCCGCGGCGGGGTGCGCTCCCGTCGTTCGGTCCCAGCGCCTGCCAACCTAGCAGTTCGAAAGCACCTCTGGGTGCAAGTAGATAAATAGGGACCGCTTACCAGCGGGAAGGTAAACGGCGTTTCCGTGTGCTGCACTGGCTCGCCAGATGCAGCTTGTCACGCTGGCCACGTGACCCGGAAGTGTTTGCGGACAGCGCTGGCTCCCGGCCTCTAGAGTGAGATGAGCGCACAACCCTAGAGTCTGGCAAGACTGGCCCGTACGGGCAGGGGTACCTTTACCCTACTAGCTAATGGCCTATAGATATAGCAGCTGGCAGAGTTTTCCTGCCCTAGTATCTTAAAAGATGCTAAAGGTCCACCTGTAACAAAAACCAGCCACCATGCAGCATCTTCAAGGAACCTGTAGCTAGAGAATACCTGCCTGCTTTCTCTTTCATCAGCCTTTCCCAGCTTCCCCTGCGGGTTAATTATCATTGTTGTGCATTAGAGTTCTGTGTTTCAAAAAACAAATAGATTTGGGGGGTTGGGCCTGAAAGCCTTGCTGAATTGGGACATTGTTTCCCCCCCACAAAAAAAACTTCCCAGTGTGTTGATAACCGCTCCGGGATAGAAGGTGGCATTAGATATTTCCTCGACTGACCGTATAAGTATCTTGTTGAATTATACAGCAGATGGGTCTGAATTATAGAGCAGGAAGCATGTTTGCAATCAAATACGGAGCCCTCAGATAATTGCTCCAAAGATTTCTAATACGTAGATGGGGGAGAAGCAGAGAAGTTTCTTGGGGGCTGTGCTATTCATTTCCCCCAGAGGCTTAATTATAAATGTTATGCAGCGTGTGCTGTAGGGAAACTGCTTACGTCTCTGAAATGGTGCAGGAGAAACTAAGCACCCTATATCTCAGTGCAGTCCTCGATATGTCTACTCAGGAGTAAATTCCACCAGGGCTTTCTACCTAGCTTAAGTGTGCACAAAATTGCAATTTACCTAACGCCACTTTAGTTACAAAGAAGTGAGGTTTGCTACATACGTTGCGGTTTATTTCTTTTGCATTTTTTGGGAAGGTTTGTAATTTTCACGTTGCAGCTATCTGAAGTAGGGCAGTTGTTCTTTACACTCCCCGCCCTCCCAAAAAAGGGGGAGAGAGAGGAATTGCACCCCATTGGGCGGAAGAGTCCTGCATTGCAGGAGGCTGGACTAAATGGCCCTTGTGGTCCCCATTAGCTGTATAATTCTATGGTCTTTATAATCACCCGATGCAATATTTAGATCCCGGAATCCGTGAACAAGCCCTCAGATGTCTAAACTAATCCTCCCCTCTGATACTGTGTCCTTTTGGTGACCTTACAGTCAAATTCTTTCAGACAAATTATTGCCTTGCACTCACATGTGAAAGAACAGACGCTGTTTTCCTGAATGTGGAGATTAGTATTTTTGAAAACCTCTAGGATTAGAAAATAGCGTAATTAGAAGCAACTTTGTTCCCCGTGTTTCCTGGGGACTGTTAAAGCCCAAGGATGGGAGATGTTTCTCTCTGAACTTAAAGGGCAGTTTTCACTGGATTAACCCGTATTAGTGTATGAAATATTTGGCCCAATAAATATTAAGAGGTTGCCTGCCCACAAAATGATGAAATCGTTTGCATCTGAGCATTTTCTGTGTTCTTCTAAAATTGCAAATACTTCTAAAATTACCTTTGAGTGCTGTCAGAAAGGTGAATTGCTCCTTTGTAGGCCTAACTAGTATATGGCTGCTTCCTTTAAATAAATTTTTAAAAATCTGGCTCTGCTCTTATGCCTTTAACAGCAGTCTGACATACAGAAATTCAACAGGTGATGCTTTTCCTGGCTCGGAGAGAACATAATGGTAAAAGCTCCACCTGGTTAATTCCTGCATATCTGGTAACTGTTAAAGTCCCAGAGCATACCCTCCGTAATAATAATAATAAAATAATAATAATAATAATAATATTTATACCCGGCCCATCTGACTGGGTTGCCCCAGCCTCTCTGGGTGGCTTCCAACACATATAAAAACACAATAAAACATTAAACATTTTAAAAAAGCTTCCCTATACAGGGCTGCCTTCAAATGTCTTCCAAAGGCTGTACAGCTACTTATTTCCTTGGCTCAGGGGTTGCACAACTCCATACCTTCCAATATTTCTCTGATGAAAATAGAGATGTCGTAAGGAAAAGCAGGACATCCCAGGATCAAATCAGAAACCAAGATATCTTCTGTAAATCCGGGACTGTCCCTGGAAATTAGAGACACTTGGGGGGGGGGGAGAGCAATGTTTGCCAACAGCAGCACCCAAGGGCTCAAGTATGTCAGCCAGTACCTTCTATGGCACCCATGAAAGTTGTCAATAAATATCCCCTCAAAAATCCTCAAGCTATGAGAATCTGTTTGCTCTTCCTGCTCAGTTCCTGTTTGCACTGATTCAGCCTTTCCTGCACTGAGAACCCACCTCCTTTAGTAGTAGTAGTGGTAGTAATGGGATTTTTATTAGGAGTGCATTTGTTCCTCCTTTCCCACCTCCTGTATCCACAAGGGTGATGGGATGCTATGATTCTACATATGACTGTGGCCTGATGGGAAGTCTTGCACATGACTATGGCCTGATGGGAAGTCTTGCACATGACTGTGGCCTGATGGGAAGTCTTGCTCCTAAGCTTCGCTTCTGTACATAATGCTGCACAAACCATTCTAATACTAAGACATTCACTCACCACCTTAGAATGTTCAGTTCACATTGAGTTCAGGAAAACATTGTACCTGGCCCGTTCTTAATGCATAGTTGACCACTTCTACGGATGAATGCTATATCAATCACTAGTAAAAGTTTAATAAGGAGGTTTTCACGCCTGTTCAATTCTGTGTTCCCTTTCCAACCCTTTAATCTATTGGTGATTAATGCTTATATGCAACCCTTGTATTGTATTTGTGTTAACCAATCAGCAACAAGCACATACGCGGCAATGCTGTAATATTCAATAAAAGGGACTCCCCGAGACATGCTCGAGAGGTGCCTCCCAGATGACGCTCACTACCTGTCTGTCGTTATTTCAACCCAACACAAGGGCAATTTTTATTTTTAATGCAGCTGTTTTGTGCAATTGCAGATCAGCTCAAAAGAGCTTTTAAAAAAACTCAAAAACCTTCAGAAATAACCAGTGGGAAAAGGGCCGGCTGCATGCTTTCCTTTGGGCTGATGTCGGAAACAAAATGGAAGTAGGGTGTGTGTGACAATAGATGCCACCCAGGGACGTGTCACCACAGATATCAAAGAAAAAGCCACACACACAATGCATTTCAGAGCATCCAGTATTGGGTAACAGGCAATTTTATACTGGGTTTTCTTCCACTGTCAGATCAGTAAAATCTGAATTTATTTGCAGGGGACGGGTGGGAGACAGCGTAGATTGCCGTATGGATAAGGATATGTGGGCACCCTGAAAACAAACAAATACAGTTCACACCAGCAGCATTATGCTCCAAGCCCTGAGGGTTTGAGGTCTCTACCCACATGTGAGATTTAGCCTCTGGCAGCCAGTTGCCTAATTGTTTATAAGCTAAATCCCATCTAAGTAGTAAAAGCCAAGTGACACATTTAGATAGGAGTGCTGTGCCTGGGGGTGCAAGGCTTCAGTTCAAAGCTCGCTCTGAAACTTTGGCCAGGATGCTTTCTGGGAAGCAACCATGTGAGAAAAATGTATGTTGCAACATGTCCTACAGTCCCTGGGATTTTTATTTTTATATTATTTTTTGTCTTCTTCAAATGGACTCATTCTCAGCCTGACTCAGTAGCTTCAAGAATTCTATCGGTATAATGGAATGATTGTGAAACAGGAAGTGAGATTCCTGCCGGCCCGCCCCCCCCTGCCATAGAGTGTGAGTGATTAAGCAAAGGGGAAGAAGAGTCAACTTGCATATTTCACTGTAGGCAGTATGGAGTAGTGGTTAGACTTAGGACCAGTTTACCAACAAGATCTGTATAGTTCAAGCTATGGTTTTCCCAGCAGTGATGTATGGAAGTGAGAGCTGGACCACAAAGAAGGCTTGTTGATTGGAAGGCCGGTGGTTCGAATCCCTGCAATGGGGTGAGCTCCTGTTGCTCTATCCCAGCTCCTGCCAACCTAGCAGTTCAAAAGTACACCAATGCGAGTAGATAAATAGGTACCGCTGCAGCGGGAAGGTAAATGGCATTTTAATGCGCTTTGGCACTCGTCACGGTCCTCTGTGTGCCAGAAGTGGCTTAGTCATGCTGGCCACATGTCCCGGAAAAACTGTCTGCGGACAAACGCTGGCTCCCTTGGCCTGTAAAGCGAGATGAGCAACCCCAGAGTTGTCTGCCTAATAGGTATCTAAAGCCATTTGCACATAACAAAATATAATAATAATAATAATAATAATAATAATAATAATAATAATACCCTGGGCTCAGGGTGGCTAACACCAGTAAAACTACAATAAAAACATAATGGGGGACAGAGAAAAAAACCAATTTAAAATACAGGTTAAAATACAATTTAAAATGTATTTTATCATAGTAATTGTTGAACTGAAATACAGTTAAGAAGCATATTAACAGTGAAATACAATTAAGAAGAAGTATATTAATCGTGAAATAATTATTAAGCTCCAACTTAAAATGGTTTCTTTATTCATAACAAACATTTTGGAAATGTACATCCAGGCGTCCCCCCCCTTAATTTTTTTGGGGGGCCCCAAGAGTGCGGGGCCCTAAGCTATAGCTTTGTTTAGTTTATACGTAAATCCGGCACTGTGTGTATGATCATAGCTGTCAACTTTTCCCTTTTCTTGCGAGGAATCCTATTCAGAACAAGAAAATTTCCCTTAAAAAAAGGGAAAAAGTTGACAGATATATGTATGCTTTAAAGCCTTGCGCGCGGGCGCCTTCGCTTCCTCTCATTCTCCTTTAGACAAAGTGCAATGAAAATTTAAAAAAAGCAAAAATGCTGAGGAGGAAGCGAAGCCGCTCGCCGCCTTCAAACCGGGAACTAGGCAAGCTTTTCCCTGGCAGGGAGCCATCGAGGGCGGGGAAGCCGAGGAGCGTCAGCAGCCTGCGACAGCCCGAGAGAAGGGAGAAGAAAGCGGAAAGAGCGACAATAAAAGAAAGGAGGGAGAGAGAGAAAAAACCACCCCACGTGCGCGCATGAGTGAGGTTGTTTATCTGCTCTGATCCTATGCACCCTCCCCGCCTCCTTCTTCCTGTGCGCCCACGTGGGAAGCCGGCAAAGGTAAGGATCTATAAATACTCCTGCTGAGATCCTAAAAGGAGCTGGTCGCTGGAAGACTCCGAGCAACAGGAAAAGCGCTTTTTCCACCCCCGTCCACTTCTTGGTTGACTTTCAAAGGGGACCGGGCACATTTTCATGGAGGATGAACTTAGTGGCAGGATGGCCATTCTGCCCTGCGCCTCTGCAGTTGGAGGAAGCAATACTCCAGAACACCAGTTGCTGGAAACCAGAGAGGGTTGCTCCTGTCCTGGGGTCCTGCTCGCTGGGGTTTTCCCCTCACACGCAGCGGTTCTCAACCTGTGGGTCCCCAGATGTTGTTGGACCACAACTCCCATCATCCCTGAGCTCTGGCCTTGCTAGCTAGGGGTGATGGGAGTTGTAGTTCAGCAACATCTGGGGACCAACAGGTTGAGAAAGGCACGTGGTCGGTCTTTTGAGAACAGGATGCGAAGCCAGATGGGCTACTACAAGCCTGTTTTCTTGTGGTGTTCGTGGAGGGGAAACAAACAAGAGCTCTGAGTTAAGGGATTGCAAGCCCTTTGCACCCTTCGCCTGGGAGGTGATCCCCATTTGAAGGAAATGAGGGCTGGCGGAGGCTTCCTCCTGTGCTCAGAGTTGGCTGTTTGCACAGTACATTTAAAGCGTGATGATAGCGCTCTAAACAGGCCGGCCGGCCCCCCAAAGAATTATGGGAGCTGTAGTTTGCATACCCTCCCACCATTTGTCCGATAAAAACAGGGACGTCCTGTTCCATCTTCATCATCAGTTTCATATTTATACCCCACCCATCTGACTGGGATTCCCCGCTAAAGTATAACTCCATACCCTCCAACATTTTTCCAATGAAATTTGGGACGTCCTAAGGAAAAGTGGGACATTCCAGGATCAGATCAGAAACCGGGCTGGCTTCTGTAAGTCCGGGACTGTCCCTGGAAAATAGGGACACTTGGAGGGTCTGAGTTTGTTGTAGGCCAATAATAATAATAATAATAATAAATTTTTACTTATACCCCGCTCTCCCCAGCCAAGGCGGCTAACAACCAATAATAAAAACAAGTTGATTAAAATACAAATTAAAAAGATTAAAATACCACATTAAAACATTAGGATGCAGCCTCTTCACAGGAGGAGAAAGGAAAAAGAAAGAGGTGGAGGGAATCAAACTGATTCTATGCCAAATGCCAGATGGAACAACTCTGTCTTACAGGCCCCGCGGAAATAAATCAGATCCTGCAGGGCCCTGGTCTTATGAGGCAGAGCGTTCCACCAGGCTGGAGCCAGTGTTGAAAAGGCCCTGGCTCTGGTTGAGGCTAATCTGACTTCCTTAGGGCCCGGGACCACTAGGGTGTTGCTATTTATGGACCTTAAGGTCCTCCATGGGGCATACCAGGAGGAGGAGGGAACAGCCTGGTGCAATTGCCCTGGGCCTCAGAGGCCTAAGCCAGTCAAGGACCGTTGCCAGACTTGTGCACCTTAAAGATTTTTGCTTTTCCACCCTCTTTACTGCAGTGCAGAGCTGTTACCTTTGGAAGGAAAGAAATGGAAAAAAACCTCAGCCCTGCACCCATTTCTTTTACAGCAGTCCCCAAAATCTAGTAGGCAAAGTGTTTTCTGCCACCTGTTTCCATGCATGAAAAAGCTTCACCTATATCTCTCTGATTCTGCTTCTCTTAATCATACAGGAGCAAAGCTGTTTTTAAAAACTGTATTTATGCAATTAACAATTCCAGCCCAAAGGTTTCTTCTTGCCACCTGCTTGTCATTTTGTCCTCTCTTTTTTGCATTTTTTCTTTTCCTCTCTTTAAAATCCCATTAGCTTGTAAATTGCAAATGGAAGTTAATCAAATCAGAAGGCAGGATCGCAGCACTTAATTAGCGTTTTGGAATTAACTGCACTTGCCTCTCAATTGCTTTCTAATAGCACAGTGTGTTGGGAGCACAGGATGGGGGGAAAGGATGATGTGTCCCTCCTTATAATGCAAAGATCAAATTTGCATTGAATGTAATCTTATTAATTATTAGGCAGAGAACTGGATGCAGAGTGATATTTTGAGTGTTAAGTTCTCAGAATGCTTTTCTGAGCCTGTTCCTCAGAGTTTAAGGTGGTCTTGAGAGTATCCTGTCTACTAATAATAAGCACATTCTCTAAACACCTATCCTTTGGTTTGCTAAAACTATACCATCCATGCATGAGAGGGAGGAATTAGCAGAGCTGGGTGAACTCCCGTGTTTTCAGGTCATGGAACAGGGCTTTGGGGAGGCAGAAAACCAAGGAGGGATGGGGAAATGGAATGGAAAAGGGCCTGGCCAGCCAGCTGGCTAAAACCTTGGAACAGCATTCCACATCACAGAAACCTGTTGCAGATTCCATCTGTACAGGATCTAATGATGATGATACCGAGAGTGCAAAGGGATTTTCCTGAACACTTAATTGACAGCAGCTTTCATTGCATCTTGGAGTAGGTGTCATGTTTTCTGGGTCATGCAAGCAAGAACTGAGTTGGGGCTTTCCAGTCTTGGGTCTCCAGCTGTTTTTTGGACTACAACTCCCATCATCCCTAGCTAGCAGGGCCAGAGGTCAGGGATGATGGGAACTGTAGTCCAAAAACAGCTGGAGACCCAAGTTTGAAAAAGCCCTGAACTAAATGATGCATAAAGGACGCGGGTGGCACTGTGGGTTAAACCACAGAGCCTAGGACTTGCTGATCAGAAGGTCAGCAGTTTGAATCCCTGCGAATGGGTGAGCTCCCGTTGCTCGGTCCCTGCTCCTGCCAACCTAGCAGTTCAAAAGCACGTCAAAGTGCAAGTAGATAAATAGGTACCGCTCCAGCAGTAAGTTAAACGGTGTTTCCGTGCGCTGCTCTGGTTTGCCAGAAGTGGCTTGGTCATACTGGCCACATGACCTGGAAGCTGTACACCGACTCCCTCGGCCAATAAAGTGAGATGAGCGCCGCAACCCCAGAGTTGTCCGCAACTGGACCTAATGGTCAAGGTTCCGTTTACCTTTAGGTGATGCATATTGGGGCAAAAATAAATAAATCTTAACTTTACAGTTGACTACTGTGAGAACAGGTTGCTGGGCTCAACAAGCTTATGGCCTGATCCAACAGCGCTCCTCTTACAGGGTAGGCAGGTTCAATATACATTGTTGTTGTTACTGTTATTGGGAAATGGTAGACTCTCCCTCCTTGAAGGTTTTTAAGCAGGGCCCGGATGGCCATCTTTCATGGATGCTTTAGCTGAGATTCCTGCATTGCAGGGGGCCAGAGGATGACCCTTGGGTCCCTTCCAATTCTAAGATCCTATTATTATTATTATTATTATTATTATTATTATTATTATTATTATTATTATTCTATACCATCCTTCACCTTGTGATCACAAGGTGGCTTATAGGATAAATCTAAATGCATACGTAATAAGTTTTTTTTATAAAAAAATAAGCACTGTCATTTGGATCAAGACATGCTGCAGGTCTGAAAGCTTGTGATATGCTTTGCAATGAGGTATTTTGTTAAGCCTGTGTTATAAATCCGTTAGTACTTGGAATGCTTACCTGTCCAGTGTGTGTGTGTGTGTGTGTGTGTGTGTGTGTGTGTGTGTGTTGAGAAGGAGCTTCTCAGCCCTTCTAATCCATGAGGGATGTGCATTGTGGTTTATTTATATTCTGCCCACTTAGAACTCATATCCCTGTCGGATGAGAGTTGCTATGTTCCCTGTCCTTTCGAGATCTGTGCTCCTCTGGGATACATTCAAAGTTGCCCACTTAACTGTGAGCCTAGGAATCGGTTAACTCCTATTTCCTAGAGTGATAAATGGGGGGGGGGGACTGTGCTTTGAGCAGAACTGGTTGCCCAAGATTGCTGCTTGTGAGAACCATGCCCATTCCTCATATTTGGAATCACAGCTGCGATGAAGGGAGACTGGGATTTAATTAGGGTGGCGCTGTGGGTTAAACCACAGAGCCTAGGCCTTGCTGATCAGAAGGTCGGTGGTTTGAATCCCTGCGACGGGGTTTGCTCCCATTGCTCGGTCCCTGCTCCTGCCAACTTAACAGTTTGAAAGCACGGCAAAGTGCAAGTAGATAAATAGATACTGCACCAGCGGGAAGGTAAACGGCGTTTCCGTGCGCTGCTCTGGTTTGCCAGAAGCGGCTTAGTCATGCTGGCCACATGACCCGGAAGCTGTACGCCGGCTCCCTTGGCCAATAAAGCGAGATGAGCGCCGCAACCCCAGAGTCGGCCACGACTGGACCTAATGGTCAGGGGTCCCTTTACCTTTTAGGATGGTATTTATAGGGTGGTACTGTTGGAAACCGCCCCCCCCCCCACCCTGGGAAGGCTGCCAACTTCCCAGTTCAAACCTCTGGTTACCTTTCTTCCATGGTACTAGAGCTTTTGCTCTACCTTGGTGTTGACTCTTGCAACCTTCAGGTGTGGGTTTGTCTCTCCTGTGGACAAACCATGTACTTCACTCAAGACCTCAGTGTCTGATACCTGGTTTGAGCTGCTAGCCACAGCTATATATGCAACAGCTGTGTTAGCAAACTCCCGAGAGTACCTCTTGGGTGGCAGTCCCTTTGTGACTCTCTCAAATCTACGTATCCAGGGAAGCAAAAGGCATTATCTGATTTCAGGGACACGTTCCAGCCAGGCAAAACCAATCAGGGTGCAAAACAGGAACAGAGAGCGGATGTGGCCCGGGGGCCGGGTTCCCAGTCCTGGAAGGACGCATTTGCCCCCTGATCCTTGCCACCCCCCGAAGTATAGATCTTGGAGGAAGGAATGGGCACAGAGGGGGGGAAATAAACAATCTGTGTGTTCCCTTCTTCTTTAGCTCCAGCTAACCTGCCGGCCACAAGAGTATCGCGATGAGTTTTATTGACTACAGAGAGACGATAAAGGAAGGGGACACGGCGATTGTCTTCTTGGGCCACGAGTCCATGTTTCCGGTGAAGGTGCAGCATGGTGGTAAGACCCAGACGAAGTATGGCGTCATCAGGCATTCCAGCGACCTGATAGGCAAGCAGTATGGCTCCAAGGTGACCTGCAGCAAAGGAGGCTGGGTGTATATTCTTCATCCGACTCCTGAGCTGTGGACTCTGAACCTCCCCCACCGGACGCAGATCCTGTATTCGACAGACATCTCTCTCATCACAATGATGCTCGAGCTGAAGCCGGGGTCCATTGTCTGTGAATCAGGTAAAGGTTCTTGTTGCATGGCATTTGGGAATACTTTCTCGGGGGTATTGTTATTGCTATTTCCATTGCATGGCCTTAAAATTACTCATTTTATCACTGCTGTTTTCACTGGGGAAATTCCTCTTACACCTATTGTTATTCCCGGTACTTCTACTGTGTCTGTAGCACGGTTGTTAAAAAAAGCTTCTCATTCAGAAGGAATCGTAGAGTTGGAGGAGACCCCGAGGGACATGCCAGCCTGGTTTTTGAAAGGGACTTTTCATTTTTGGGTGCGGGGGACGACCTCACACACTTTGACAGGTGCATTTCTTCCTGTCCGGCTTGGAATCTAGCATGTTGCTATCCTGATCTTCATGGTTTGAGGGACACTCAAAGGAGCAGGACACCCAAATCCTTCTCCTCCGCCCAAGCACCCTCTCTTTGCTGCAGTGGTGTGCAGTGCAGCTGTGGGAAGATTGGGAAGACTGAACTAGCCGAGGAAGATAGCTGCCCTCCATCTCAGTGTGCCAAAGGGTCCACTGAGCTGAGCTATCTCTGCATGTGTGCATTGCGGCGATCAGATGCCCTGTGCTGAAATAACGTCATAATAGGCGCCATGGTATGGAATGAATGAATACAGTGGTACCTCTGGATGCGAATGGGATCCGTTCCAGAGCAACGTCCTGAAGCAAACACAACCTGTGTCCGCACGTCTGCGCGTGTGCAGGTCGCGATTCACCACTTCCGCACATGGACGTGATGTCATTTTGAGCGTCTGCGCATGCGCGAGCGGTGATACCCAGAAGTAACGCGCTCCGTTACTTCCAGGTCACCACGGAGCGCAGCCCGAACATATTCATCCCAAAGCATATTTAAGCCGAGGTAGGACTGTAAATGGGACGCAGGTGGCGCTGTGGGTTAAAGCCTCAGTGCCTAGGACTTGCCGATCGAAAGGTCGGCGGTTCGAATCCCTGTGGCGGGGTGCGCTCCCGCTGCTCGGTCCCAGCGCCTGCCAACCTAGCAGTTCGAAAGCACCGTCGGGTGCAAGTAGATAAATAGGGACCGCTTACCAGCGGGAAGGTAAACGGCGTTTCCGTGTGCGGCTCTGGCTCGCCAGAGCAGCGATGTCACGCTGGCCACGTGACCCGGAAGTGTCTCCGGACAGCGCTGGCCCCTGGCCTCTTGAGTGAGATGGGCGCACAACCCCAGAGTCTGGCAAGACTGGCCCGTACGGGCAGGGGTACCTTTACCTTTACCTTAGGACTGTAAATAAATAGCTTAAGTCGATGTGGGTATGCATTTAATAGCATGTCTGGTCTTCAAGACTCAGGACAATGGATTCTAAGAATAAGCACTAGAATAGCATTCAAATCAAATTCGTTGAAATTTTGCTGTTCTTTTGCAACTTGGCTTTTCAGCCCCCAAAGGCTTACAAGTGTATCTTGCAGGTGCTCAGGGTTGGTCTTTGGCAGGCCCTCTGTGGGAGAGAATTCCACCCAGGGGAGGGCGGCCCCTGAGAACACCCCTCCCCACACTCTCGCTGCCCAATGTGCTCACGTCCCATGCACCATGATGTCAGAAAACAAGCCCATGAC
The DNA here is from genome assembly GCF_964106915.1 of Podarcis gaigeae. NCBI lineage: Eukaryota > Metazoa > Chordata > Lepidosauria > Squamata > Lacertidae > Podarcis > Podarcis gaigeae. The sequence goes on along the minus strand of NC_139678.1, from coordinate 14,639,283 downwards.
TCTTGAGTGAAAGCAGTATTGTTGTGATTGCACAAGCTTTTGGCAGGCGTCTGGGCATGACAGTATCTTTCTTGGACGGCCGAAATGCCATCTGTCATCCTGTTTCCTTATTCAGCAGGATGTTTCTCCCCGCTTCCATGTGGGAAACTTGCACTGCCGGTAAACAGCTCCAAGGACTGAGTTGATGCTTTGAACTTTGCACTAGAAATTGCTAGGATTCTTTCAGTCATGCTTCAGTCTTATTAGCCTCTCCAGGTAAGGTCCCACCTGCAATCTGTGTTTAAAGCAGCATGGTGCCACATTAAATAGTCATGGCATCCCTCCAAAAATCTTGGCAACTTTAGTTTAAGGGTGGTGGAAGTGGTTGGGAGGTCTACTGTTCCCCTCACAGAGCTGCATTTCCCAGCATTCCCTGGGAAGAGGAAATGACTGCTCAACCATTTTGAGAATTTTAGAGAGGAATAGGGGTGCCCTAGCAACTCTCAGCACCCTTAACAAACTGCAGCCCCCAGAATTCTTTGGGGAAAACCATGGAAGAAACCTAAGATGGCAGGATACTGCTTTCAGTGTATACTGCAGATGGAGCTTAAGTTTATGGATGGGAAATCCAAGATGGCAGCTTCAGTAGCACAGAGAGCCAGGCTAGACTGTACATTTGGGATTGTAAATAGGCGCTCTATTGGTAGGCCTGTGGCGATGAAGAATCCTCCTGCACAGTACATTTAAAGCAGAATTATACCACGTTAAACTATCATTAGCTTTATTAGAACAACAAAAATGATGTTGGTTGGGCTTGGCGATACCTGGTTTTCAACACCACGATATATCACCAGCTAAACATTGTGATGTACCGTTATATCGCGATGTCTGAAATAAGGATGGAACTCTGTAGAGGCGAACACATGGTGGCTTTCCTCAGCTCTCCAAAATGTGGCACTTGCAGGGTGTACCTCAAAATTATTACTCCAGCAGTTAGTGCCTTCATCTCTTTCAACAGCTGCTGGATTTTTGCCTGATCCCGAACACTAGCTTTAAAGAGTGGATAGCCAGATCCCATGGGTACTCGCTAGTTCCTGCAGGAAGCAAGATGGAGCCACGGGTGGTCCGAGGAGGCGGTGAACCTTGGCAACCAATTCTTGTTGTATTATCCTTGCTTTGAAGATAGGGAAGCTGCCTTATACCAAGTTGAATCATTTGTCCCATCTGTTTTAGTGTTGTCTACACTGATTCTGATTGGCCGGACGCGGGTGGCACTGTGGGTTAAACCACAGAGCCTAGGGCTTGCCGATCAGAAGGTCAGCGGTTCGAATCCCCGCAACGGGATGAGCTCCCATTGCTCAGTCCCAGCTCCTGCCAACCTAGCAGTTCGAAAGCACATCAAAGTGCAAGTAGATAGATAGGTACCGCTCTGGCGGGAAGGTAAATGGCGTTTCCGTGTGCTGCTCTGGTTCACCAGAAGTGGCTTAGTCATGCTGGCCACATGACCCGGAAGCTGTACGCCGGCTCCCTCGGCCAGTAAAGTGAGATGAGCGCCACAACCCCAGAGTTGGCCACAACTGGACCTAGAATCATAGAATCATAGAGTTGGAAGAGACCACAAGGGCCATCGAGTCCAACCCCCTGCCAAGCAGGGGTCCCTTTACCTTTACCTTACACAGGTTGGCAGCAGTTCTCCAGGGTTTCTGGCAGGGGACATTACCAGCCTCGCCCGGGAGTTGAATCCGAGGCCTTCTGCATTCAAAGCAGATGATCTCTTTGCCTGGGATTGTGGTTACAGCAGAGAGCACATGGGAGAAGCTTTGCTGTGTTTGCTCCTGACTACTGCGGGCCTAGAGGGCAAGTGGCCTTCATTTCAACCTCTGCTAATGAATTGTGCCATAACGAAATAAAGAAAAAGGTCAGCCATCACTTACGCAGTATCCTCCTTGGTTTCATGGAATGTTAGCTGGCATGCATGTGCATGCTAGGGGAAGGGGCTACAGCTTTTGCTTTGCATGCATAAAGTCTTGAGTTCAATTCCGAGCAACTCCAGCTAAGGCTGGGAGTAGACGCTTGTCCGAACCCTAGAGAGCCACTGCTAGTTAGTGTACCCCTTACTGACCAATGGTCTGACCTGTAACTTCCAGTGTTGCATGGAACATACTACCTTATAAGGCAGGGGACTCTCCTCCATTAGAGGTTTCTAAGCAGAGGCTGAATGGCTGCTTAGTTGGGGCAGTGAGAGCAGAGGATTTCCTGCATCAAAGCAGCGTTGACTTTTCCAACTCCTTTGAGATTCTGCAAGAAAGCAATGCACTTGCCATTGGAGAGCGACATGCCTGTGGAGAGATTTTCATGCTCACACCTGTTTCCATATCATTCAGTAGAACTTTGTGTGTGAGTCAGGGCTCTACCCTTGCTGGGGGGCACCAGTTACGTGTGGGAAAATCTTATGTCTTCGGTTCATATGGCAATTCGTACTGAATGAGGAAACCCATCATGTGTGTGGCAATTCTCACCGTCTTAATTAACTGTGACCTTGTTTTCTGGATTCTTTAGGTTGCTTTAGGTAGGCTGGTGTTTGGAAGATGGGTCTGTCCTTTTGGGCAAGGGGTTATTCTGTGTTATCCTTCACCAGCCTGGACTTTAATTCCCATCAGCCCCAGCTAGCATGGCCAGTGGTAAAAGATGATGGGAGTTGTAGTCTCAACAACATCTGAGGCTGGTCCAGTGTGCCTCTTGGTTGCTTCAACTCAGTCTTCCTGTAATACATCCCAAAACATTAGGCTGGGGATTGGCACCTTGAAGCTAGCATGGAGTTAGCTCAGTGCGTAGAGCATGAGACTCTTAATCTCAGAGTCGTGGGTTTGTGTCCCACATTGGGTGAGATTCTTGCATTGCAGGAAATCTCAGCTAAAGCATCCATGACAGATGGCCATTCAACCTCTGCTTGAAAACCTCCAAGGAAGGAGAGTTCACAGCCTCCCGAGGGAGATCGTTCCACTGTTGAACAGCTGTTACTGCCAGAAAATTGTTTCTGATGTTGAGTCGGAATCTCCTTTCTTGTAATTTGAAGCCATTGGTTCAAGTCCTACCCTCAAGAGCAGGAGAAAACAAGCTTTCTCCATCTTCCATGTGACAGCCCTTCAGATATTTGAAGATGGCCATCATATCTCCTCTCAGTCGCCTCTTCTCCAGGCTAAACATACCAGCTCCTTCAACCGTTCCTCATAAGGTTTGGTTTCCAGACCCTTGATCATCTTGGTCTCCCTCCTCTGCACATGTTCTAGCTTGTCAATATCCTTCTTAAATAGTGGTGCCCAGAACTGGACACAGTATTCCAGGTGTGGTCTGACCAAGGCAGAATAGAGCAATACAATTACTTCCCTTGATGTGGTTGCTATACTTCTGTTGATGCAACCTAGAATTGCACTAGCTTTTTTCAGCTCTACAATTCTATGATTCTGTGTATAGTCTACGTCTACAGTAGCACTGAGAATTGCTGGTGGTTTGCCATTTTGGGAATGAGGATGAGACTTTGGTCATCTACCTCCATAGCCTTCTTGCAAAATTATTTACTGACCATGTGCTTGCTTGTTGTGAAATCTGTGGCTGTTCAGATGTTGTTGGACTTCCAGCTCCCATCAGGCCTAGCCAGCACAGCCGATGCTTAGGGATGTGTGTGCTGGGCCATATTTCCCCCATCTTTCTGCTAGGCCAAAGGTGAAGGAGAGATGTTTCGCGTTCCTGCTGTCGTTGAATGAAGCGATACTGCAAACGAGTTCCTGTGTGGTTGTGCAAGGAACTTGGGGCGTTGGAGTTGGCTTAATGCTGAAATTAATTGCCAACTTGATGGGCAGGATTTTTAATCTTATGCCGTCGAGTCTTGCATACATCATGTTGGGTTTTTCTTTTTTTAAGTGGGTTACTGGCAGATGAGGTGAACGTATTGCTCCGACTTGTTTTGCATTCCTGCTTTTATGTTTCAAATCGTTTGACAGCACATATTGTCAAGTAGAGGTAGGCAATTTGCCCTGTGAAAAGGACCACATTGAAATACAGACACAAACACACACACGAGCCCTGTGGGAAATAACTCATTTACACATTTTCAGTAGGATGTAATATAATCCTCATAACATTTTGCATATGTGGAGGATGCCAAGTTACAACTGAAGGACGTGTTGCTGTCATCTTGTGCTGGCAAATTATCGGACTGGTATTTTGTACCGGCCAGGCTTTTAAGTTAAGCCCTTTGCAAATCTTGAGAGGGTGATAAATGTCATGGGAAGGATCCAGAAATGTAGGGAGAGGAGCTTCTGGCGGTGGCACTGTTCCTGATGAGCTGTTATACAAGGGCTAGTGGGAGATGTGTGTGACATTGTACAAGAATTTGTGCGAAACCTCGTGCTGGCTTCCATCTTGAGATCTTGCACAAGAGGCTGTGTGTCACCTTGGACAGGGGGGTCAGATCCTGATGGGAGCAGCTCAGAAAGTTGGAGCTGTGCAACCCTGGGGAGGTTCATAGTAGGATGGGAGAAAGGGCTGGAGGAACCCAATAGATGTCTGAGCCTGGAGAGAGGACCAGAGGTTTGTGGGATGGAGAACTCTGTCCAGGGGAGGGATGAAGTGGGTGGACAAAGAGTGTTCTGCCCCCATGACACCAGACACTCCATGTCAGATACCTCCTGATGAGGAACTGCCTGCAGCACCACCTACTATCGGTGTAGAGCCTCCTACAAAGGAACGTAACTTGGGATGAGCCTTGACTTGAGTCTTGGCTTGAGTCTACTGCAAGCAGCCTGGTTGATGAGTCTTGACACCAGCATTGGCACGAAGAAACTTCACAGGCTCAGCCCACTCGAAGGAATGCTTGTTTACTCACCCCGTCCTAGAACTCCAGCTGCTATTAAGCGTTGTGCATGCCTCACTCTTCAAAGGGAAGGTGCATAGCCAATGATCAGAGATGATGGGAGCTGGAACATCAGGAGGGCCAGAGGTTCCCCACACCTGAATTTTAGGCTAAATCATGGTGTTTGAGCTACTTGTGGCTCCCAAGCAATTGACCTGTAGATCTTAAGCAGCTGGAAAATTATAAAATTTTATTAAAATGGAGGACGGTAGATTAGTGAATGTGCGCTTTGTCTGGTAATTGCAGCATGAATAATCATTGCAAATTGCTTGAATTGGCAGACAGAACCATTGAAAGCCAGTAGCTGTTTAAGATATGAGATAACGATTTAGTTAAATTCCCTGAGATTAAAAATTCTTATAATAAGGCACTGTTTAATAAGAGAAACATGGCTTTAGTTGTTAGATATTCTGCAGTGGAACATCCAGTTGAATGCAAAATGAAGTTTGTTTTTTTAAAGTATTGTGCTTCCTTGAATACATGGCAAATATTTATGCTTCCCCCCCCCTTCTTTTTCTTTTTCTATCCCACTATAATTTTTTTTAAAGCGTCAGTATGAATTTATAAGTATATGTACACCCAGAATACTGAAATCTCCTTACCTGCAGCATACACACGTAATATCTGCAACAAAACAGGAATACTGTATGAGAAGAGCCCTGCAGGATCAGGCCCGCAGCAAGGGGCCAACCAGACGCCTATGAGAAGCCCACGAGCAGATCATGAGTGCGACAGCCACCTCCCTGCTTGAGTGCCATGGACTGGTTGGAGGAATGGTGGGAGAAACCAGCAGGGGAACCCCCAAGGGAAGAAAACTCAGAGCCCGGGGATTGGTGGTGGGATGACAATGAGCGGTCAGAGGGAGAAGATGAGGAGGAGAAGCCATTGGCAGCCCTTTCCTCTGTGAAAAGAGTTGCAGCATGGCATGCTTTTGCTCAGAATGTAAGCCCTGCCTCCTCCAGCAGTGGCTACGCTTCTCAGAGTGGCTTAACAACCAACCCCTCTTCAAAGAGAACCCTGGAAATTCTAGCTCTGGGCGGGGAAGAGGGGTCTTTCATCAGCCAGGTGTCCTGGCCAAAGCTTTCTTTACTTTTAGGCATGGGTAGGCAAACTAAGGCTCGGGGGCCAGATCTGGCCCAATTGCCTTCTAAATCTGGCCAGCGGACAGTCCGGGAATCAGCATGTTTTTACATGAGTAGAATGTGTGCTTTTATTTAAAATGCATCTCTGGGTTATTTGTGGGGCATAGGAATTCATTCATTCCCCCCCCCCCTTCAGAATATAGTCCAGCCTCCCACAAGGTCTGAGGGACAGTGGACCGGTCCCCTGCTGAAAAAGTTTGCTGATCCCTGCTTTTAGGGTTGGAGGCAAGTGGCCAAACCCTGCAACTTTCATGCGATGTTTTACTTCAGAGGTTATTTGCAGCCTTCTCCTGTTGCAGGTTCTGCTTTCCGATTGGATTCTCTTAGCCGCTTTTGTCTGTCGGTGGACCCTGGCTGACCTCCTTCCTTGCTTTTTCCTGCAACTGGCCTTCCCTCTGAATTTGCCCTAATCCAGGCACCCCCAAACTCGGCCCTCCAGATGTTTTAGGACTACAGTTCCCATCATCCCTGACCACTTGTCCTGTTAGCTAGGGATGATGGGAGTTGTAGTCCCAAAACATATGGAGGGCTGAGTTTGGGGATACCTACCCTTTGGGGGCGCAGGTGGCGCTGCGGGTTAAAGCCTCAGCGCCTAGGACTTGCCGATCGAAAGGTCGGCGGTTCGAATCCCTGCGGCGGGGTGCGCTCCCGCTGCTCGGTCCCAGCGCCTGCCAACCTAGCAGTTCGAAAGCACCTCCGGGTGCAAGTAGATAAATAGGGACCGCTTACTAGCGGGAAGGTAAACGGCGTTTCCGTGTGCGGCTCTGGCTCACCAGAGCAGCGATGTCACGCTGGCCACGTGACCCGGAAGTGTCTTCGGACAGCGCTGGCCCCTGGCCTCTTGAGTGAGATGGGCGCACAACCCCAGAGTCTGTCAAGACTGGCCCGTACGGGCAGGGGTACCTTTACCTTTACCTTTACCCTAATCCATGTTTCCTGAGGCCTGCTAATGGGCTCGTTCTGTTTGGATCCACAAGGTCACAAAGGGTGATGCTTCATTCCCCCCCGCTAGAATCTGCAAAAATAATCACACCCCTTCCACCCTTCTCTATCCTCTCTGCTCTCCTGAAAACCAATACTGCTTCAATTTAGTAGATATCTGGAATGCTTGGGTGTGTGTGTGCTTGTGAGTGTGTTTCTTGCTGAGCAGGTGGACATGGTAGGTGATGAGTCACCCTTTGCCGTTCCTGGAAACCAAGCCACAGCTCTGGATTCGGGCCTTGAGAGTGCACAAGGCATTTATTTGTGAGCAGGTGGAATCCCCCCAGCTCCCGGTGCAAGTCGAACCATGAAGCCGAGCTATGGTAATGCAGTTTTGCTTGTGTGCAAGGCTGTGGAATTATGATCAAATATTTGATCTGCTTTGCTGCAGCAAGAGCCCTGGCGGTGGGTCTAGGCGGCCTGCGGACGGCATTTGTATGCATGGCTGATTCCCGAAGCAGCAACTGAGGCAGCTGAGGGCAGCTCTGAAGAGCGGCGGTGTGAAGTAACCTAGATTCTGCTCTCATTTGTACACCGAGCACATGCATGATTAATGCGCTCCAGTTGAGTGCAAGAGCAAACGACCTTTTTTAAAAAAAGAGACTTTCAGCAGGGCAGCCTTGCAAGGGGCTGGGTCTTCTTCCTGTCTCTTAGGAGCCTGGCATTCCAACGGCAGAGTGAAGGGAGATGGCTCTGGGATTTGGGGACACGCTTTTCATTCCATCACTTTTATTTGGGAGTTGGCAGGATATGGGGCAGAGAGTCGATGACTGGCGTGTGCATAGAATAACGCCCTGGGTATAGTTGGGAGCACCAGGCAGTGGCAGAACTCAAGGAAGGGAATTCTTTCCACGGAAGCAAATTTATTTACCTTATTATGAAATTTCAGAGCAGCGTGCAGAAAGCCCAACCGTAAATTATGCACTGAAAACAGCACAGCTAAAATTCACGGTGCCGTCACAAAAGATGATTGGTAGACTAGAGCTGAAAATCTCATTCAGGAAACGCTTGGATAAATAAAACGGTCTTAAGCACATCTCTGAAATAGGGGGGGGGGGGGGACAGACAGTGCCTGACCTCAGGGAGCTTTGTGGATGAGGTTCACCTTTGGCAACTTTCTACTAACCCAGGCCTTTTAAACAACTTGCCTTTCGTAGCCTGGGCTTCTCAGAATTCTAATTGTGTTTTCATTGGTTAAGAGCCTGGTGTTGATACAGCCAAGATTGAGGGTTCGATTCCTGTAAGTGTCAGCTGCATATTCCTGCTTTGCCGGGTTAGGGTTTCCCAAACGTGGCTCTGCAATTGCTTTGGGACTATGATTCCCATCATCCCTGACCACTGGTCCTACTAGCTAGGGATGATGGGAGTTGTAGTCCAAAAACAGCTAAAGCCCCAAGTTTGGGAAACCCTGGGCTAGATGATTATTCCAACTCTGTGTTCTTTTTCAAGCGGGTTGCTGTTTTGCCTTCTGAGCCTGCTACAGAACTTTTCCTGTGGAGCTGCAATGTAAATGCAGGACATTAAATAATGAATAAGGCGTTTGAGTATCATTACCTCTTCGTTGCAGAGGGCAGACCTGAGAGTGACTTGACTCTTCTCAGGCCCTCAAATGAGTTTATGGGAGAGGTGAGCTTTGAACCCAGGAGTTTCTGTTTCATGTTCTATTCTTCCTCTGTCTCTACCAGGCAGGATGTTGTGCAAGGAGGATTGGCTCATGGCGACCTCTAGCCAGTCTAACTGGCTCAGAGTAGACCCATTAAACTCATTAATCGTGCCTGATTGCGGTTCCCTGATTTCAGTATGTCTGCTCTGAGTGGGACTAAGTTGGATTAAGACTTGTGGCTCCCAAGACTGTTGAGACAAAAAAAATTCCTTCCAGTAGCACCTTAAAGACCAACTAAGTTAGTTCTTGGTATGAGCTTTCGTGTGCATGCACACTTCTTCAGATTCTTCAGTGTGTATCTGAAGAAGGGTGCATGCACACGAAAGCTCATACCAAGAACTAACTTAGTTGGTCTTTAAGGTGCTACTGGAAGGAATTTTTTTTGTTTTGGCTATGGCAGACCAACACGGCTACCTATCTGTAACTAAGACTGTTGAGGTTAGTTTGACACCTCGGACCAAATGAAAGTCCCACAAGCACCTCCCTGGTGATGGCACCACCACCACCACCAACAAATACATAAATGTTAAAAGTTTGTCATTTGCTGTCTTTTCCGCAACACTCAAAATCACCTGTCTGAGGTAGCCACCCCACTGCCTAATGGTAGGCCTAGCTCTGGTCTCTCCCAGGAATCTCATAACTGCTGCTCATGAGCTTGTAAGGATGTGAATCTTAAAATCACAGAATTGTAGAGTTGAAAGGGACCACGAGTGTCATCTAATCCAACCCTGTGCAATGTTGAAATATTTTGCCGAACGTGGGGATTGAACCCAAAACCCTGAGATTAAGAGTCTCATGCTCTACCCACTGAACTGTTCCACCTCTTAAGGAGGCAAAAGCCTAGGGCACCTGGTATTTCCAGGTGGTCTCCCATCCAAGTACTAGCCAGACCTGACCCTGCTTAGCTTCTGAGATCAGGCAGGTTCAGGGTAGTATGGTCTCTCTCTTTAGAGCTGGAAGCAGGTTGCAACTGTGAGACCTCCTAGCCCGATGGCATATTCAGGACAGTATTATTCTGCTAGCTGGTGTGAGACTGGCTGGCTTTGTGTAGCCCTCACACCAAGCCTCGTTATCTCTGGTGCCTTTCAGGAATACTAATTTATACACGGTTGTGCACTTCAGATATTTTGTTCTCATAACAACGGGAACATTGGCAGGAACAATGGCAGATCTTGGGAGGCAGAGCTGTCTGAAAACGCCTGCCAGAAAAGAGCATTAGTGGCCTAAGTAGAGGAACTATGGGGTTGCATTCTGCATTCTCCGCATAGCAATTAGCAGCTAAGAACAATGTGGGCGTGAAGCCCACACGCGGCCTCAAGTGCTTTCATGTGGCTTCCAGACTTTTCCCATGCTCTCCATGAGCCTTGAGAATTTTGCTCCGTTGTTGCTGCTGCTCTTTTTCTCTTCGGGGCAAGTTCCTAGTCCTCATGAGGACAAAGAACCGAAAGGAGCAGCGAAATTCAAATGTGTTGTTCTTGAACATCCCACAGTAGCAAAGGCCATCTCATGCGTTCTCTCTCTCTGTCTCTCTTTCTCTTGGGATTAACTGTGCAAGGGGACATTTTTGCTCCAGCAGGTATATCTGGGCCAAGGAGATGAGAAACCATTTCTGCAGCATGCCTTTTCTAGGCTGGTTTTAACATGTCACGGATTGTGTTATTTTTATTATTTATTTTGTCTTGTTATATTGTGATTTTATGTTGTAACCACCCTCAGACCTTCAGGTATAGGGTGGTACAAATTGAATGAATGAATTATGGTAATTTGTTAATGGGCAGTTTTGTTGTTGGTTGTACTTGGTTGCTGTATTTTTGTTGTTGTTGTCCGTTGCCCCAAACCTGCAGTTTTACCTCAGGACTTCTTATTTTTCTGTTAGGGAGTTTCTCTGAGGCCATTGTTTTCCCCGCAAATATGGCAGGCTACCTGATTCGTATCTCTGCCTTCCCTGACAGATCATTTTAAAAAATGGACATTGACTTTACAAATACATGCAAGGCTTGGTTAACCATCTGCCCTGAGGCAGCTGGGCTGTTCAGACTGACATGTGCCCCCCATCATCACCACCTGCCACCCCCCCCACCCCCATGTTGAGGGGATGAGGAGACATTCACCTGCCAGCTTTTTGCACACAAACACACACACACACACGGCCTTGCATTTGGCAGAAGTGTGAGAGGGGTCTCCTAGGCACCTCGCCCCCTCAATATGGGAGAGTGTCAATTTGAGCATCCTTAATATTCGGCACCATAAACTTCCCTAACAGATATCCACTCATCTTGTCTAAAGAACCTCCAGTGATTGAGGAGGCCAGAAGGGTTCATATCCATCTTAACTGGCTTATAGTACCCATCCAATGGTTTATTAAGATGAACTGCGTTGAACTGCTTGTCTAGCCATTGCCTGCTTGAAATGGATCAAAACTGGTTGGGGGGGGGGGGACGACATCAAATTATGCCTCAATAAATGGCAAGATAGAAACAGGGCAGCTACTGTATGGACTGTGGCCAATGTCACGTGTACGCAGCTTCCGAAACCAGTGATGGGAGTGCACAGAATGTGGAGTAAATGCAGAGTGTGTACATAGAAAATTTACCTCACAGATTGCCTTACCTTGTATGTCCCAACCAATTACAGTACCAATATCATTTGGGGGAAGCACTATTAGTGGTCCCCCTTGGACCAGAAGCACAACTCAGGCCAGCAAGGAGTTGTGCCTCCAGTTTCAGTGGGCCTGTGGAACTCCCTTCCACAAGAAATCAGTCAGGCACAGTTCCTCCTAAGTATCAGATGCCAGGTTAAAACGGTTTTATTCCAGGAGGCTTTTTGTGCCGTTACGGAAATCCTGATGCTTTAACCTTTGATGTTGAAATTACGCTCTGAATTTTACACATTGTGTGTGTGTGTGTGTGTGTGTGTGTGTGTTTAATTGTAAGTCGCTTCGGGGCCCTGATGGTGACTTGTGGGGTATACATTTTAAAAACATGAATAAATGACGCTTTGCAGAGGAGCTACGTCTATCAGTGGTTATTAGCTTTCGTAGGTAAATGAAGTATCCATAGTCTGAATCAGTTTATCTCTGAGTGCAAGATACAGGGGACAGGCAGCAGGGCAGAGCTATTGTGAGCTCCCCAGATGCTTCCAGCTGGTTGCAGAACTAGCCAGACCCTTGAGTCGAATCAGTGGGGCTCCTACAACAGTCCTTTCCTCCCCAAGCGAAATATATTTCCAAGTACATTTGGGTGTCGATTGAGCAAATTTCCTCCCTCTCTACCGCAGGGGGTGTTGCCTTGTTGGTAAGATCCACCATTCTTCCTGCCATTAAACAGCAACCACCACCCAATAGCATCAGATTCCAGGCTTGGCATAAACGGGCTTGCGATGAATCCCAAGAGCCCAGGAGCTGAGCCAAGACCAACTTTAATTGGGGGGGGGGGGGGAGTTTCCTAGAAAGGGAAGGAGAACAGTCCTCTTCCCTGGTGGTTCAGGAGCAGGTTTTTAAAAGCCAGATAATTAAAAATGTAGAAGCAGAATATCAAGTGGGAAACCGAGAGCGAGAGACATTTGCCAAGCTGCCTCCTGTGCTTCTCCCTACCACTGCTGTGTTGACATCCCTTCTGTTTGCTTCCGGAGATGAATGGGGAGGAACCTGGGGTGAGGGCAATGGTTAACCCTCTAGGGGGGCAGAAATCATTACACTCCCTGGGTTGCCCCAAATTCCCCACCCAGTCGTGCAAGCGTGCCTTCTGGCAAGAGGCTTCACGCGGCTGTTGTCACGCAAAGCAATCGATGGGCAGGCCTGTTTGCCTGCGAAATTTAGCATGGGGCTTGCGGTTCCCCCAGAAGTAAATAAAGATGCTTTGAGGGTGGGGCATTGTGCTGTGGAGCACAGCAAGGCTCTCTTAAGAGCTCTTGGCATGGGAGGAAGGTGGGCTTGAGAGATAGGGTCGTGGAAAAGAGAGAATTGGACCAGACCCCCGAGGGTCATGGAGTCCAACCCTACAATTCAAGAACCTCAGCAGGTGGCCATCCAACCTCTGTTAAAAAAACCTCCAAGGAAAGAGAGTCCGCAACCTCCTGAGGGAGACTGTTCTTATTGTCAGAAAGTTGTTGTAATCTCCTTTTATTGTAACTTGAAGCCATGGTTCAGGTAGGTAGCCGTGTTGGTCTGACACAGTCGAAATAAATAAATAAAAATGTCCAGTAGCACCTTAGAGACCAACTATGTTAGTTCTGGGTATAAGCTTTCGTGTGCATTCATACTTCTTCAGATACACTGAAACAGAAGTCACCAGACCCTTATATATAGTGGGGATGGGGTTTTCTCAGGAGGGCAGTAGGAGATGGGTGATTGACTCAATGGGTGTGGTATACCTGTTAACGAAAGCTTATACCCAGAACTAACTTAGTTGGTCTCTAAGTTGCTACTGGACATTTTTATTTATTTATTTGAAGCCATGGGTTTGGGTTGTAATAAACAAAATCTGCCCTTATTCCCTTATGGGGGACACAAGAGTCCTTAGAGAGTCCAGAGAATATTGAGAAGCAAAGCAGCTAGTAAGCCTGATCTTTATTGAACTGTTGTGTGGCAACAGGGTGCTCCCCTCACACGCAGGAGAGCAGAGGGGGAGCCAGAACCCAGGTGTGCCCACCCTTATATAGACATCTTAAATTCCCTGCCCTGGAGCTCAACACCACCCCTCCATACATCATACATACATCACATAAGGGGTGTAACCCAAGACCACCCCCCACAAACATCATACCTACACCACAGAAGAGATGGTTTACAACAGAAATTTGAATATTTTTTTCTTCCTGTCTGCCCGGTTATCTGATAATGCCTTATCTGATTGCCTCTCCTGGTAGTCTGCCCATTCCTTTGAGATGGTGATTACCCAATTCCTGAGACAATGGGAAGGTTCCCTCACCCCCTCCCTCCTTGCAGAGAAAACATTTGGTCAGTTTGGGAGTCAAAATGGGTTTCAGGGCGGTCTTCCTGCGCTGCTCCAGACATGTGGTCCACATACCTATGTACGTGCTTGGTTGGTACATTTATGAACATTTAATATATATATATATATAAGCCCTTAAATTTTATATTTCAGGGGCCTACCCTCCATAGCGGGGGGGGGGGACAAGCACGCTATAATTCCAATAGACTTGCAGCCAACTAGAAACCCATGTTTGGAATACAAAATTTAAGTGCGGAAGACGCTGCATAATGACTCCGCATTTGCACCTTGCATTTAAAGCACTATGATACCACTTTGAACAGTCATGGCTTCCCTCAAAGAATCATGGGAAGATAGTTTGTAGAGGGTGCTGAAAATTGTTAGGCGACCCTCTTCTTCCCCTCCCAGAGCTACAGTTTCCAGGTTTCCCTGTGAAGAGGGACTGATTGATAACTTACTCTGGGAACTGTAGGTGCTACCAAGAGGAGGTATGGGTATTTGGACCAAGAGCATGCCCTGCTCCACAAGATATAGGACATAACATACAATCTGAGGACTGGGAAAAGTTGTGGAAGGTAGATTTGAAATTTACAGATTGTTCCCTTTTGAAAGGAAATTATATGAAAATGATGTACAGATGGTATATCACACCAGTAAAAATGGCAAAAATGTATAAAACCAGGTCGAATACATGTTGGAAATGTAAAGAAAAAGAAGGTACTTTGTATCATATGTGGTGGGAATGTAGAGAAGTTAAAAAAAATAATGGGAGATGATATATAATGAATTGGAAAAAATGTTCAAAATGACATTTGTAAAAAAAAAACAGAAGCATTTTTGTTAGGGATTTTAGGACAAGACCTGCCAAGGAAAACAAAGAACTTATTTGTGTATGCTACAACAGCGCCAAAAGTCTTTTTAGCACAAGGATGGAAGAATGAGGAAACCCCAACGAAAGAACAATGGCAAGAAAAACTGATGGGTTATGTGGAGTTGGCAAAGTTAACACATACATTGTGTGAGAATGACAATCATGACTTTAAGGAAGAATGGGAATTATTTACAAACTATTTAAAAAGACAACAAAAGGATTTGGATCCTTAGCAGGTTTTGAATAAACATCCACAAATTTATTGGTAAAACATATGACAGATAAGGGGACGCGGATGGCGCTGTGGGTTAAACCACAGACCCCAGGACTTGCCGATCAGAAGGTCGGCGGTTCGAATCCCCGCGACGGGGTGAGCTCCCGTTGCTCGTTCCTTGCTCCTGCCCACCAAGCAGTTCGAAAGCAAATCAAAGTGCAAGTAGCAGTGCAAAGTGCCGCTCCGGCGGGAAGGTAAATGGTGTTTCCATGCGCTGCTCTGGTTCGCCAGAAGTGGCTTAGTCATGCTGGCCATATGACCCGGAAGCTGTACACCGGCTCCCTCGGCCAATAAAGCGAGATGAGCGCCACAACCCCAGAGTCATCTGTGACTGGACCTAATGGTCAGGGGTCCCTTTACCTTTACCTATGGCAGATAAGGCAATAATATGTACAACTTTACAACATCCAGAGAATAATATGTATAAACAAATCAGAAAGGGGAGCTGAGGGAAGTGGGTAAGAGAGGGAGGGAAGGGGGGGAATGTAAGTGGTTATATTGATTTATAATTTGATTTGTTAAATTTGCTCAATTTAAAAAAAAGAGCATGCCCTGCTGCAACATTTTCACAGAATGGAGGGCTATCAATGGCTACTAGCCATGTTCCTGCCTCCTCTGTCGCAGGCAGTATGCCTCTGAATGCAAGTATCTATTGCACTCATGTTTGTAGGCTTCCCATAGGCTTTTGGTTGGCCTCTGTGAGAACAGGATGCTGGGCTGATCCTTCAGATCACTTCTTACATTCCTATTTTGTTGCGGGTTTTCCTTGTATATGCTGCAAGTAGGAAGATTTCAGTATTCACGGCATATAGCGAGTTAGGCATAGACATAAACGTATAAATTCATACTGACGCATAAAAAAACAAATAGTGGGGAAGTGAAAAAGAGAGCATAAATATTTTGCCCTGTATTCAAATAGCATGCTTTTTTTTTTTAAGAAAACATCATTTTGCATTCAACTGGCTGTTCTGCTGCAGGACACCTAACAACTAATGCGGTGTTTCTTTTTATTAACGGTGCCTAATTATAAGAAATTTTAATCTCAGGGAATTTAACTAAATCGTATCCCATATCTTAAACAACTACCCGCTTTCAACTGTTCTGTCTGCCACTTCCAGCCATTTGCAAAGATTATTCATGCTGCAATTAACAGACAAAGTGCACATTCTTTAATCTACCATCCGTACAATTTTTCATTTACTTAAGATCTAAAACATCTGTTGCTTGGGAGCCACAAGTAGCTCAAACCCCATGATTTAGCCCACAATCCAGGTGTGGGAAACCTCTGGCCCTTCTGATTTTACCACTTCCATCTTCCCTGATCGTTGGCTATGTACCTTCCTTTGACAAGTGGGGCTGGCACAGCTAATTATAGCACTGTGCAGAGAACCAGAGTCTCTGAACAACTCTCAGCTCCTTGAACAATCTGCAACACCCAGGATTCCTAGGAGAAAGCCCCATGGCTAGGATAGCTCAGTTGGTAGAGCACCGGACTCTTAATCTCAGGGTTGTGGGTTCCAGCCCCATGTTGGGCAAAACATTCATGCATTGCTGGCAGTTGGATGAGATGAGCTTCGTGGTCCTTTCCAATTCTACAAGTCTATGATTCAAGTGGGTCACTAACTCTTCTGCCACAGCCTTTTCAGATCGCTTCCTTTTGCTATGTCTGACCCTGCAGCGAACGTTGTTTCTGGAACTGTTGATTCCCATAGCTATTGCATCTATTAGAAGTGAACCTGGATATTGCCCAATAGATATTGGTCATAATATAGACATGGAAGCATGCAAGCGATTGTGGAATCTGGATATAAAATTTACAGCATGTTATGGTTTAGAAGAAAATTATATGAAAATGATATATCAATGGTATCTTACACCAAGTAAATTGGCAAAAATGTATGAATCTAAATCAAGTAAGTGTTGGAAATGTAAAGGGAAAGAAGGTTCTTTTAATCATATGTGGTGGTCTTGTACAATGAGGGGGGAAAGTATTTGGTCCCCTGCTAAATTTGCCCGTTTGCCCTCTGATGAAGAAATGACCAGTCCATAATTTTAATGGTAGGTTTATTGTAGCTGTGAGAGACAGAATAACAACAAGAAGGTTAAAGCTTACTGGGAAATGATATATAATGAATTGAAAAGGATGTTTAAAATAACCTTTGTAAAAACAACAACCCAGAAGCTTTTCTTTTTGGAATTTTAGGGACAGAACTACCTAAAATGTATAGAAGCTTATTCATGTATGTGACTACAGCAGCAAGAATGTTACTTGCCCCAAAATGGAAAGAAGCAGAAGTCCCAGCAAAGGAAGAATGGATACAAAAACTTATGGAATATTTAGAAATGGCAAAACTTACAAGAAGAATAAGAAATCAAGATAACAAACTTTTTATAAAAGAATGGAGATCGTTTATTGAATATTTACAGATAAACTGTAAACAGATAAGAACACTGGCAGGATTCTTGTAATAACCTGCAGTTTCATAAGGGTTTATACTTAAATAAATGAGCATATTATGTTAATTTGGATGTGCAGAAGATATTAAAAACAAATTTAAGGAACCGCAGAAAGAGGGGGGGGAGGAAGTCAGGTTTTGAAATGTCAAAATGATTGCGAAATTAGTGAAGAAGCGAATCTGGATATGGTGCACAGTACACGACTAGGTGGCCGTGATCTGACTTCTTCAAGATCTTGTTGCAAATTCTTCTTCCATCTCTGTTCCCTTATGTTCCCTTATGTATATTCCAAACATACAAATTCCCTACAAGCAAAAGTCTTGTTAGCTACTGTGTAGCAGAAGGCAACCTCCCACTAGGCAGATGGGACAGAGACAGCCTCTCAGCTCTGTGCTTTTCTCCCCATTAGCAAAGTAGGTGATCAGAATCCTCTACCGTGGATGATATTAAATTGGTCAGATCTCTAGTTGTGGGGCAGTGTCGAATAGTGGTTAGAGGGTGGGGTTTAGGAGCAGGGAGACCCGGTTTTGAATGCCTGTTTGACCTTGAACCCTTGCTAGATCCTCTTAACACAAGGGCATAAAGAGGGAATCCTTCTCTTGTAAGAAATGCTTTCTCAAAGGCTGCAATTCCTTCCCCTTCCTTCTAGGTACTGGAAGTGGCTCCCTGTCTCATGCAATTATCAGGACAATTGCTCCAACAGGGCATCTGTATACAGTGGAGTTCCACCAACAGAGAGCTGAGAAAGCCATTGAGGAGTTTGAAGAGCACAAGGTGGGCCATTTGGTGACGGTGAAGAACCAAGATGTCTGCAAAAACGGCTTTGGCATCACTCACCTTGCAGACGCCGTCTTCCTGGACATTCCGTCGCCGTGGGAAGCCATAGGGCACGCCAAATCCGCCCTAAAGCGTGAAGGTATGTTACCTATTTTGTGGTTTATCCATCTGGGGTCTGAGATGGGCATGGGGGTAGAGAGTGTGTACCAACAGAGGCCTCCAAATTCCTCACTTGAAGACATAATCCTCAAATGATATTATTGGAATACAGTGGTACCTCGGGTTAAGCACTTAATTCGTTTCAGAGGTCCGTTCTTAACCTGAAACTGTTCTTAACCTGAAGCACCACTTTAGCTAATGGGGCCTCCTGCTGCCATGCGATTTCTGTTCTCATCCTGAAGCAAAGTTCTTAACCCGAGGTACTATTTCTGGGTTAGCGGAGTCTGTAACCTGAAGTATCTGTAACCTGAGGTACCACTGAATAAGATGTTAGCATGTGAAATACAGATTTTATTTTGCGGTCACGGACCAGCTATGCACTGTGAATGGGTTCACTTAAAAAAACAAGAAACCCAAAAAAGGTGGGTACCTTGAAAGGTGATGCAAAATCTCTTTGGGAAGTTTTGGAACTCTGAGGGAAATGCGGGTGACTCAGAGTAGGCAGCGGCTAGGGAAGCGCCTGGGATTGTGGCCACCGCCTCTCTTTGGACAAGAAAAGGAAAGGTCGTGACTAGGGCTGGGTGGTATCTGGTTTTCAATATCATGATATACCAGCCGAACATCTCAGTATAACAATATATCACGATGTCTGAAATAAGAATGGAACTATGTAGAGGCGAACAGTAGGGCTGGCCAATACAGTGGTACCTTGGTTTAAGAACAGCTTAGTTTATGAACAACTTGGATTAAGAACGCTGCAAACCCGGAAGTAGGTGTTTTGGTTTGTGAACTTTGCCTTGGAAGCAGAACATGTTCCGCTTCCTGTTGAGTGTGTTCCATTTGTAAATTGAGTCCCCCGCTGCTATGAGAAAGTACGCCTTGGTTTATGAACGCTTTGGTTTAAGAGTGGACTTCTGGAATGGATTAAGTTCGTAAACCAAGGTATCTGGTTTTCAACACTAACTAAACTTTGCAATATACTGATATATCACAATGCCCGAAATATGGATGGAGCTATGTAGAGGCATTGGTTTCACGGTTTTTCCTGCATTGTGATTTCTGCATCACGCACGCACACACTATGATTCTCAATATATTGCCAGGTCAAAAATTATGAATCTGATACCACAATATGGACTTCAAACTGCTTTTGGGTGATATATCAATACATCACCCAGCCCTAGTAGTGACCTGTGAGTTGTAGCATTTTTATCCTTGTGTTCCTGCCAAGGAATTGCAGATGTGTTCCTTTTCCTGCCACAATAACTGAGGTAGGTGGAAGTGAGAGAGAGAGAGCGACGGGCAGTGTTTGAAACTCCCATTGTTCTAGGCGCATTTTGCGAGAGGGAATTTCATTAGCGTGAGCAGTTTTTGAACTCTGGGCGCAAATTTCAGATGGGGGGGGTAGACAGGGGAAAGATAATAAGACCAAAAATACACTAATATGTCATACACTAAAAACTTCCCTGTGGGCTGCCTTCAGATGTCTTCTGAATGTCAGGTAGTTGTTTATCGCTTTGATATCTGCTGGAAGGGCGTTCCACAGGGCGGGCGCCACTACAGAGAAGGCCCTCTGCCTGGTTCCCTGTAATAATAATAATAATAATTTATTATTTATACCCCACCCATCTGGCTGGGCCTACCCAGCCACTCTGGGCGGCTTCCTGTAGCTTTGCTTCTCACAATGAGGGAACCACCAGAAGGCCCTTGGCACTGGACCTCAGCGTCTGGGATGAACAATGAGGGTAGAGACGCTCCTTCAAGTATATAATGCATGCAAAGCTCTGTGAACACTTGAAAGTGATATATACTTGCTCAGTCTTTTATTTTATGCTATTGCCGGGCTGTGCATGGAGCAAAAATGGCAAAATTATTATTATTATTATTATTATTATTATTATTATTATTATTATTATTATTTCTTCCTACTTCTGTCTGTGTTTCTGCAAGGAATAATGTTGCTGTGTGGACTGGATCCTGACCTTTAAGCTCTGCAGCCCTTGTCTTGAAACGCTCGGCTTGTTGCTAAGATCCATTTAGATCTTTTTACTTAAAAGCAATTAAAAATAAGAGCTTCAGGTTTTTGCAGCAAGAGGCAGAGATCTGAAAGGAGAAAAACAACTTTTCTCCCACTGTTCTCCCCCCCCCCCACTTTGATTGCACAGTAATTGGCATGTGAATAATATAAGAAGCTCTTGAACTTCTAGCTGAGCTGCGAGTGAGTGGGAAGGCATAGTAACAAAGCTTGATGAAAGCAAATTCTCTGCAACATGTTGATGAGTGTGTGTGATATAGATTTTTATTTTTATTTTAAATCCTGCTAATGACCAGGGTGGTTGAATGAAAGATTGGGAAAGCCATCTCTTAGGGCTTTGAGTCAAGAACAGTACACATTTCATACGCTTGGGGGCTGGGTCACTCGTGTGCAGTTATCCCTTGATGACAGCAGCATCGAGTGATGGAGGGGGGCTTTCTTGGACTTGAGAAAGCTTAGGGCCCCAGTGTCATGGTCCAGTCTATGGGCAATCAAAGTCCCATCTGAGGACGTTGGGACCAGGGGCAAGATGGCAGGGTGGGAGCAGGAACGAGAGTCCAGAAGCCAGGGGTCCGGGGGTCAGGAAGCAGGGAGTCACGAAGTCAAGGGTCCGAGGGTCGAGGAGAAAGGAGTCACGAAGTCAAGGGTCCGAGGGTCAAGGAGAAAGGAGTCAAGAAGCTGAGGTCTGAGGATCAGGAAGCAAGAAGCCAAACGCAGCAAGGAAGGAAACAAGTTGCTGTGGCAAAGAGCCGAAAGGAAATGCTGACCTTATATGCCTTCCCGACTCTTGCCACCAGGTGCATTGAGTTACCAAGTGGTCTCACCTGTGCGGCTGTGCCTTGCCTCTCCAGAACAAACTTAGGAAGGGCCCAGTCCTGCAAAGTCCTATCTGTCACAGGGCCTGACTCCTGCACACACTTCTGACACCCAGGTATCTGAAGAAGTGTGCATGCACACGAAAGCTCATACCAAGAACTAACTTAGTTGGTCTTTAAGGTGCTACTGGAAGGAATTTTTTTTGTTTTGACTATGGCAGACCAACACGGCTACCTATCTGTATCAGGTATATCAGTTAGGGGCCCAATGGCTCCTTAAACTAGGGTAAGAGTCGCTGTAACGAAATGTCTAGTTGCCGTTTCGGGGCCAGACGGCTCAAAAGTCGTGTTTTTCAGTATGACTTTTTGGTTCCTGAAGTTCATTCTGATTGGGCAGATAAAACGGATAGAATTCTACAGGATGTGTTGTTAGTGTGTGAAAACGAGCAAGAGCCAAGGATACCCAGGCATGCACCTCTCGATGGTGGAGACATCAGACGCTGTCCTGGCCCCCCAGGCATCTTCACTATGTTGCCAGTGGTTGATAGCTACTGGCAAATTTTGAACGCGGAGTTCGAGAAGGGTGGGAGATGTAAGCTCGAAAGCATTTCAAGGGAGACCTGGAGCTCCCATCCCTGCTGTAAGAAGGAGGTCCTATAGAAATCATTCTGCTTATGTTTCTGCATATTTTTCTGATGCCTCCTAGCACGAAGTCTAAAATTGCCCTGCAGTTTGCCGAAGATTCCTTTTGTATGCTGAAGGACAGAGCATGTCTGGATCCAAACCAGGACTTCTCAGTGTGGTTGGATTCCAACTTCAGCTACCTGGATCAAGTGCAGAGGCAACAGGTTATGGACATCAGTGGTGAACTGGGGCTTCGTTTCCCAGAGGAGAATTGATTGCCCCGTGCCAAATTGGAAACAGGGATTAAGCACTTTGTTGTTGTTTAGTCGTTTAGTTGTGTCCAACTCTTCGTGACCCCATGGATCAGAGCACACCAGGCACTCCTGTCTTCCACTGCCTCCTGCGGTTTGGTCAAACTCATGCTGGTAGCTTCGAGAACACTGTCCAACCATCTCGTCCTCTGTCGTCCCCTTCTCCTTGTGCCCTCCATCTTTCCCAACATCAGGGCCTTTTCCAGGGAGTCTTCTTTTCTCATGAGGTGGCCAAAGTATTGGAGTCTCAGCTTCAGGATCTGTCCTTCCAGTGAGCACTCAGGGCTGATTTCCTTCAGAATGGAGAGGTTTGATCTTCTTGCAGTCCATGGGACTCTCAAGAGTCTCCTCCAGCACCATAATTCAAAAGCATCAATTCTTCGGCGACCAGCCTTCTTTATGGTCCAGCTCTCGCTATCCGCCACCAAAGGCTTCAGATTCAATCCATGTTATACATGATTAAAGCATTGCTTCAAACTCAGCCGGCTCCTAAGCTGCAGTCCCGTCCTTGCTTACCTAGGAGCAAGCCCCATTGAACTCAACAAGGCTTACTTTTGAATAGACACGCACAGGACTGCACTTCCGGAGTCCATCTTTGGGCGTTCTCAACTCGCAATCACTTCTGTTCCCACGGCACAGCATCGCCTCTGCTCATAAACTGGAGACTAGTAAATTGCATTGACCTTATATCTGGAATAAATTTAGGCGAAAAATGCAGCGTGACAAGATGCCAGAAGAACATTCCCATAGTCCCATGGGTGTTGCTGTTAAAGCTCAGTTAGGGTTCCAGTTCAGGTCAAATGCCAACATTTTCAGTTATGCATGCACAAAATACTTGCAGAATCATGGCTGTTGTGCTCCACTGTATAAACAACTCAAACCACCAACAGTTTGGGGTGATGCTATTTCCCCCTCCAGCTTTGTCCTTGAAAAGATGATGGTGTCACGATTTGTGTCTGTCGCCATCAAGACCCAAAAATTCCATTGGAAGAGTTTCAGGCACTTACAAGAGTGCAGGAAGCTAACTTGCATTGGGCCAGGCCATTTGCCTACCTATCTCAGTATTGCCTGTCTCAAGCACCTAGCTCAGTGTTGGAAATTAATCATAGAATTGTAGATTTGGGAAGGACCCCAAGGATAATCTAGTCAGGGGTCAGCAAACTTTTTCGGCAGGGGGCCAGTCGACTGTCCCTCAGACCTTGTGGGGGGCCGGACTATATTTTGAAAACAAAACACAAACAAATTCCTATGTCCCACAAATAACCCAGAGATGCATTTTAAATGCATTTTAAATACCCCAGAGATGCTGTCACCATCTGCAATGATCATGGAGCCCAAGAAAGTAAAATCTCTCACCTTCTCCATTTCTTCCCCTTCTATTTGCCAATAAAACTGCAGGTTATTACAATAATCCTGCCAATGTTCTTATCTGTTTACAATTTGTCTGTAAATATTCAATAAACCATTTCCACTCTTTTATAAAAAGTTTGTTGTTTTAATTTCTTATTCCTCCACCATTTCTGCATACAGTATTCCACAAGTTTTTGTATCCATTCTTCCTTTGCTGGGGCTTCTGCTTCTTTCCATTTTGGGGCGAGTAGCATTCTTGCCTCCTTAGTACATGAATAAGTTTCTATACAGTTTAGTTCCCGAAAGAAAAGCATCTGGTTGGTTTGCTTTACAAACATTATTTTAAACATCCTTTTCAATTCATAATCGTTTCCCAGGGAGCTTTTGCCAGCTACGAAAATGTCTTGAAGTGACCTACAATTATGAAAGCATGCAGAATACAAAAATTTTAACTGGCATCAAAATTACCGTATTTTTTGCTCTATAAGACTCACTTTTACCCTCCTAAAAAGTAAAGGGAAATGTGTGTGTGTCTTATGGAGCGAATGCATGCTGCGCAGCTATCCCAGAAGCCAGAACAACAAGAACAGCTTTCACTGCGCAGTGATCCCTCTTGCTGTTCTGGCTTCTGAGATTCAGAATTTTTTTTCTCCTTGTTTTCCTCCTCCAAAAACTAGGTGCGTCTTGTGGTCTGGTGGGTCTTATAGGGCAAAAAATACGGTAATTAAAAAAGCATAAAAATCCAAAAGTGCTCATCTTGCAATAACGGAAAAAGGAAAGACCCTACCCCACCCTCTTGAAGACGGACACCAGTACAGGCTTTGGGTATAGTCATACCCTATGATCCAGTTATGACCTAAATGCTTGGGTGAACAGAAGCATCTTTATCTGGCACCTAAAGGTTGGCAGTAACGGGGCCTGACATAAGTCTCTGGGAGAGCATTCCGCAGTCAGGGAGCCACTACTAAAAAGGCCCGTTCTCTTGTTGCCACCTTCCACATCTCCTTCAGATGGGGGCCACACAACGAAGGGCCTCAGGGGATGAATGCAAGGTCTTGGTAGGTGAGATGTGGTCCCCAGATGCACCTGGCCCCCAAGTCGTGCAGGGCTTAATATTAGCATCCTGAGTTGGCCTCAGTAATATTTGAAGCTGGGCATGTTGTTCCTTTCCTATTGCCAAGTGGGCAAACAATCAATTCACGCACCCTTGCCTTAGCCTGACGTTCCACTCTACCGGCCGTATAGCTTATCTGATTTCTCAGATGAGCAAACCGCACTGTACTTAATTATTTTAGGGTGAATAATTCAGTAGCATTTCCAAGGCTAGCTGCTTTCTGCTGGTTCTCTGGTAATTCCCTGCTGTGTGTCTGGGAACTTGGGCATCCTAGCAATGTGTTCAGCAGTGATGACTGGAGTGAAAATACATCACGGGCGAAAATGAAAGTTGCATTTCGCATCTGCATGCCATCTGCATAACTCTTATTTTGAAATTAACATGAAAAACGCCAAAGTATGGTTGGTGGGCATTTTGTGCGTATTTCACAATGCCCCTGAGGCCAAATTGGATGAGGCACTGTGACTTTTAACATCACTGCCAGGTATAATAGGGCCCCTGATAGCAAGAATCAAATAGGATATGTTTACATTTTAGTATTAACTTTACAGGGGGGCACTTCACTTTTTGTGCTTGCCCCCCCCTTTTTGAAGGGGTTACCATACTAAAATTGGGAAGTAGGGGGTTGTGGATTTCATAGATGGCCCCAACCCACCCACCCACCTCTTTGCCCATAATTCAAGCCTAGGGTACTTTCCCATCTATTTAAACCATCACATGCAGGCAAGGAGCGTGCAGTCTAGCTTACCAACTCTTAATATGACAGGCAGCCTGTCATCCTCCTTTTAGCCTTTCTGCCTCCTCCCCCCTCCCCCCCTCGATCACATAACATTTTATTTGAAAAGTGGGTGTTAATTTTTAATGTTAAACATCCCATAAATCCCCTTAACAAGAGGAGAGGGAGCCTTTTCTGCCCTTGCGACTCACTCCCTGATCTCTGAATAGTTGCAGTTCATTATTTTAATAGCCTTGAGGGTTAATGGTCTGTTAAGCATCCCTCCATAGCTGCTGCTCCTTCCCCAGATTGCATTGACCTGCCTCTTTAATGACCTGGGAGATTTCCTTTTTCTTTCCCCCCCAAAGATAGATGCTTTGGGTTTGTGGCTTTCGAAGGTCCTTATTCGTTGGTGAGCTGTAGCATGCTGGGACCAGCCTTGTGGCTGTGTACCTTTTGGCCAGGGCTTCCTGCTACTGTCACTGTGGGCTTCCTGACAGCAGCGGTTCTCGCTTTCGAAAGCTGCTGCACTGCAGAGCTCCCTTCATCTTCTAAACCTGCGCTGCCTCTCGCCTCTCCCCACCCAACCCTTGACTTTGCAGCATCTGCTGACAAAACGATTTTCAATGTGATAGTTGCTGTGCCCGATGCCTCTGACCTTGAATGCGTTAGAAATTCCTGCATTATTATTATTATTATTAATAGTAGTAGTAGTAGTATTCAGACTCCCTCAGAAGGAGCAGGTATGCATTTCGGGAGCATCCCTGGATCCACTGCTGTCGCCTGGAGATGGTTCAGAAACTTCAGCCGGTGCAGAATTCAGTGGCCAGGTTGCTCACTGGGGCAAGACGGTAGACACCAACCCTGGCCTGATTGCACTGGCTGCCAATTAGTTTCTGGGCTGGTTTTGACCTGTTGTTGTTGTTTAGTCGTTTAGTCGTGTCCGACTCTTCGTGACCCCATGGACCAGAGCACGCCAGGCACTCCTGTCTTCCACTGCCTCCCGCAGTTTGGTCAGACTCATGGTTGTAGCTTTGAGGTTTTGACCTATAAACCCTTAATAATAAAATAATAATAATAATAATAATAATAATAATAATAATAATAATAATAATAATATATTTTATTTATATCCCACCCTCCCCAGCCAAAGCCGGGCTCAGAGCGGCTAACAACAGTAAAAGTAACACAGCATTCTAAAATCAATACATTCTAAAATCAATTCAGAGTCAAATTGATGGCAACCATTGGGCTAGAGTTCTGTGAGGATTACCAAAGGAGGGGGTCAGACTGTGCCTTGGCCAAAGGCCTGGTGGAACAGCTCTGTCTTGCAGGCCCTGCGGAAAGATGTCAAGTCCCGCAGGCCCTAGTCTCTTGTGACAGAGCGTTCCACCAGATCGGGGCCATGGCCGAAAAAGCCCTGGCTCTGGTTGAGGCCAGCCTAACCTCCCTGTGGCCCGGGACCTCCAAAATGTTTTTGTTTGAAGACCGTAAGGTCCTCTGTGGGACATAGTAGGAGAGGCAGTCCCGTAGGTACGAGGGTCCTAGGCCGTATATGGCTTTAGAGGTTAAAACCAGCACCTTAAACCTGACCCTGTACTCTACCGGGAGCCAGTGCAGCTGGTATAGCACTCAGGTGCCGCAATACCTCAAGGACCACCTCTCTCCATATGAACCAACCCAGACCCTGTGGTCATCATCCGAGGCCTTTCCTTGTGTGCCTCCTCCACGTGAGGCCCAGAGGGTGGTAACACAAGAACAAGACTTTTCTGTGGTGGCTCCCTGTTTGTGGAATGCTCTCTCCAGGGAGACTCGCCTTGCACCTTCATTGCATATCTTTAGGCACCCGGCAAAAACCTTCCTCTCCTCTCAGGCCTTTGGCGAATTAAACCATCTTTGGCCTTTTAGACTGGGGGATTATTATTTTTGTTTGTTGCTATTTTCTCTTGTGTTTTTATATTGTCAACAGCCCTCGGATGTATAGAAATTTAATAAATAAAAAATTAAAGAGGAGGCTCGCTCCAGTTCAGCTGTGTCGATGAAGATGCACAAACACTTTCCCCCCATTAATTCTGATGTGCTTCGCTGTTGGACATGTTCAAATGCTCAGTCAGTAACAGCTCCTGATTTCTAATGCACTCATACTCCCACAAACTAAATGGGATATTGAATTGGAAGATTGTTGGTGATCCCAGGGCAGGGCCTCTTTCATCCCCAGGAAGACAATAGTGGGATTGTCTAGTGAACGATGTTTACAGATCTGAAGTTCCTGGGTGGTGGGAATTTGCCCGTTCCCCTTCCCGGAACTGACAATTCCATTAATAGTACTTCGGGTTTTGTTGTTGAAAAGTATTTCCCATTATCTCAATAAGCCTTGCAAGATACCCTGTTGGTCTTTGCAAACTGTTTGTTTGTTATGGAGTTTTAAAAGTTTTTATCACATCTTCTAAATTCTTTCTAACATAAAATATATGTTTTGGATTGTCCCGAGGAAAGAAAACTCCCCCCCCAAAAAAACCCCCCACAAATCGAGCTTTTTCCAAAACACATTGTTGGACATTTACTACAGTAACCCTTTTGCAAGTGGAGCATCTGTTTTGCATGCAGAAGCTCGCATGTTGACTCCCCAGCATATCCAGGTAGAACTGGAAGAGACCGCAGTCTGAAACCTGGGGAGCTGTTGCCCATCAATGTAGGCCATGCTCAGAGGTGAATTTTGGGCAGTGTGGCTGGTTCTGCTGCACTGGGTGCTTAGCCTGGGGGGGGGGGGCTGCAGGATGCTGCAATGATGACATAGTGAATTGGGCAGAACGCAAGGTGAGAGGCTGGGGGCACTGAATTCTAACCTCGCACAGGGCGCCGCTATAGTTGGAAAGACCAAAGTCTACCCCTGCCATACTGACAGCGGTCTGACTCCAGCTTCCTGTGTTCCACTTGGAGATCATAGAATTGTAGAGTTGGGAGGGACCCCCAAGGGCCATCTAGACCAACCCCCTGCAATGCAGAAATCCTGCCCGCAGCCGTACCTGGGTGGGCTCGAACCACCAACTTTCTGGTTAACAGCCAAATGCACTGAACCGTTGTGCCACACCATTTTGGTTTCTTTTATCTTGTGCCTCCCGTTGTTGTTGTTGTTGTTGTTGTTGTTGTTGTTGTTGTTGTTAAGGCTGATGTGAAACCATCTAGAAAGCTGCATGGCCTGATCCAGAAACTCTTATGTTTCCGTCTGTCTTAGAGGCAAGCTGCAGTGACCGCAATATGTCTGTTTCTCACCTGTTAGGGCTTCCTCCAGCTACTGCTGCAGATGACTGTTTCTTATAGTTCCCTTTCTCTGTCTCTTCCTAAATAATCCTCCTCCCCACCCCAAAATGTTTGGGGAACCTTTTTAAAAAAAGAGGCACAGAACATCAGGCTTCCAAGAGAAACCCCTCCTTAATCCTGTGCTGGATGATGTGCTTAGAATAAGCTGTGCAGAACTTCATCTGCATAACATTCTGACTGCAGCATTTAAACTCCTGAATAATTAGGAAGAGCTTGGCACAGATGAGGAAGCGGAGGGAGGGGGGATAAATAAATAAATAAATAAATGGCCAAGGATGGAGAGCTCTAGAAAAAACGAGAGACCAGCGTACAGCACTTCTGTAGCTTTGCCGCAGATTTAAACAAAATCTAATTTTCATATCTTTCCCTCTCCCCGTTGGAAGCGGTCATTCTGTAAGGGGGAGAGGGCTATAGATCTCCAATAAAGAATTATCAGGGCCCTCATCCACAGTTCGCTGGATTCCTTTTCCGTTTTGGGGGTTAAAGGGCAGACATGGCTTTTAAACTGACATAGAACATGCATGAGTTTGTAATGTAGATAATACTTCCTTTGGAACCCCTCCCTGCCTTCACCCAGATGCTGCCCCCGTAAGAATCTGCCCTTACATGGAGTCAGACAATTGGTCATACAATCATAGGATCTTAGAGTTGGAAGGGACCCCGAGGGTCATCTAGTCCAACCCCCTGCAATGCAGGAATCTCAACTACAGCATCCACGACAGATGGCCATCCAATCTCTGCTTAAAAACCTCCAAGGAAGGAGGGTCTACCACCTCTTGTGGGAGTCTGTTCCACTGCTGAACAGCTCTTACAGTCAGAAAGTTTTTCTGAATGTTTAGTCGGAATCTCCTTTCTTGTAACCTATCCTCCAGAGCAGGAGAAAACAAGCTTGCTCCATCTTCCATGTGACAGCCCTTCAGATATTTGAAGATGGCCATCATATCTCCTCTCAGTCTCCTTTTCTCCAGGCTATACATATCCAGCTCCTTCGACCATTCCTCATAAGGCTTGTTTTCCAGACCCTTGATCATCTTGGTTGCCCTCCTCTGCACATGTCATCCTCCTTAAACTGTGGTGCCCAGAATTGGACACATTATTCCAGGTGTGGTCTGACCAAAGCAGAATAGAGTGGTCCTATGATTTATACTGACTTGCAACAGCTTCCCAGTATTTCAGACAGGGTTCTCTCCAAGACTTACCTGGAGATGAAAGGGATTGAGCCTGGGGCAACCATCTGCTTGAACATAAGAACATCAGAACATGCTGGATCCGGCAAGGGGGCCCTTTAGTTCAGCATTGTGTTCTTGCAGTGGTCAGCTAGCTGCCTCTGCATACAAACCAGATGCTCTATTCCATAGATATTCCACATCCCACCCAAGAAACCCCCAACGAACACTAGTTGTTGTTGTTTAGTCGTTTAGTCGTGTATGACTCTTCGTGGCTCCATGGACCAGAGCACGCCAGGCACTCCTGTCTTCCACTGCCTCCCGCAGTTTGGTCAAACTCATGCTGGTAGCTTCGAGAACACTGTCCAACCATCTCGTCCTCTGTCGTCCCCTTCTCCTTGTGCCCTCCATCTTTCCCAACTTCAGGGTCTTTTCCAGGGAGTCTTCTCTTCTCATGAGGTGGCCAAAGTATTGGAGCCTCAGCTTCACAATCTGTCCTTCCAGTGAGCACTCAGGGCTGATTTCCTTAAGAATGGATAGGTTTGTTCTTCTTGCAGTTCATGGGACTCTCCAGAGTCTCCTCCAGACCATAATTCATAAGCATCAATTCTTCGGCGATCAGCCTTCTTTATGGTCCAGCTCTCACTTCCACACATCACTACTGGGAAAACCATAGCTTTAACTATACGGACCTTTGTTGGCAAGGTGATGTCTCTGCTTTTTAAGATGCTGTCTAGGTTTGTCATTGCTTTTCTCCCAGGAAGCAGGCGTCTTTTAATTTCGTGACTGCTGTCACCATCTGCAGTGATATTATTATTATTTTACTTCATTTAAGTTGAGATGATTAGAAGAGCAAATGTGGTGCTAGTCAGGCTTGAGACCTGACATGCACAAAATCTTGTATGCTTTCCTTCCAGCCAAACCTTGTTTCATGGGTGATGCTGTGATTTGTCAGTCCCCGTCCCCCCCTTGTAATGAATTCAGTGCATGCTCCCATCTTTCTTTGGTGAGCTGAACCCTCTGATTTCCCTTGTCAGTGAAACATCCGTTTGCCCACGTGCCTGCTCTCTTGAAGGACGTTCTGTCCCCCTGTTTGCAAAGGCAATGTTTTTAGTGCACTAGTAAGCATTGAGCAAATGCCAAAAAAGGGATGCTGCTATCTGATGTTGCTGCGCACCCCCTCAAACCATCACTGCCTCCCACTACCATCTACTGCCACCAAGATAATGGCAATTTTCTGCTGTTGTTGTGACGCAGCCGTGGCATCGCAGCACCACGGCGAATGCGTTTCTAAAAATACATAAGTTTAAATGGCGGGGCGTTGCTTCTACGGTTTCTTTTTGGTGCCTTAAATTGTTAGGAAGACTTTTATTTCCCAGGAAGGGTGGTGAGGACCGTTTCTGATGTTCAAGAAAGCTAGATTGTTAGCACCTGTCTTTCTCGAGAGGCAATGGAGTGCTCTTCCAAGGGCGAAGTCAGAACTGCTGAATTAGCAGCACCAAAGCGACCTCCTTGGGGCACAGGCCTGCCTGGGCAGTGTGTATGGAGGTCCTGGGCTGCCCAGACAACAAGACCTTTATCTCAGCCTCGCTGGTGTGGTCCTAAGGAAACCAGAACTGTACGTTTGGCACCAGCTTGGCTTACAGGAGTTGCTGGAAGGAGGTGTACAAGGCGCCATCCAACTGCCTTAGAGACTCTACTCCAGGTTTGTGTAGGGTTTACTCCTTAACCTTTTCTCCTGAAGATGTCCTGTAAGGAATCATAGGTTTAAAGGTAAAGGTAAAGGGACCCCTGACCATTAGGACCAGTCGTGACTGACTCTGGGGTTGCGGAGCTCATCTCGCTTTATTGGCCGAGGGAGCTTCCAGGTCATGTGGCCAGCATGACTAAGCCGCTTCAGGTGAACCAGAGCAGCACACAGAAACGCCATTTACCTTCCCGCCAGAGTGGTACCTATTTATCTACTTGCACTTTGACATGCTTTCAAGCTGCTATGTTGGCAGGAGCAGGGACCGAGCAATTGGAGCTCACCCCGTCGCGGGGATTCGAACCGCCGACCTTCTGATCGGCAAGCCCTAGGCTCTGTGGTTTAACCCACAGCGCCACCCACGTCCCTAATCATAGGTTTAATTAAGAAATAAAGCACTGGAATGTGGATGTTACCTTAGGGCAATTCAGAACAAATCAGTGTCCTCCAGATGTTTTTGGAACATCCATTATCCCTGACGATGGTCCATGCTGGCTGGGTCTGGTGGCTACCCCTGGTCTACACCTGACTGGCAGTGTCTCTCCAGAGCTTCAGACATGAGTCATTCCTGGTCCTAGCTGGAGGTGCCAGGGACTGAAGCTGGGGCCTTCTGCCTGGAAAGCAAAAGCTCTGTCCCTGAGCTTATGGCCCTTCTTGGGAGGTCTACTTAGGGATGGGAGGTTACACCTGCCCACACAAGGGCAACACTCAGTTAGGCATCTGCTTAGGATACTGCCGCTTCTCAACATGAAGTCCTTAGCAGTAGGTCTTGCCCTTGTCTGGAACCCCTACACACCTTTCACTCTATTGGAAGCTGATGATCCCTCACTTGTGACATTGGTAGAAGCAGCAGCCCCACCCTTAGGAGAAGAAGGTGTCCTTCTCGTGGTAGCACTGGATGCTGGTTGGAAACCACAGAGCAGGGCCAAGGTATGTTTGCCAAGATGATGGCCAGCTGCTTTTGGAGATAGGATGGTGGGTGAAAGATGGACTGTGATTTGGTGCAACATGGTATATCTTGTGGCACTTGAGTTCTTGATGCAGGGGTCTCATCGCAAGGACATCAATCCCAGACTGGTTCTAGGTGTTGGTTCACTGTTCCAGCTTGACGGCTTGGTGCAGCTTCTAGAAACAGGACCCATACACCTTGATTGCAGGTGTTCCTTTTTCTTTTGTTCCTCCTAGCTCTCATGAGCCAGTCATGGGTCTGGATTTGTCGGGAAGCCAAAGAGGGCCAGAAACTGAAATGCAAGTATTGCAAATGGCTAAATTATTGGCTTCTTTGAGTCTTGTGATTCCTATGTCTGCAGTGGCAAGGATGTTCAAAGACCCTGCACAGGGTGATTGATATGGACCCTTTTGATGAGAATATGCAGGTGTCGAATGAAGATCTAGGGTTCAAAAATGAGTTGAAAAGACATTTGCAAGTTATAGTGCAAAATAATAATAATAAAGAACTATGAACCTCGGAAATAAAGGGCATGGGGCATGTACAGAGTGCAGCTCCCTTGCGAGAGAGGAAACACTGCATTAAATAAGGTGATTCCACGATATAACATCATTTATTTATCTTCACGTTAATTGTCAGCAATACGATTGTCAGCAATAGAAAACTGCTAGAACATTTGCAAAGCCAAACAGGGCCCGGTATGGTTTCAAATTGGATGGGGGACCACATGTTGAGATTCCTGCATTGCACCAAATGACCCTTGGGGTGCCACCCAACCCTACAGTTCTGTGACTAATAAATGTTGATTATCTATTGATATATCTTGACATTATTTTCAGAGGATTTGGTTTGCGGGTCAATGCCCATTTTATAAGCTCATCAAGGGGTCACGGGACTCAGAGGTTTGGGCAACCCCGCTTTACATAGCTGTGGGCTGCAGTTCTGGCACGAGACTGTTTATAGTACAGCAAGGCCCAGCGCTTCTGCACCGGCTGCAAAACAGTATTCTTTGTGTTTTGTGAAGGCAGTTATTCAGATTATGGGAATGCATGAATTATCCATGGCCCTTTTGTCTCCCGAGGGATTGCTGACATAGCCTCCCTTGTAAAGCAGGTGACTGAAGGCACACCCTTCATGCTTCAACACTGAGAAAGTGGATGGGAAAATCCTGTACTGTGTGCACCCCTCGTTTCCAATCTCTCCAGCCCGAGCTGTGCTTTGACCTGTGCAAACTCCGAATCCTCATCTACTTATCGCGTCTGCCGGCCTTCCGTCTAAGCTCTTTCCCCCAGCCTACGAGAAACAGGGAGGATTGACCTCTCCGCAAAAGTGGCTCCGCAGAGCTCTTTCGCCCCCTGCGTCGAATGGATGTGGGCTGGAAGGGTTTCGACAGGCCCCCTCATTGTTCCCTCCACCTCCACGCCAGCGGTTTCAGATGCATTATACATGAATGCATTCATTTTTTAAGACAGCTCCCCGGATCAAAAGGCTCACGCAGCTTCCCAATGTGAGCGAGACTAATCTGGGATAATTACTGTATCAACTCGGGCTAACACACAGATCTCATTAAACAAATTGAGTGGGGGGTAGCTGTTTCGAAAGTTGGGGGGCGGGGGCAGGGGAGTTCTTGAAGGAGGCACCTTGGGGTTGGTTGCAGTGGGGAGTGTTCACACAACATATCTTTCTCGTTAGGGGTTTGTTCCTGTGCTGGAATTCCCTTGGGAAGCTGTGTTGTGGAAACTGCAGCTACAGATGAACTGCGCAGCGATATTCACCAAATATAAATAAATCCTGTGTTAGTTTTGTTGGAAGCTGCCCAGAGTGGCTGGGGCAACTCAGTCAGATGGGCAGAGTATAAGAAATACCGTATTTTTTGCTCTATAAGACTCACTTTTTCCCTCCTAAAAAGTAAGGGGAAATGTGTGTGCGTCTTATGGAGCGAATGCAGGCTGTGCAGCTATCCCAGAAGCCAGAACAGCAAGAGGGATTGCTGCTTCACTGCGCAGCGATCCCTCTTGCTGTTCTGGCTTCAGAGATTCTGAATATTTTTTTTCTTGTTTTCCTCCTCCAAAAACTAGGTGCGTCTTGTGGTCTGGTGCGTCTTATAGAGCGAAAAATACGGTATATTATTATTATCACTATCATCATCATTGGTCTCTATTCTGACACACACACACACACACACACACACACACACACACACCAGGAACCCTGGGAACTAGTTCTGACAGTTCTGCTGGAGATCTCTTTTGATTACCCAACTGCAGCTCCCAAGATCCTTTGCAGGAAGCCATGACAGCAAAGTGACATAAGATGTCTTGTAATGCAGATGCGCCCAAGAGTTAACACATAGAGACACGCTCACACCCCCCATGGATTTAAGAATGCATTGCTTCTGCAGCCTGGCTTAGAACGCATGTCTCAAAAACCCAACTGTGGGTCTTCTCTGGTTTGCTTTTGTTGGAAATGTTTACAATTGGGCCATCTTTTTCATTTCCCTGGAGCTCTGCTGATGTAACTGTCAGTCAGTCATAACACTTCCATGACATCCCAGGGCGAACCACTACGGAGAAACTCTCGAGAAGCCTGACAGGAACAATAGTAAGCTGCTCCCATGTCCCCTCGGCGCCTTCTCTTGAGCACAAAGCATTTATTGTGAGATGACATTTCACGGAGATCCCATGCTCCCCCCTCCCCTTGCAGCCATTTCCCTAAACGCTGAGAATACCCAGCACCCTGGTTAACATCCTCTGTTTTTTTTTTTTGGGGGGGGGGGGTTGTTGTTTTTGAATGCTTAGCTTGGTGGCCAAAAGCCAGAATGTATTGTCTGTTAGAGCTGTGATTTATTAATTAGACTCCCCTCTGGGTTTCCCTTCTGTGCTGTTT
Organism: Podarcis gaigeae; assembly: GCF_964106915.1. NCBI lineage: Eukaryota > Metazoa > Chordata > Lepidosauria > Squamata > Lacertidae > Podarcis > Podarcis gaigeae. The sequence continues at coordinate 14,604,083 of NC_139678.1, read as the reverse complement.
TCTTAAAATGAACTTGGCACTGCAGAAATGCAAACAAGCTTGAGCTGGGAAGGAACCTCTGCTCCAGATGTTCAGCGATATGGAGGGTGATGCTGAGTGACACAGGCGCACCCGCGCGCACACACTCGCCTCTTGCGTTCCGGATGCTCCAACATAAACAAATGGGCCGTATTGGAGCACACGGGGGCAGGTGGTGGGGGGTTTCTCACCTGCTCCATCACGCTTGGCACAGGGAGCAGAGAAGCACCTTTGCCTTCCAAGGCGCATGGTAAACTTGCCCATCGTCAGCAAGGCCTTTGCGAGTTGTGTGGGTGTGTTTCCCCCGCTTTTAATTCTCAGAGTCCCTCCTGCAGAACCATTTGTAGCAGGATTAGCAGCCATGGGATTAGTTGTTCAGTGACGATTTACTTTGAGTGCATCTGTGCAGGGCTGAACTCAGAATCTCCCTGTGATGTCCCCCCCCCCCCCCGTGATACAAACGGAACCTGTTTCTCAGGGACCACCTCCTTACTGGCTTCCTGTGGCTTCTCCTGGTCAAAATCACTGGGCTTCTTCGGTCTTTTGAGGGCGACATATTAAAAATCATGTACTATGCTCCATGAGGTCACGAAGAGTCGGACACGACTAAATGACTAAACAACAAGAACAACAAGGTTTTAGACCCCTCCTGTAGAACTTTGAAGCAGGAGTTTGCATGTGCATGAACATTAAGGTGCAGTGCATTGTCTGATTGCTGCAACTGGTGATTTTAAACTGTGAATATATTACAAGACAATTATTTTTTTCCTAATACATTTTAAAAAACGCTTTTAGATACAATGCAATGAAGTGGTTAGGCTAGGACCTTGGAGACATGGGCTGTGTACACACCAGACATTTAAAGCACACTGAAAGCACACACACAACCCGCTCACAAAGGACTGCAGTTTCCCTTTCCAGAACTGCAGTTCACAGCAGCCCTGTGGGATAGGTTAGCCTGAGATATACTGGTTTGGCCCAAGGTCAGCCAGTTAATCCATTACAATATCTTACAGGATGGCCCCTCTGAAATTTCTCTCTCTCTCTCTCTCTCTCTCTCTCTCTCTCTCTCTCTCTCACACACACACACACACACACACACACTTGTAAACCTGTCTGTGCTTTGCTACTTAAATACGTGACCTTTCACACACCCTTTCACAAACACATGCATTTGGAGTGGGTCTCTAACTTGGCAGAGAGAGAGAGAGAGAGAGAGAGAGAGAGAGAGAGAGAGAAGTCCTGAAATACAGGACAAAACTATCAATACCGGACATAGCATTTTACATCGAAATATGGGGCAATCCTGTATTATTCAGGGATGGGTGGCAACCCTAAGTCCACACTGGCTCCATAAATCCAGGTCGGTTTTTTGTTTGCTTTCACATGGAAGATCCTTTGCAAAATGTTCTCACCTGCCAAGTTGTGTGGTCCCAAATTGGACCTCCTTTTCCTGCTTAACTTGTGACTTTCCTCTTTTAAGTGATCGTTGGATATAAACAGGGCGCTCTGGTGTCCCCATTACCCTCTATTTTTATCAGACAGGTTGCCTTGTTATCATTTGCATAGATTGCATAACAGGCTTTTTCTTCTTCTTGTGGGGCGTCTGCAAAGGAGGGCGCCTTCGTTAGAGGACCCAGCAGCCGGCTGGGGAGATGGGAAGACAATGCAGAGCAGCCGAACAACAATTAGCGCCACCCCAGCCATTCTTTTCCCCTCCCCCTTCCCCAACTCATTAAAACCTACTTCGTGCCAGGAAGCCTGCCTTATGAGGACATTACATCATGAGCGAGACCACATGATCCCTGGATTTCTGGCAGACCACGTCCTTTTTTAATTCCTTGAGCTGATTTGGCCGGGTGGCTTTTCAGAGCCAAGACCGAAGCCTTCTATTCCCAGCTGCAGAGGTGACATTGCGACTGAACGGGAGATGCAATCTCTCCCCCGTAAAGGGAGGAAAGGTGCGTCTTAAAAGCTCTGGACTGGAGGCGGCTTCAGATACTATCTAGGAACAGAGCCTCTCTTCAAACAGGACCGGCTGAAAGATGTTGGTTTCTGTCTACCCTTCGCAATGTTCTGTTTGACTGATCTGTTCGCCTTGGGGGGATTTTGTCGTCTCTTGTCGCCTTGCGTTGATGCATTCAGGAGATGCGAAGCCTCTTGGATGGAAAGCTAACAGTCTCCAGAGCACTCCATCTAAGGACTGGGGATTATTCTGTTTACACATACCATCCCCCTTAAATAAACACAACCCTGTTCCACTCGATCTGCATGTAATATCGCTGGCAGTGCGGTGTAGGCCCCAAAGCACATCTCAAGAAAAAATTGGTGGGCGAATTGGACTAAAACGTGTGAATATTGTTTCATCGAAGAATCCTCGGAACTCTTAATTTGCTGAGAAATCTCTTCTGGGGATTCCTAGCTCACTGTTTGCAGAGATACAACATTCCTCCAGGAAAAGGGCAAATAGAGACTGGCAAAATCTGGAAAATTAGAAATCAGTTAGCTTAACATCTGGTGGAAAGTGCTATTAAAGAATTACTAAGCACATAAAAGAACAAGTCTCGTAGAAACAGAACCAATGTGGCGAGGTTCTAGGACTTATTGACAAATTAAAAACAGACAAACTCTCAGCTCCAGATGGTGTATTTCCAAACTCAAATGTGAAAATGCTGATTTTCAAACAAAAATATGCAACTTGTCCCTAAGATCAGCCTCCATATGTTGGGACTGGAAAGTGACCAATGCAATACCAATTTTTAAACGGGAATCTAGGAAATTACAGGCCGCTTAGCTTAACTGGAAAACTGGTGGGAAACGTGATTAACAATAGAATAATCTTATATATAGAAGAACAAGTCTTTTTGAGACAGAATCAGCATGGCTTCCTGGAGAGCAACTCCTGTCTCACTAATTTTTCAGAGCATCAACGAGCATATGGATATAAGTGATCAAGTTAACATTGTGTACTTGGACTCTCAGAAAGCTTTCAATAAAATCCCTGCCCAAAAACTCCAGAGGAACCTTAGCAGTGATGGGATAAGAGGAGATCTCCTTTTACGGTTCAGTAGCTGGTTTAAAAAATGGGAAGCAGCGAGTAGGAATAATGGACAGTTTCCACAACTGAGGACTTCCACGACTTTTTAACTTGTTCATAAATAACCTGAAGATAGGGGGTAGCAGTGAGGTGGCCAGGTTTATAGATGACACTAAATTGTCCAGGGTGGAAAAAAAACAAGATGGGATTGCAAGGAGCTCCAAAAGGATATCTCCAGACTGGATGAATGCAAGTGCAAAATAATGTGCAAAACACCCTAACTGCACACATGTGCACTCATGAGGTCTAAACTGGTCATGACTGACCAGGGTCATAGCGGATAGCGCAGTGACGATATCAGCCCAGCATGTGAGAGCTTTGAAAAAGGCTAATTCCGTGCTAGGAAAGGGGTTGAAAGTAAAACTGCCAGTATCATAATGCCATTATGCAATCGATGATGCCATCGTACTTGGAATACTGTCTGCAGATTTGGTCACCATGCATCAAAAAGGATGTTGTGGAGCTGGGGAAGGTTCAGGAAAGGGCAGCCAACATTATCAGAGAGCTAAAGCAACAGAAAAGCCAGCATTGGGGGCTTTTTAGCTCGGGGGGGGGAGGTGAGTATGAAAAAGGTATATAAAATTATTCATGGGGTGGAGAAAGTCGATAGAGATAAGAAAAACAGGGAGCTTATATCGAATGGTTTAACTATCAAGCCTTCTTCCCAGGGAACTCTGGGAATTGTAGTTCTGTGGGGGAGATAGAGGTCTCCTAACAACTCTCAGCACCTGTACCAAACTACAGTTCCCAGGATTCTTTGGGGGAAGCCATGACTGTTACAGTGGTGTCCTAATGATTTGAATCAGGGTCTCCCAAACTTGGGTGGGTTTCCAGTTGTTTTTGGACTACAACTCTCACCATCCCTAGCTAGCAGGACAAGTGGTCAGGGATGATGGGAATTGTAGTCCAAAAAAACAGCCAAAGACCCAAGTTTGGGAAACCCTGCTTTAAATATATATGGTTGGTGTGGCCTAATTCTACTTTACTAGAGAACCGTCATCATCGCTTTCCTTTAAAAAAAAAATATATCCCCTTTTTAGTCCAAAGCAGCAAACAGCTATTCCACGCAGACTGAACGTGGCAGATTTCAGAACTGCCTGAGAAGTGTCCTGGCCAAACTGGGCATCCTAAAAATAATTTGGCAGAAAAATCTGAGCTTGTAAAGGAAGAGGCTGCAGCTAGCAAACTCATCAACGCTCCTTTGCTGACAGTTTCCAGAAGGGGTAGCTGTGTGAGCCTGTCACAACAAGAGCCTTGTGGCATCTTAAAGACTAACACATTTCATTCTGGCATAAACATTTGTGGACGAGGCATGGTGCAGCAAATCTCAGTCCGCACAAGCTTATGCCATAATAAATGTGCTTGTCTTTAAGGTGCAACAAAAATCTTTCGCAGTCCTTTTTGTGATGGCACTTACTCGCAAGGTATAGCACTCATAGCCATAGCTGTCAACTTTTCCCTTTACTTGCGAGGAATCCTATTCGAAATAAGGGAATTTCCCTTTAAAAAAGAGAAACATTGACAGCTGTGCTTATAGCACCAATATTTTTTAAAAAGCAAGCTAAGGGAATTCTGAAGACGAAAATAGATTATTCTTTCAACCATTTCCTATAAATTTGCTTCAATCTGCCTGGTCTTTTCTATATTGTATTTTAGCCTCTTTTTTCAGCAGTTTTTTTTTAAAGTAATTTGGCTATTACAGTGGTACCTCAGGTTACAAACACCTCGGGTTACCAACACTTCAGGTTCTAGACTCCGCCAACCCAGAAGTAGTACCTCAGGTTAAGAACTTTACTTCAGGATGAGAACGGAAATTGTGCACCGGTGGCGTGGCGGCAGCGGGAGGCCCCATTAGCTAAAGTGGTACCTCAGATTAAGAATGGTTTCAGGTTAAGAACGGACCTCCAGAACGAATTAAGTTTGTAACCAGAGGTACCATTGTTATAGCTGGGGGTGTGGATATGGGTTTAGTGGAGGGCAAATTAAGGGTAAGAGGAAAAAGCCATAGAGAAAAGGAGTATGGGATGGGGAGCAAAGTTGCTCCATCAACAGCCTCCATCTACTACCTCTTGAAGATGTAGCAAGTTTCCTTGCTCCTATTGGAGGCTGGGAGGATGAAGATGCTGGGATGAAGATTCCAGAAAGATTTACTATCTTAAATAACCTGCCAAGGCAATGCCGTGGCAGGACCAAAGTGTGGTTTGCAAAGACTGCTTTGGGACAAGCATCAAGAAGGATTGCATTGACTTATATGGGAAGCTAAGGAAGTCGAACCATATTTGCTTTCCCTTTCCCCCAAGAGAACTGTGTTGTGTTCCTTTTGAACGGATTATAATGGAACAAAAAGGCCCGGTGCGTGTCTTTCCCTGAGTAACTGGTTGAGAAAAGAGTGTGCTTCTCATCAACAATTCCCAGTGGAATGTAAATGGAGGCCTGAAAAATGTTGGGTTGGGATTGCCTTGTAGTTAACCTTTGCCTATATTAGTGGGGGCAAGTGGTTCTTCCAAAAATTAAAATTGAGGTCATTGGTAGTCCGTACAACTCATGCTGATTCTAGCGAGTTTGGGGTGCAAGGAAGGCAGGGTCAGGGTGCAGTTCACCCTAGATTTTATTTCCATTCTGGAAAGCCATTGCTGTCATAGTCAAAGGGACAACCCTCGCTTTGAATGGGTTATTCAGATAGTAAGTCAGAGCAGTACCTCGGAGCAGGGCTTTTTTGGTGGCTGCCCCTGTCCTGCAGAATAACATTCCTGTCGAGGAAGATAGGCACCCAATATCTGCACTTTCTGGAAACAGCTGAAGACATTTTTGTTTCTGCAGGCTTTTAAATAGGTCTTTACCATGACTGCACACTTGTTAGAGTTTCAGTCTTGTTTTAAATGTGTGTGTTTTTAACTGTTTTTCATGTCTAAATTGCCTTCAGACTAGTTTAGAAGGCAGTTGATGAATCAAGGATAATAATAACACCCACACATAAGGAGGAGTCCTTGTGTGTCCTTGTTTCTCAATTTGACCCTTTTACATGGGTTTGTATGTTTGGTGGTATTTTATGTATGTATTCCAGTTCAAAGGCCTGGAAACGATGCCTTATGAGGAACGGCTAAGGGAGCTGGGCATGTTTAGCCTGGAGAAGAGGAGGTTAAGGGGTGATATGATAGCCATGTTCAAATATATAAAAGGATGTCACATAGAGGAGGGAGAAAGATTGTTTTCTGCTGCTCCAGAGAAGCGGACACGGAGCAATGGATCCAAACTACAAGAAAGAAGATTCCACCTAAACATTAGGAAGAACTTCCTGACAGTAAGAGCTGTTCGACAGTGGAATTTGCTGCCAAGGAGTGTGGTGGAGTCTCCTTCTTTGGAGGTCTTTAGTAGAGGCTTAACAACCATATGTCAGGAGTGCTCTGATGGTGTTTCCTGCTTGGCAGGGGGTTGGACTCGATGGCCCTTGTGGTCTCTTCCAACTCTATGATTCTATGATTCTATGTATTGTCTTTTGCTGTTATTTTTATTGTTTATAGATAAGTAATTCTTTATTGTAACTGATAAGTGCAAATTATTGTTTCATTATTATTTGCTTAGTGTTGGATTCTAACAGATTATTGAATATTGCTTTATTTGATATACGTTGTTTATTCTAAAGTTATTGTGACTTTTTATAGTGGATCAGATTGTTACTATTAATGTTTTATGTTTTATTATTAATTCTATATGTGTTGGAAGCTGCCCAGAGTGGCTGGGGCAACCCAGCCAGGTGGGTGGGGTATAAATAAAAACATTATTATTATTATTATTATTATTATTATTATTATTATTATTATTATTTATTAGAGCTGCCTCCACCCTCCTCCCACAGCTGGAGAGGATCTGAGCTGGCCACAAGACCATCTGCCAGAGGGAAAAAGCCATCTGTGTGCCAGCTGTGCTGCACCTGTTCACCAGCTGGTCAACCCACCTGGTCATTTGTTCACCTGGTCACTAACTCACTTGCCCAGCTGACTGTTCACTCAACCTGGGGAGTCTTAAGGCTCCCCCGCAACACACACACAACATGTTGCTGCTTAGAACCTCTTGTTTCTTAGAATCTGTGGTGGTTGTGCAATTGGCTTTGGGTTCTTGCAACAGTATATTGTTCACAGTCGTAAGATACGGAAAGTGTGCTGACATTTTTTTGGTCGACCTCTATTCTTCGTGAGAGGGAAACTACTTTGTGAACTTGTAGAATTTTTTAAATAAAATTAATTTAGGGTCCTTGCAACAATTCTTACTTGAAGATTATAATTTGGCAGTGGGTTCTTAACCTTGGCTGATCTTAATGTGAAAATGTGTTACTAATTTGTATGTTCAGAGGACGTTGTGTAAATAATTTGGGGTTTTTAGCAATAACTCTACATAATCGTTCACGTTGATTCCAGGAAGCAGGAAAAATGCACTTGTTGTATCTCTCTGTTTTGAGAACTCTGTGTAGGATTTATTTGGGGTTTTTGCATTATTTCAAGACTGAGCACATGCTAGGAAATAGACACTTAATTAACAATATCATAATTGTGGGTACTGTGTATTTATTAAGGCTTTCCAAACAGTTCATTGCAGGTATTTAAGGGGGAAATGCAATACCTGGGTGATGGTTATCGTATCCTTACGCTGCAATCCTGCACCCACTTAACCTGGGAGTAAGTCCTATCAAACTCTATAGTGCTGACGTCTGAGTAGTTGTGTATAGGGTCGCACTGTTAAGGGTCAGTTGAATAGGAACTTGGTGCAATCCACAAAAGGATAAAATCTAAGTAAAGTTGATGTGTGATACCATTTTAAAAATTGTGTTCTTATTAAGATTTTCCATAAGCAACAAGAGTTCATTCATTGTCTCTACTTTCAAATCATAGTCTTTCATACAGGTCATTACAGTCAAATTGAGGCCTTTTTGTGGTCATCAATGTGGTTGTGGAGGAAAGAGAAGTGGAAAAAGGGGTGAGACAGACAGTAAATATGAGGAAAGCAGAATGTTCCCTAGAGAAGGATCTGAAATTCTGAACCCTTGAATTTCTTTTACTCTAGATCAGTGGTTCCCAACCTTTTTTTTTTTTGGCCATGCCCCACCTAAACATCTCTAAAATCCCAATGTGCTCCCCCCATGGCATATAATTCTTATTATTCAAAAAGTGAACTCCTATTCACATAGAGGAAGCCTAATTCACTGTTAATAACTCATTCTCGAATTGCGCCCCTCAAAAATCAAATTGCCCCCCCCTTTGGGACGTGTGCCCCACATTGGGAACCACGGCTCTAGACTGTTTCGTTTGATGTTTTAATGTGTTGTAAACTGGTTTGAGATTTTTTCTTTAAAATATAAAGCGGTATGGAAATGAATAATAATAATCATAATAAATTTCATTGGGGAGAAAAAAGGCACCTAGACATTTGGTTGTAGCAACTGTAACCTGTATATCTGAAGGAGCATCTCCACCCCCATCGTTCAGCCCGGACACTGAGATCCAGCACCGAGGCTCTTCTGGCAGTTCCCTCATTGCGAGAAGTGAGGTTACAGGGAACCAGACAGAGGGCCTTCTCAGTAGTGGCACCCGCCCTGTGGAACACCCTCCCTTCAGATGTGAAGGAAATAAGCAGCTATCTTCTTTTTTAAAGACATCTGAAGGCAGCCCTGTTTAGGGAAGTTTTTAATATTTAATGCTGTATTGTTTTTAACACTTGATTGGAAGCCGCCCAGAGTGCCTGGGGAAACTCAGCCAGATGGGTGGGGTATAAATAATAAAATATTATTATTATTATTATTAACCTAGGCTTAAGGTGCCATTTGGCAGGTAGCTTATACAGTGGTACCTCGGGTTACAGACGCTTCAGGTTACGTGATTTCGGGTTGTGCACCGCGACGAACCCAGAAGTACCGGAACGGGTTTTGGCGCTCATGCATGCACAGAAGCACTAAATCACGCTTTGCGTATTGCGATCTGCACATGCGCAGACGCGGCACTGTGGGTTGCGAACGTGCCTCCCGCACAGATCAGGTTTGCAACCCAAGGTTCCACTGTATATCTAAGTTTCAAACATTGGCTCCCAGATAAAAATGTAACCTGCCAAGATTTGGGTGTTTCTCTCACTCAGGAGTTACGGTGAAATTTGTGGTGGGCAGCAGATTGTGTGTGTGTGTGTTGTAGGCTTTCTGTGGTTGCCTTCTGGTGACCTCCGATTGCCCTCTAGTTTGGAGATCGTAAGAAGCAAGCATCCTGCCCATTTGACCTGGTTCCTCTCTTGTGGTCAACCTTTTGACCTCTTCCCTCAAGCGATTTGTGGCGCAGACACCCCACTGCAGATGGGCAAACAAGCATCTGCTCTGCTAGAGGATTTGAATTTTAGAAGATGGGACAGAAGCTGCAAAAAAAAGTCCTGCTTGTGGGTACCGCAGTCTTGGGGAATTAATAAAAACTGAACTTTGGGTTGAAGACTCAGCTCTAAGCAAAAACCCATGGAAGGAAGTGGATGACATCTAGCTAGAACCACGCTCAGTTGTGTGGATGTCCTTATTTCAATTTTACAGCCTGCTTCGGCAAATGCTCATAAGGTCTTTGTAGTAGTACTTAGACCAGGGATTGCCAACCTTTTGTGGGTCAGGGAAGAGACAATGGAGTGCACATCTGGGCATGAAGGCAAACTGCTGCATTTGCAGCACCAAAGTGACCGAAGTTGAGGCTGGTGGATTTCCACTTCATTGGATGAAGTGGGATCTCGTCCACGGAAGGTTATGCCACCATAAATCTATCGCGTCTTGCGGCACCTCTAAAGACTGGTCTTTTATCTCCACAAGGCACAACGTCATCTGCCAACAACCCCTTTGCTTCCTTCTCCCACTTCGGTCTCTCCTCAAAAGCCACTTCTTCCACAATTATATTTTATGTACAGTGGTACCTCGGATTAAGAACTTAATTCGTTCTGGAGGTCCGTTCTTAACCTGAAACTATTCTTAAGCCGAGGTACCACTTTAGCTAATGGGGCTTCCCACTGCCGCCATGCCACTGCCACACAATTTTTGTTCTCATTCTGAAGCAAAGTTCTTAACCCGAGATACTATTTCTGGGTTAATGGGGTCTGTAACCTGAAGCATCTGTAACCCAAGGTAAAGGGACCCCTGACCATTAGGCCCAGTCATGCTTCGTACAGCTTCCGGGTCATGTGGCCAGCATGACTAAGCCGCTTCTGTCGAACCAGAGCAACGCACGGAAACGCCATTTACCTTCCCGCCGGAGCGGTACCTATTTATCTACTTGCACTTTGACATGCTTTCGAACTGCTAGGTTGGCAGGAGCAGGGACCGAGCAACGGGAGCTCACCCCGTCGTGGGGATTCGAACTGCCGACCTTCTGATCAGCAAGCCCTAGGCTCTGTGGTTTAACCCACAGCGCCACTCGCGTCCCTAGGTACCAAGGTACCACTGTATTAAATTTACATCCTGCCCTTCTTACCGGAGAAGCTGAGGGCAACTGACACAAAAAAGTTGCAGTGACACAATTAAGAATATATATTGTTTAACAAAAACTACTTTAAACATTTAAAAGCACCTAAAAGCAACCACGTTCCTCTCACCGCTAAGAAGTTCATGGTTGCCATGGCCAGTATCTTTGAGCCAACAAACGGCTGGGTGAGCAGGAATGCTTTTAAATGAGGGAGGCAGAGACGTCTCACCAGGGAGGACATTCCACAAGCAGGGATTATTTTTCCACCTACTGTAAAATCCCAGGCTTTTTAAATACCTTCACCCTGCCCCAGCCTAATGTATAGTGACAGCCGTTTGTTTAGAATTGTGTTTTTTTTAATATTGAATTTTAAGTTGCTGTGACCTGACCTGAAACCTTCTGGCAAATGGGCAAGTAAGAAATCAAAATAATGATGATGATGATGATGATGATGATGATGATAATAATAATAATAATAATAATAATAATAATAATAATGTTAATGTAAGACTTTTTATCGCCTGTAATGGTGTGCAGGACATCTTTTAGAGCAGGAGCAATGATGTCATCTGGCAGAATGGTGGGGGGTAAAGGAGGTGATAAGGAGGCTTTCAAGTTTTACTATTGTTTGTGATAGGTTAGCTGCTAGGGAGGCAGAGAGAAAGAAAAAGAAAGTAATTCAGGGTTCGTTGGCACTTTTTTCTTTGTCCTTGATTCACCTTAGCAGTTTAAAAGGTGACATTTCTTTGCAGGAGTGTTTGCATTTCTAATTAAACACCAAGTTTAAATTTCAGCTGACTGGAGGTATTTTGTAAAAGCTCAATGTGGGGGGTGGGGGGTTGATTTGTTTTTTAAAAAACAAGCTGGGATTTATTCTGTAAACAGGGAGGATGTATTCAGCTAAGTGTTACTCAAAGTAGATCCATTGAAATGAATGGACGTGGCTATGTTAGGTCCATTAATTCCAGTGGGTTTACTCTGAGTGAAACAGCTGAATAACCCATATACAGTGGTACCTCGGGTTAAGTACTTAATTCGTTCCAGAGGTCCGTTCTTAACCTGAAACTGTTCTTAACCTGAAGCACAACTTTAGCTAATGGGGCCTCCTGCTGCTGCCGCGCTGCCGGAGCCTGATTTCTGTTCTCATCCTGAAGCAAAGTTCTTGACCTGAAGCACTATTTCTGGGTTAGCGGAGTCTGTAACCTGAAGCATATGTAACCTGAAGCGTATGTAACCCGAGGTACCACTGTATCTTGTTAGCTGATCCTTTTAAAAAAAGAGTATCATATTGTTAGTGGGAATAGAAGGATATGGGCAGCTGGCTGGATTTTCTTAAGAGGTGTGCTTTTGGAACCCCTCACGAAGAACTCTTGCACTTCAAAGTTTACAATTTTGCTGCTGATTGCCTATTGATGTTTTTGCATAGGGCTTAAAGCACCATTCCTTCTTAAACAGGTAGATAAGTAGTCATAATAGGAAGAGAAATGATAAAATATTCAGTTTAAGCCTAGCCATGTAAGGTCTGTGGATCCACAGTCCTTATGTGGTCCAATGCTGGCATTCATATGAATGCATATATATATATATATATATATATATATATATATATATATATATATATATTAACAGAAGCAATTCTATCTCTCTAAACCATGTGGATTGTCTGCTCCTTGTAGCCCCAGAAATTATATTTGTGTGTTTCCTGTGCAAGTGTGCTTCCTTCTGCTGGGATGGTGGGCTGCTGTTTGAGTCTGATTAACTTCTGTTTTCAAGCGCTGGATATCTGGGCCACAAGGAAGGGCTACATGTAGCTCAGCAACAGAACATCTGCTTTCCTTGCAGAAGGTCCTGGGTTCAGTCCCTGGCATCTCCAGGTAGGGCTGGGAGAGGCCTCAAATTTTGGAAAGCTGCTGCCAGACATTAAGGTGGGCACGTATTCAGCTAAATCAGGGTTTCAGCTAAACTTGGGTCCCCAGCTGGTTTTGGACTACAACTCCCATCATCCCTGACCACTGGTCCTGCTAGCTAGGGATGATGGGAGTTGTAGTCTAGCAACAGTTGCAGACCCAGGTTTGAGACAACCTGAGCTTGATGCATCTAGGTTGGGCTCTGTATAAAAGACTGCTGTGTTCTTCAGTGTGCTGGCAAGCAGAAAAGGCAACTCGTGAGATATCCCTGAGATATATCCCCAAGGCGTAGTGAAGTAGCCAGCATTGTGTAAGTCTGGAAGAGGTTGTGCAATGCCTTCCTTCCTGCAAAGGGAGGCAAAGAAACAGGATTACCGGTTACATTTGCATACGTCTACTGTTTATAATGTTGGGTGGTGTCCAACTAGACAGTTCCACTAGTCTGTCCAAGGACCTTTCATGCTGTGCAACCCCTAAAGATGTTCTTCCCACAACAAAGACGAAGGCAGGGAAGTTCCATTGCACAGTTGAAAGTCCTTGGTGCTGGTGGAACTGTTTAATTGGATGCCACCCTTTTGGGGGGGAGTGCGAGTCGAGGAGATGCCAGGGGAGATTAGCTGCGTGCCTTTGCTGCCTGCCTGTCCCAATCACAAACCTTAAAATCTTTCCTCCGTCCCGAGACAACTTGTACAGCAGCGGAGGAAAAGAGAGACCGTCACTGTTTACACAACTCTGACATTAACGAAGCGCATTGTGCGAAAGTCAGTATCTCTTTACCGAGGTGCTATAGCATCTGTGTGAAGGGTCTAGGAAGTGACATGCTAACAACCCAGGGACCAGGCACAAGGATAAGGCACAGACTGTTCGTGTTGCCTGTCTGCATGCACGCCGATGAAATACAGAAAAGGTGCAGAAATACTCTCTGTGCTGAAAGTCCTGCCCTTTCTAAACCCTTTACAGAATTTTGCTTGCACTGAATTGCAGGAGGCAGATCCTCATCCCTGCACTCACCCACCTCTCTCTAAATCTCCAGTGTGTAGGAGTCAGCAGCCTTCCCCCACTTTGTATAAAACCAGGAAATCGAAAAACTGTGCCTGTCATAGAATTTACATCAGGGGGGCTGCCCCAGCGACTTCAGCAAAGCTGCTATGGAAATAAGTGATTCACAGAATCTGAGCTCGGGTAGCACTGCTAGGGAACGGGGTTTGGAGGAGATTAGCCAGGCTGCCGCTTCTCATTCATTCATTCATTCATTCATTCATCCTCTTTTCCCCCTCCCTCTTTTTCTGTAGGTGGACGCATCTGTTCCTTTTCCCCTTGCATCGAACAAGTGCAAAGGACCTGCCTGGCCCTGGAGGAACACGGCTTTGCCGAATGTAACACTCTGGAGATCCTGCTGAGAGTGTACAACGTTCGGACAATCAGCTTGCCAGTCCCTGACCTTGGAAAAGGAATCGGGGGTAACGCCAGAGCGGAGTCTGACCAAGGCAGCCCATCCGATCAGGGTGCCTCCTCTGCTGGTCTCCAGCAGGGAAACACACAGTTTAAAAGCGGTGTGCCGCCAAGGGAGATGGTGGGTCACACTGGGTATTTGACCTTCGCTACCAAAAGCCTATTTTAGTTACTCGCGAAGCTAGCAGCCTCCTTGCTGCCCTCCCTCCCTCCTTCCCTCCCTCCCAATCAAGCATCCTGAGCTTTTTTTGCTCGTCGGGCAATTCCATATATAGTCAGACTGAGTAAGATTATGCTTTTGTTTAAATAGCACGCAGAAGCGCTAACCAGATCAGCCTTGCAGTACACTGTCCTTCTGGAACAGTGCTTGGCTGCCTGTCAGGTAGGAAGATGGATTAGCAGTTAATAGCTGTGGGATGGACTTTGCAAAGCAAAAGCCACTTACTGAGGTTGTTTGGGGCAGGGAGGCGGGGGGGGGGTGTCAACAAGGTTTCCTTTATATTTCTGGAACCCCTGCATTGATTCTTCTCTCTAAGAGGGTGTGCAATGGGGAGAATTTTTGCTTTTGGTTTTGTATTTGCTGTTGGGAATCTATTTAATATTTGGATTTTAAAAAAATAAAAAAGATTTTTGCCGTAGGCCCAGAATTGGCTAACAGCCCCTGCAAAGAGAGTCTAAAAAGGCAGGCGGGTGTGTGGATCCATATATTCGCATACATGCATACATAGGTGAAGCACCCTGGAAAGAGCATCAAACCCAATTTATTGTGGTTGCATGATGTGAGTGAGTCTCCCTTGTTACAAACATTCAAAGCACAGGGCTAGCTTTTGAGGGGAGAAAGTTAGGCTGCAAGTCTTCACCCTGACATCTAATGCTGAATGGAGCTGGAGGTTTCCTATAGGAAGTATCATTTAGTCTCATCCCTGCTTGCATCCTGAAATAATTCTGTTCAGGGACAGCTCTTCTACCTCTTCTGTGTGAGCAAAATCCTCAGCACAATCGCACATTCACTTGGTCCTGAATAAATGGCTAGATTTGCATCCTGCTTCCTCGCTGCCAAACAACAAGCAGCAAAAAACCCTCCTTTATTCAGTCAGTCCTGTATTGTAAGACAGTACTTGTATTTACAGATGTCCATTGCTGTAAACAGAACAAACCCTTCCCTGGTGTTCTTAACCAGCGTATAAGCACGTCACAATCTTATCTTCCTAGGACCTGGGTGAAATGCGAGCCACGAGGCAAATCTTTTTATCCATTCCATGCGCCGGCTGATTAATAGATATGCCTGAAAGTGCGAATCCGGTTTTGCCCTTTTCTTGACCAAAAATAAACATGGCTGAGCTTTCGATGGGTTACAGCCCCGGTGCTAATCTGTAGCAGTTTAACAAAAGTTCCGCCAACCACGGCGAGCAAAGATAGAACAGCTGAGCAGATTAAAAACCAGGAAAGCAAATCATTTGAGCTCGAAGCTGTTACGTAAGTGTTCCAGGGCTGCAGCTTTCCGCCTCCTCCTCCTCCTCCTCCTCTTTGGAAGGATGTTAAAAGTCTTCTGTTATGCAGTGCTCGAAAGTACTTTTGAGGGAAAGCAGGATAGAAGGTTCTACTGCTGCTGCATCATTAATGGGGTAGCTACAACCGCCTGCCTGCAAGCAAAGAGAGAACAGCAGGCATATGTAAACATCAGATCAACTGGGGAAGAGGAGGGGGAGCTGCTTAAACCTACAAAAGTAGAGGAAACAGAACCAAGTGAATGCCTCTGTCCTGAAGGTGCTTGCACTCAAATCGACACTGTATGTCCTTGGTACAATATGCTTCTAGTGCAAAGCCGGGAAAGGGGGAGGGGACTTTTTCCAGACTCTCATTTGAGCAACCTTATAGGGGGTCACATGCAGGTGATGGGCGTGGCCACAGGCAAAATGGGCGGAGCAACGGATGTAAATTCTCCCTTTGTGCAGTAGGTTAGATGGGATGTTTTCCGAGGTTGATGAGCCGACGGCTGGGCGATATCTCGTTTTCAACATCGCAATATATCACCAGCTAAACATCCTGATACACTGATTTATCACAACATCTGATATAAGGATAGAGCTACATAGGGGCGACGCGGGTGGCACTGT
Source organism: Podarcis gaigeae (assembly GCF_964106915.1). Taxonomy (NCBI): domain Eukaryota; kingdom Metazoa; phylum Chordata; class Lepidosauria; order Squamata; family Lacertidae; genus Podarcis; species Podarcis gaigeae. The sequence continues at coordinate 14,588,023 of NC_139678.1, read as the reverse complement.
GGGTTAAACCACAGAGCCTAGGACTTGCCGATCAGAAGATCAGCGGTTCAAATCCCCGCAACGGGGTGAGCTCCCGTTGCTTGGTCCCTGCTCCTGCCAACCTAGCAGTTCGAAAGCACGTCAAAGTAGATAAATAGGTACCGCTCCGGCGGGAAGGTAAATGGCGTTTCCGTGCGCTGCTCTGGTTTGCCAGAAGCGGCTTAGTCATGCTGGCCACATGAACCGGAAGCTGTACGCCGGCTCCCTCAGCCAATAAAGCGAGATGAGCGCCACAACCCCAGAATCGGCCACGACTGGACCTAATGGTCAGGGGTCCCTTTACCTTTTACATAGGGGCACTGGCTGGATTCACGGTTTTCCCCGCATTGTGATTTTTGCATAGCACACACACACACACACCCTGCATCATGATTCACAATATTTTTGCCAGATCAAAAAATATGAAACCAATAACAATAGGGGCTTCAAACCATTTTTGGATGCTATTTTGATATATTGCCCAGACCTAGGCGAGGCTCGTCTACCCCTCACTTCCTTCTACAGCACACACAGAAAACTCCTCCTTGACCATTGGACCCACTATTGGTCTTGTCTGCTCAAGTTGCTGGAGCCTGTTTTCACATGCAAGGGAAGTCCCTAACTCACCGAGGGGTTGAGAACCATTGGCCGCCCTCACCTGGTTTAGCTGGCTAGTTGAAACTGTTTGCCAGGGTGTAGCTGCTGTCGCATGCTGACAGCTTCTAGGAGCCACAGGTGAGGAAGAGGCTTGAATGATGTCTTGAATGCCTCCTTCTGGCAACTCCTGCAGCCAAGCTGGTGCCAAACGCCTTGCTCTGCTTTCCTTTGGACCACATCTGCCAGCCAGGCCAAATGCAGGGGGGGGGTGTCTCATCATCTGGGGTGTCTCGTCATCTGGACAGCCCAGGACCTCCAGACACACTGCCTAGGCTTGTGCCCTGGGGAAATCCCTTGGGTGCTGTTAACACAATAGTTTGACTCCACCCCCAAGAGGCACACACCATTGTCTCTCAATACTCATGGATGCCAACAAGAGTAGGCTAAATTCTTTTTTTTTTTCCAAATACATTTTTATTAAGGTTATACACATAACAAACATACAACCAAATACAAAAGAAAAAATTGTAACAAAAAAGAGAGTCAAGATATACAAGCCAACTTTTTCCTCTCTCTAACTATACAAAGATAGATTAATCTGGCTATTTCACAAAACAGTAAAAGATAATAAAAAAAAACACACCCACAGAAACCGCCTCCTGGACTTCCTTCCATCCTTTTGGTAGGTATCGAATATCTGCTTCCAATTACGTATTTGATTTTTAATCTATAGGCCTAAATTCACACGTTGGTAGTATTTGTTCTGACCCCGCCCATCACATTAAGCATTTATTCCAATATAGTTCCAGTATTTACTCCAATTTTTCAGAGATTTCTGTTCATCGTGGTCTCTTAATTTACCTGTTAATTTATCAAGCTCAGCATATTTTATCATTTTAATTTGCCAATCATTTATATTGGGGATAATTTCCACTTTCCAATATTGTGCCAATAAAATTCTCGCTGCTGTGGTGGCATAGAGGAATATCGTTCTATCTTCTTTCTTAATATCTTTACCCGTCATTCCCAGCAAAAAGGCTTCGGGTCTTTTGGGAAAGGTGTATTTAAATATTCTTTTAAGCTCATTGTAAACCGATTCCCAAAAGCCTTTCACCTTTTTGCATGTCCACCATAGATGATATAGGTCACCCTCCACCTCCCCACCTTTCCAGCATTTCTTATCTTTTAGTCTATACATTTTGGCCAACTTCACAGGGGTGTGGTACCACCTATATAGCATCTTCCAAACATTTTCTCTCAGAGACATACATGCTGTAAACTTTATGTTACAATTCCACACTTCCAGCCACCTTTCAAAATCGATGTTATAACCAAAGTCAATTGCCCATTTAATCATTGCCTCCTTCACCTCCTCGTCCTTTGTATACCACTCTAAAAGTATGTCATAGATTCTAGATAGGGTTTTGTTTTTACCTTCTATTACTTCTACATTGAATTTTGATTTTTTGTCATCAAAACCCAACTTCTTCTTGTCCTCTTTTAGCAAATCATTCACCTGGTGGTATTGCAACCACCCAGTGAATAGATTTTTTATCTCTTCATAAGGTCTAAGTCTTGGCCCTTGGTCTGTTTTTCTTAACATTTCTTCATAGGTGGCGTTTTTTTCCTCCATGTTTGTTTTCTTCACCGTTAAAGCCTCAATTGGTGAGATCCACCATGGGGTCTTTCTTTCAAGGAGATTTTTATTCCTTTCCTATGATTGGTATAAAGGTCCTCTAAAAATATGATTTAGAAAGCTCTTGTGGACCTTCACTTTCCCATACCAAAGGTACGAATGCCATCCGTACCAATTATTAAAGCCTTCGAAATCCAGTAGATCTCTATTCTCTAGTTTTATCCAATCTTTTAACCAAAGTATGCAGGCCGCTTCATAGTATAGACTTACATCCGGGAGAGAAAAGCCCCCTCTTTCTTTTTTATCTATCAAAATTTTCATTTTTATCCGTGGCCTTTTCCCCTGCCAGATATACTTTGCCAAGACTCTCTGCCAGAGTAGGCTAAATTCTACACAGAGTCGGACCCTGCTCTCAACCCTCCATCCGGGCAAGCAAGAGAGATTATGTGAGTACAAGGACTCAAAACACAAAAACGCTCAAGGAAGGTGCAGATCAGGGCTGGGGAGGGGATGTGGCCATTGGGGAATCCCAAGGGCTGAACAGAGAAACCCAAAGGCTGCATCAGGCTCCCAGGCAAACTGAAATGAAATGTTGCAATCAGCAGTGCGGATGTGATTTAATTTGGGCTTATTTCATGTGGCGTTGGCCCGTTCATTCAGACGTAAGTGGCCTTCAGTGGTGCTTGTCCTGAGAAAATGTTTGCAGCCTTAGCCAGCCTCATGAAGCCTCCCCCCTGTTGCTCCAGCGTTCGCTGCATTGCAGCGAGTTGGAAAGTGCTGTAACAGAGGGCTGTATTTTCTTCCAATTTTGCCGCAGGACAGGACATCAAACATACAATGCTATAAAAATGCCAAGCACTTTTCTTCTCTGGTATTAAAAAGGAAGAGGAAGCAATAAAGGGACAGAGCAGGGATAGGTTTCTAAAAGTTAGAAACCCTAAATGCACAGCACTTTTTGCAGCTGGGTGGGTTAAGTTGCCTGTGCATAGCTTGTGGCAGCCTTTGGCAACCTGGCGCCCCCAGACGTTTTGGATTACAGCTGCCCCTGTTGGAAATTGTGGTCCAAAGTATCTGTGGGCACCGGGTTGGTGAAGAGAGGCTTATAGTGTCAATGCCTCTTAGGTTGTCCCTTGCTCCCGGTTAAAATGCTGCAGTCAAACTAAGGATTCACATCTCTGCCGTTATTCATTGCTGGTGCCCCATTCCTGGATTTCACAGGAGAGCGATGGAGGGTACAGCCTGTTCTCTTTGGTAGCTGCCTTCTTCCTTGACTCGCTCGCCTAGGCAGGTGTGGGAGGGATGTCATTCCCTGCAGACAACTCTCCGCGTGCCTGATTGAATTGCAAAGTGTCCTCCAGCATCCCTGGCGGAAAGGGAGAGCGCTGCTCCAAAGCCGCCGCTGGCAGTCTTGATGAAGACAATCTCTGCAGCTTGAGTCAAGCAAGACATGCAGACAGAGAGATGGGAGATAGAGAGGGCTGCATGCATAAATTTTAAGCGCCCTGTGGATCAGACCAAAGGCTTCACTAGTCCAGCACCCTCTTCCCACAGATGCCTGTGGGAAGCCCACAAACAGAGCCTGAAGTACAACACTCCATGTGTGAATCTCCATGTTAGGAGATTCAGGACCAATAAAAATCATTACTTTTTCAGCCAGTGCATAGCTAAAAGATATGAAACTCGCTCCCATAGGTGGCAGTAATGGAACTGAGTTGGATGGTTTTAAAAGGGGATTGGACAACTGCATGGGGGAGAGGGCTATCGATGAATAGCCATAGTTTAGAGGTACCTAAGGAAGTCAGACTATCCTCCACCAGGGCCAGGGCCTTCTCAGTGATGGCTCCAACCTGGTGGAATGCTCTGTCCCATGAGACTAGGGCCCTTCAAGATTTAACCTCCTTCCGTCGGGCCTGTAAGACAGAGCTATTCCACCTGGCCTTTAATTTGAATTCAGCCTGATCTTTTATTTCCCTTCTCTTCCCTCCCCCTCCCCTTTTATGAAGATTACCCGCTCTGAGACCCCACAGCTAATTCTCCCCTGGCCTCCTCGCTGGCCCAAGTAGAACTAATTCAGCCAGCTAGCCCTGGGGATTATCTAATGCTTATTAGATGGATTTCCCCTAAATTGATTTCTCAACTTTGAATTTTATTGTTATTCATGTTTTTATACTGTATTGTATGCTGCTTTTATAATTGTTTTAAATTTGTTGTTAGCCGCCCTGAGCCCGGTTTTTGAACCGGGAAGGGCGGGGTATAAATAAAAATTTATTATTATTATTTATTATCGATGGCTGCTAGCCACGATGACTGTTCTCTGCCTCCACAGTTGGAGGCAGTGATGATTCTGGGTACCACTTGCTGGAAACCACACAAGTGGGGCATCCTCTTGCCCTCAAGTCCTGTTTGCAGGTTTCCCACAGGTATCAGTTTTGACCACTGTGAGAACAGGAGGCTGGACTAGATGGGCCACTGGCCTGATCCAGAGGCTCTTGCGCTCTTAAGATACATGCTTTTCATTCGTTCAAGCCCAGCACATGTTTTCTACACCAAGGCATTCTGAGGTGTCCTTTAGATCTTCAGAGCTGGCAGATATGCCCGGCTCTTCTGACGTGATTTGGGGACGTGGAGCAGCACACCCACCTCTGCAGCTGCTCCAACAGCCTGGCTTCGAAGATGTCAATGTGTGGGAAGCACTGACCTCACTCTCGTTTCTGTAGTTCTTTTGCATGCACAAAGGTCTTACATTTCTTACCTTATAAGAACATGCGGTTTTAAGAACTGGCTTGCTGGATCTCTGACCGAGGGACCATCAGGTTCTACATTTGGGTTCCAGGTTCCAGCCTGGTGCTCCTTATCTCCATAGAGAGCCCTCTTCACTCTGCAAAATAAAGTTCAGGAAAAGCTATCCTATGGTCTATTAACGAGGCTGGTTAATAATGTAAGAATCTGCACACATTGACATAGCATTGCTTTTGAGGAAGGGCCCACACAGCTCTGTCTCTTGACTGCTGGAAAAGCCACACAAAGATTTCAGCACATACTTACATACTTTCAAGCCTATCTTTACAGTCTTAAGGACCAGAAACTTGTGTTTCTAAAACGGGGGCGGGGGAGAGAGAACCCTTTAACGGCACTACAGAAGTCTCATGTATTTCTAGAACACAGATATGATTTAAAAGCTCTTCAGAGAATAAGTCTATGGACTGTGGCTCATATACAATTGCAGGCGGTGTCTATCACATCAGTATATTCTAAAATATCTCAACAATGGTGCACAGAAAAATGTATTCTGAAATACCTAGCTGTGCCGACTCAAATTCCCACTGCACCACACTGTGTGTCTTCATTTCCGTGTTGTGAAGCACATAGGATTGCTTGGTTGTTATTGTACAGTCTATTGGTCAGGGGCCATAGGACTTACTTTTTGTAACGTTGCTGAAACATTTTCACACCTGTTACAGAAATGCATGCAGTTTATTTGGTACCTTGACTCCATCTATCCTTTTGCATCTATTCATTGGTCATGGACTATATTATTTAGGTTTCATTTCATTGCCTAAACCGTGAGGTTCCCATCTTAGTGGAGGACCACCACACGGTGGTAGAAAACATGCTTTGCTTGCAGAAAGTCTCAGGTTCCGTGCTTGTCATCTCCGGTTAAAAGAAATTGAGGTAGCAAGTGGTGGGAAAAGGCCTTTGTCTGCCTGAGATTTTGAAGATCTGTTGCCTTTCGGAATATACAATAACAGACTTGATGGACAGATAGCCTGACTGGGTAAGGCAGCTTCCTGCAATTATAGCTAAAAGCCATGACTAGCATTGTCCTTTATTCATTTATCTTCCTATTTTTTTAAAAAAGCCATCAGCTAGCGACCGGCACTGTAGAGAGCCATATCTAAACTTCTGCTGTGGCATCAGTTTCAGATGATGTGAGTCCTGATGCATCTGACCACATGCTCGGTGGGTCTGCCCTGGACCCAGTTGCTGGCATTTATCCGTCTTGGGAGACAACGGAGGAGTGCTCCTTTGGGGGTGAAGTCAAACTGTGGGATGGTTGCAGGGCTTGCCATGACCGCAGAGACCGATATGGGAGAGACATGTTTTGTTGCAGCTGGGGCAGATGAAGGCATCCGGTTGAGCTGCTGCAGATGCACCAGGACGTTTCTTCTCTCTGTGCTCCTCCCAGCAGTCATTCCTCCTCAGGTCACTGCTGGAGATACATGGCCTGTCTCCAGGCACTGCGGTTGTCTGCAAAGGATTCCCACATGACAGGGTTGATGTTGCCAGACTTCATGTCATGTTTGGAGACATCTCTAGGGCAGAGATGGTCTGCCAGTGGGCCTCGTGCCAGCTCCCCATAGGACATGTCCTCGGGGAGCCTGCCATCTTCCTTTCTGTAGACATAACCAAGCCAGTGTAGATGTTTCTGAGATAGGAGTGCAAACATGCTGGGAACATAATGAATCAAGCCATTGGTCCATCATCCACAATATTGTCTACACTGACTGGCAGTAGCTCTCCAGAGTTTTAGGCAGGGGAGGAGGAGCTGGGGGTTGAACATGAGACATTATGCATCCAAAGCACACACTGAGCTACAACACTTCTGCAGCTTTCGATGCCACTGGCCATGGCAATCTGGAGCAATTCTGTGATAGGAGTATTGGAAACACTATGATAATTCTGATCATATCTACATTGGGTGAGTGTTCATCAGCCCCTTGATGTCTACACTATGGTGTACTATAGGGTACCATTTTATCTCCAGTACTTTTTATCTTCTTATCTGGGGGTGGGATGCCATCAACATGACACCAATGTTTATGGATACATAAATTGTTCAGACTCTGGTGGGAGTCCCACCCATGGGAAAATGTGGCACGATCTAAAGTGATCAAATGAAACTTTTATTACAGGGGTGGCCAACTCCCAAGAGACTACGATCTACTCATAGAGTTAAAAACTGGCAGTGATCTATCCCCTTTTTTGGGGGGTTGGGTCAAAGTTGCTGAGTTTTTTCAGGGGGGAGGTAAAATTTTGAGCTTTTTCTAGGGGAGCCACAGTTGTTCAGCTTCTTTGGAGGGAGCCAATGATCTACCAGTGATCTACTGTGGACATCCAGTGATCACGATCTACCTGTTGGACATGCCTGTATTGCACAGCATGACAAAAAACTGTAATTTTATTAGGACAGGGTATTTGTTGTTTACTGTTGCAACAATTATGTTCTCAAAACATATCATCTGTACCATCAAAAATAAAAACATTATGCTGGTGACACTCGGCTCTTCCTCTCTGTTTCTTATGAATCAGGATCAATTTGGGACTTCACATGCCCAAACTGGAGAGGCAGGTGAGTGGAAAGACATGCCTTCCCAGCACAGATTCCCTCCCCATTTTCATTTTAAAGCAATGCTTCCACTTATAAATTTATTCCATATATATATATTGATTGTTTTTCAGGCCTGCCATGGCTTACCTAGGACGAAAAGAGTAGTCTTTTAATTTTGCAAGCTGATGAACAGCAAAGAGCTGGCAACCTGTGATTAATCACCTCTAGGACCTGGATGTGAAGCAATTTGTCGTATGCTGTGAATGATTTATACAAGGAGACAAGCAATTCCTCCCAGCTGCAGAGGAAGACTGGCACTGCCAAATTAGAAAGAGCTTCACAGGTACGAGACATAAACGCCTGTGGATGTTACAGAGTCATCTCCCTGGGGTGCTGCAAGGTGCTTTCAGTTCCTGATGCTATTTAATAGCTATGTGAAGCCGCTGGAACAGTCGTCAGGAGTTTTGGCAGCAAGGTGCCACCAGAATGCTAGTGACACTCAGCTATAGTTCTCCAGGCAATCTGAATCAAGTGAGGCTGGTGAAGATGAAATCATTTTAATATTTCTTGTAAACTGCTTAGAGGTTTTATTTATTTACTTATTAAAAATATATGGCACTGCATCGTTAAAAATATATCACAGCAGTTTGCAGCAATATAAAAAACATGAGCAAAATCATTAAAAGCTAAAAACAAGTTTCATTACAATCAAACAGTAATATAACTCCAAGGCTGCAGGTTCGATCCCCCTAAGGGACAGCTGCATATTCCTGCATTGCAGGGAGTTGGACTAGATCAGAGCTTCCCAAACTTGGGTTTCTTAGCAGCTGTTGGACTACAACTCCCATCATCCCTGGCTAGCAGGACCAGCAGTCAGGGATGATGGGAATTGTAGTCCCAAAACAGCTGGAGACCTAAGTTTGGGAAAGCCTGGACTAGATGATTCTCAGGGTCCCCCTTCCAAATCTATGATTCTATGAAATAAATGTAAGAAGAGTTTTGCTGGATCAGGCCAATGGTTCATCTTAATCCAGAATCTTGTTCTCACTGTGACCAGCCAGATACTCCAACGGGAAGCTGAAAAGCAGGACCCAATGAGCACAAAAGCACTCTTATCCACTTGTGGTTTCCTGAAACTGTTGCTCAGAGGCACACAACAGTGTAGGTGGAACAGCAGAGGCAGAACTTTCTGCACCTTTATTTATGTAATTTAAGCAATTTATCTCAGCAGCCAGGAGCATCATAGCCAGACACTGGAGAGACCTGTCAGGCGTAAGCATGGACCAATGGTACCAAATAGTATGGGAAACAGCCTTATTAGAAAAACTAACCAAAAAAATGAAACTGACATAGGGACAAATAGAAGACGCCTTCACTCCGGTATGGTTACCCTTTACAGTGGCGTAGCGTGGGTTGTCAGCACCCGGGGCAAGGCAAGTAATTTGCGCCCCCTAACCCATGGATTTGCGCCCCCTAACCCGTGGATTTGCGCCTCCTAACCCTAACCCCCAGATGTTGCGCCCGGTGCGGCCGGCCCCCCCTGCACCCCCCACGCTACACCACTGACCCTTTATCACATACACAGCCCAACAAGACGACAACAAGAATCCTCCAACAACATACAAATCAATCTGGCTAACCTGATCCAAACACACACCCCACTCGCACACAAAACCAAATCTCACTACAGTGGTACCTCGGGTTACATACGCTTCAGGTTACAGACTCCACTAACCCAGAAATAGTCCTTCAGGTTAAGAACTTTGCTTCAGGATGAGAACAGAAATTGTGTTCCGGCGGTGCAGCAGCAGCAGGAGGACCCATTAGCTAAAGTGGTGCTTCAGGTTAAGAACAGTTGCAGGTTAAGAATGGACCTGCGGAACGAATTAAGTACTTAACCTGAGGTACCACTGTACAGCCAATCAAAGACAACCAACCACACCCTAGGCCACCCGTAACCTCTCTCACCACCAGAGAAATACAACAAGCAAATAGGAGGAGAAGGAACCCACACAAGTGACACTGGCAGAAAACCCCACACATACGCTAAGCAGAAGAATATAAGCACTGCCACCCAACCCCACCATCCTCACCATGCCCCCTCCCTTTCTTTCTCCCTCTTTTCTTCTTGACCTAACACTGTATGCAGCACCTAACAATTCACAACACATGAAACTGATTGTAAAAAAAACAACTTGAAAAGAGACAGTGCATGTATTTTTGTAAACTAAGAAATCACACACACACCGCTTAAGTACAGTAATCTCTAAACAGTGTACAAGAAACAAAACACAGAAAAGTAAAATATAAGTAAATCTTAAGACAATAAAAGTAAAGGACCCCTGACAGCTAAGTCCAGTCGCGAGCGACTCTGGGGTTGCGGCGCACATCTCGCTTTACTGGCCAAGGGAGCCGACGTTTGTCTGCAGACAGTTTTTCCAGGTCATGTGGCCAGCATGACTAAGCCACTTCTGGCAAAACCAGAGCGGCGCATGGAAACGCCATTTACCTCCCCGCCAGAGTGGTACCTATTTATCTACTTGCACTTTGACGTGCTTTCGAACTGCTAGGTTGGCAGGAGCAAGGACAGAGCGACGGGAGCTCACCCCGTCGTGGGGATTCGAACCGCCGACCTTCTGATCGGCAAGTCCTAGGCTTTGTGGTTTAACGCACAGCGCCACCCGTGTCCCTTAAGACAATAAAACCAGACAGGGCTTGCAGGGTTGAAAATATGTCTTCAGTCGGTGCTAGAACTTCAAGAGGGATGGGGCTTATCTGACCTCAACTGGAATAAAGTTGCACAAAATAGGGCCCAGAAAATTCATGACTCCTGCAGTATCCGAGCTGTGCATCCGAGCCATAGGGGACCATTAACAGTGCCCCCCCCTCAGTAATTGGGCAGGGATATAAGGTATTCTTTAGAGAAAGTGGAGACCTTTAAGGAGGAATTTACCCAAACGATGCTTGCATTTTTGGTCCATTAAACTAGACTAGATCTCACAGCTTCACTTTTCCTGTCACGTATTATTCAGGTAGCTTAATGTAGGTTAGAATCAGAATTGGAGGATGGTTCAGATGTAGCTCTTTAATTAACAATCAGCACATTTTATTTATTTAACTGTCTCTCCCACAGTTCTGGGCCACTCACAAAAAAAGAACAATTAAACACTAAAAAAAAAAAAAGATGAGGAAACAGCCTTAAAGAAGGTGAAATTACAGAAGGAACAATCAATAAAAGCAGCAATTCACCTTCCACCTTTCCTTTTTCAGCAGTCAAATGCCTCTGAGAAAACGAATGTTTGAAATGTTCTACCTAAAATTCATAATCTTTAATTATCTGAAATGAAACAGTGCAGTAAAAGAACCTGCAGTCCAAAACCTTTGTTCTGAATGGAGTTTTCTGGTTTTGTTTTTTTAAAAGAAAACTTCTGTATTTAGTTTTATTTTTAAAAAGATTCTAGGTTTATTCTTTAAAAAAAAATATCTTTCAGTTTCAGAAAACACATCTAACAAATAATCCCCATATACCCTTAGTTAAAGTTGATTATAGGAGTTAAGGGTCTTCTGTTCTCCATCTTGTCCCAGAGTGAGCCATGGTAGCTGGTGCTGTACTGAATAGACACGTACCATAAAGTTTCCAAATCATCTTTGCCTTTGTGTTTCTGAGCTCCCTAAATTGCCTCATTAGTTTCTGCATATTCTATTCCACCATGCCTCTAGAGTTAAGTTAGTGGCTGTTTTCCAATATTGTACAATTATATTTCTAGCCGCAGACATTAAAAAGGATTAATGGATCCTTAAGCAATAAATTATTTTGATCATCTCTACACAGATTTAATAAAGTTAGCTTCAGATCAGGTTATGTCACCTGTTTGTGTAATGGAACGAACTTCTTCAAAGACTAATTTCCAAAATAATTGGTACTGGTTTGCATTCTCACCACATTTGGATATAACTGCTGACAAAGGACTTGAATGGGAGCTCAACCTATGGCATTTCACCTGTGAATTGTTTTAAAAGTATTTTCTCTCATTTTAGCAGAAACTGACTTAAGAGGTTTTCCCCCTCCCAAAGATTTTTGCCAGAATGCATTATCAATTTCACTGTTCTGGGTGGGGAATAATAATAATAATAATAATAATAATAATAATAATAATAATATAGAACATCCCTGTTTTCATAAGAGAAATGTTGGCTTGTATGTCATAAGAAACCAATCCCTCCTTCTTGTGCATATATATCTGAGTAAACATGATGTGAAGGAATAGGTATTTGTAGCCATTTTGTGTTTGTCTGTAAAATTTGGGTTGTAAAATGGTTGCCTTTTGGCTCTCCTGCAAAGAAGGGTCAAAAGTGCACAAGGACGTTAAGAGTTCAAAAGGACCTTTTGCTCAGGAAATTGTGCATAAGAGGGTCAAAGGTTCATCCTAGGAACTTGGCAATTAAGGGGAAATAGAAACACCCAGATGTGTGCTTATCGTGAGACTGGTGCTCCTCATGCAGGCAAGCTTTTTGCAGCATCAACACAACACTGTTGGCAACAAAAGGCCTCCCTCCCCGTTAAATACAGATTTACCTTTTTTGGAGAAAATCAGATACGTAAAGAAAAGAAATATTGCCAATGTTTTCTTTGCAATATCTCAGTGACCCATTTGCAGTTAAGCCCATCTGGAAGAACCCTTACTCCTGATTAGAGTAAGCACAGCAACTCTTCCTGGTAGACCTTGCCCCAATGAGGCAGTTGAGAGGACTAAAGATCCCTGCCTTCCCACAGTTCCCTAAGCTTCCTCCTCCCCTGGGTCCTTCCCTAGCAATCTGAGACTTTGTCACTGTGACTGTCTTTGCTTCACCCTCTTCATACTTCTTCTGGTTCTTCTGAGACCACGGGAGAGGGGAGCTGGTTGCAGCAGGAGGGGGAGACTCCCTGGCTTCTTCAGCAGCCTGTCTCATCTCTGTCTTTTGGTCTTCCTCCTTTCCAGTCTGTGCTTCTGCCTCTGCTTCTGGACTGCTCTCTACCGCAGCCTCTTCCTGCTCACTAAACCCTGTTACCTCTTCAGCTTCCAACACCACTTTTGTCCTAGTCTTCTCCCTCTGATCACTTCTCGTAGTCTCACCATCAATCCCCTGGCTCTGTGTCGGGATCACAGAATGCTGTGTGAGATAGTAAGTCTGCAGGCTTGGGTTTGCCAGTTGATGCAACCAGCCTGCAATGCTTTCTATGGAAGTGCTGGGTCAGAACGACTCAGCAGTAATGTGCTGATAGTTGATTGGCTGTCATCAGTTTAAAAGGGAAACCTGTCCAGCAGTAAAGGAGTGTAGAGGGGTGTGGTCAAAGAGAGTTAGAGGTCTTCCTATTTGCCTTAAGGTGCAGCCAGGTACTCTGTTTGACTGTATGAACTGCTCGTGTATTATAGCCTGTAGATATGTGTAGATATTTGTTGTTGTTTAGTCATTTAGTCGTGTCCGACTCTTTGTGACCCCATGGACCAGAGCACACCAGGCACTCCTGTCTTCCACTGCCTCCCACAGTTTGGTCAAACTCATATTTTTCTTTACAGCATTGGACTTTCCTTTCGCTTCCAGGCATATCCGCAACTGAGCGACCTTTTGGCTTTGGCCCAGCCGCTTCATCAGCTCTGAATCTACTTGTACTTGTCCTCCGCTCTTCCTCAATAGCATGTTGGATGTCTTCCAACCTGAGGGGCTCATCTTCCAGCGTCATAACATTTATATGCCTGTTGTCTTTGTACATGGAGTTTTCTTGGCAGGGATACTGGAGTGGCTTGCCAGTTCCTGCTCCAGGTGGATCACGTTTGGTCAAAACTCTCCACTATGACCTGTCCTCCTTGGTTGCCCTGCACAGCATAGTTCATAGCTTCTCTGAGTTATTCAAGTCCCTTCGCCACAGCAAGGCAGTGATCCATGAAGGGGATTTGTATATATAGCTCACAATAAATATACTGCACTGAAGAACCAGGAACTCTGAGCATTTCTGCTAAAGCGCCTTGAAGAATTCGCAACACTCTGAGCTTTCTTCTCTTGGGCGTTCCCCAACTGGCACCTTCCACCTCTCCTCTGCTTCCAGCCATACATTGTGATCATAGAGCGTCCTCTCAGAGGACAGTCCCATTAAAGCTAATACTTTGGCCGAGTAAATCCAGTGCAAAAAAAAGTAGGCCATTTATATATACTCCAAAAATTCAGTAGCTGAACAAGAACGTCAATAAGACCTCAGGAATAAACATTTGAAGGTTACAAATTGAAGGGTGTTGTAGAGCTAGGCAAGGGTAATAAAGGAAGGACATTTGCTTAGCCTTTGCTTGGAAACACCCATATTCAAAAGAAGTCTGAACGTCAGTCATTTGCTTTAGAGTGTACAAAGGGACTGTATGCAGATAATATACCTGGTGTGTGTTGCTACAGAGGGAAAGGTCACTTTCATTGCAGGCAACAGATTGGTAGAGATATTATGGGCGCCACAACCTTATGACATCGTACAATGGTTGCATATCTTGTGGGGGGGGTGCAAAGGGAAAACAGAAATGTTTTACACAAACAAAGGCCCCATCTGCATTGTACATTTATTTATATTATTTTTTTAAAAAAATATTAACAATTTCAACATAACAAATTATCAAAACAAATCATCTTCATCATTCCCCCCCCCTTTCCCTTTCCCTTTCCCCCTCCCCTTCCCCCCAAGACTGCCCTCAGCTCCTCTCCCTGATTTCTCTACTCATGTTATTCTCTGCATACTGTAAAATTGGATATATCCTTTTATTATCTGTCTACTATAGTAACTCTCAATTAATTTGTGTATGTTTATTCAAAACCTTCCAAGGAGTCCAGTTCATTTTTTTTGTCTTTTCAAATAATTTGTAAAAAGTTCCCATTCTTCTTTAAAGTCACAGTTGTCCTTATCTCGCAATTTGTATGTCAGTTTCGCCAGTTCTGCATAGTTCATCAGTTTTTCTTGCCACTGTTCTTTTGTCGGGCTTTCCTCATTCGTCCATCCTTGTGCTATCAAGACTCTTGCTGCTGTTGTAGCATACATAAATTGCATTATACATTTAAAGCAGTACCACCACAAAGAATTCTGGGGAATGTAGTTTGCAGAAGATGGTGACAGTTGTCAGGAGACCCTTGATTCCCCTCACAGAGCTAAAATTCTCAAACCGGTTTAATAATCAAGTCATCTTCCCTGGGAACTCTGGGAATTGCACCTCTGTGAGGGAAATAGGGGTCTCCATCTTGGTCTTCCAGATGCTTTGGATGACAATTTTCATCTGAAACTGATGGAGATAGTTGTCCAAAGCACCAGGAGTGCACCAGGTTAGCAATTCTTGAGTCAAAACATCCAGAGTCGGGGGGGGGGGGTCATGCCTGCAATGTCTCATTCTGGCTCAGAAACAAGGAAGCAAATAATAATAATAATAATAATAATAATAATAATAATAATTAATTTATACCCCGCCCATCTGGGTGAGTTTCCCCAGCCACTCTGGGCGGCTTCCAATCAAGTGTTAAAAACAATACAGCATCAGGCATTAAAAACTTCCCTAAACAGGGCTGCCTTCAGATGTCTTCGAAAAGTCTGGTAGTTGTTCTTCTCTTTGACATCTGGTGGGAGGGAGTTCCACAGGGCGGGTGCCACTACCGAGAAGGCCCTCTGCCTGGTTCCCTGTAACTTGGCTTCTCGCAGCGAGGGAACTGCCAGAAGGCCCTCGGAGCTGGACCTCCGTGTCCGGGCTGAATGATGGGGGTGGAGATGCTCCTTCAGGTATAAAGGACTGAGGCCGTTTAGGGCTTTAAAGGTCAGGACCAACACTTTGAATTGTGCTCAGAAACGGACTGGGAGCCAATGAAGATCTTTCAGGACCGGTGTTATGTGGTCTCAGCGGCAACTCCCAGTCACCAGTCTAGCTGCGGCATTCTGGATTAATTGCAATTTCCGGGTCACCTTCAAAGGTAGCCCCATGTAGAGCGCATTGCAGTAGTCCAAGCAGGAGATAACTAGAGCATGCACCACTCTGGCAAAATAGTCGCAGGCAGGTAGGGTCTCGGCATTTTTGACAGTGTGAACTGTGCTCTTTTCTGTTGTCTTGGCTTGGCTTGGGGGGCAGGGTATGAGAAGGGACGTGTCACAGTTCCTGATTGTCACACTTGTCAGTCACATTAATAAGCACGCTGGCCAGTTCTGCAGGGCCCCTGTAGCTCAAGATAAATCTCCCCTGTGGTTCTGAAAATATTCTTTTTGGCAGCAATGGAAATTTAAAGAAAACAAGGCCACATTCAAAACCCAATAGAGATGTCTTGTAAATCTCAGAACTAATGGCCACAATAAATTAGCTATGTTTGTGAATAATGCACAGGCAAGGCAAACTGTGGTAGAGTCATGTTCTTTCAGAGCTTATAAAATGGAACAGAGAAATTAGGGCTCTGGTATACCTTGGTGCTTCTGCCTAGGAATATTTCATCCCTACAAGCAAGCAACAGCCTGTTCTAGTCCCTTCTCCATTGTCATGGCAGATACAACCAGAAGTTAGTGCACCATCAGCCATACTGTCCAAACAACACATGTTTGGATCCATCTTGGTGTGAGTTTCTCCACACAACTCATCATGGCTTAGCTGCCTCTTAACCTGTGGCTGTAATGGGTAAAAGGTAAAGGGCCGCTGGATAGTCAAAGGCAACTATGAGGTTACAGCGCTCATCTTGCTTTTCAGGCTGAGGGAGCCGCCGTTTGTCCACAGACACCTTTCCGAGTCATGCGGCCAGCATGACTAAACCTCTTCTGGCACAATGGGAAACTGTGACGGAAGCCAGAGCGCATGGACCCACCATTTATCTTCCCACCACAGCGGTACCTATTTATCTACTTGCACTGGTGTGCTTTCGAAGTGCTTTGTTGGCAGGAGCTGGGATAGAGCAACAGGAGCTCACCCTGTCGCGGGGATTCAAACCACTGACCTTCTAATTGGCAAGCCCAAGAGGCTCAGTGGATAATAATAATAATAATAATAATAATAATAATAATAATAATAATAATAATATATTTATACCCCGCCCATCTGGCTGGGTTTCCCCAGCCACTCTGGGTGGCTTCCTACAAAATATTGAAATACAATAGTCTGTTAAACATTAAAAACTTCTCTAGACCACAGAGCCAATCCTGCGATGTATTAAAAGCCATTCACTGGAGGAAAAGGGATTGTTGGGAAGTTGCATCTCCCCTTCCAAGGAAGAATATTGTTACATGCCACCCCAACCTCTGAGCAGTTTGAGATTCCAGGGACACCAGGCACGCTTACCAGGGTCTTGTGTTTCCTTTTGGACAGTGAGACACAGCAGGGACTGTGATGTCTTTAGGCTCAGGGTTTATGATTTTTACTCTTTTAAAAAGGTGCCGGTACTGGGATTCCTGAATTGCAGAGGGCTAGACTGGATGACACTTGGGGGCTTCATCCAACTCCACAGTTCTTTTGATTCTATAACCCTCATCTTGTTTCTTTACAGTTTCAGTTTCTCAGGGCCTTCTCTGTAGTGGCGCCCACTCTGTGGAACACCCTCCCTTCAGATGTCAAGGAGATAAAGAACTGCACAACTTTGTATATAAACTTTTTAAATATATGCTGTAAACTGCCCAGAGTGGCTAGGGAAACCCAGCCCCATGGGTGGGGTATAAATATTATTATTATTATTATTATTATTATTATTATTATTATCATCATCATCATCATCATCCCAGTATTGTTCTGTGCACATTTCCACATCAGTTTATTTATTTTATTTAGTGTGACTATGCAGACACACACACACAAAGTCCTCATGAAAATTCATCAGCCTTTTAGTGCAAAATTCTCCTAATGACCACGTTCTTGTATGCAATTTCTCATATTCTAATACATTTCTTGATGTCGCTTTCACTAATAACACACATTCTTATGCACAGTTTACCCTGGTGCATGCATTTCTGCAAATGTTGTGCAACTGTGCAATTCAGAGAAGTGCGAGTTTCGAAGGATTCGCTGCGTTTCAAAAAGTGTGGATTAAGCATTTCCGCCTTTAATTTAGAGGAATCCTCTGGTTTTCCCCAGTCAGTGCAAAGCATTGCGGTCTGGCCAAAATTCGTCAAGAAGCAAGCACAGCAGCTCACGGGCCAACACATTAAACAAAAATGATATGAAGCCTTTGAATGTTGCCTCCTAACTGGGAGGAAATGCTTCTTGCATGCGCGCCAAGGAAAAGACCGTGCGTCATAGCCATGTGCAGGTGACATTAGTGCGCCCCTGGAGGGCTCGTTTCTCCATAATGGTGGTAGCACTGAGCAATGCAGGACTAAGAGTCAGGCAATATGCTGGCTTATCGATCAGGTGCTTGTGCATTAAGGCAGGCTAGGGAAGCTGCAGTCATGTGAAATTCCTCCGCAAGGGATGATTAACAATCACAGCAATGCTCCTGTTTCAGCTTTGTGCGTGGAAGGAGTGTACTTGCACTCACTGATCTCAACTTAATCTCAACCCCCTTCATTTTTTGATAAGAAAGCAGGAGACGTAATCCACAAGGCAATGTGCAAACACTAGTCAAGTGCCCCCTTGATGCCAGGTCCCATGTAGACTGCACCTGCTGTCTCCACCTCCCCAATTCCCCTTAGAGCTAATCCAGTCATCCCTTGTGGCTGTTATTCTCTCTGCCTTTATGAAGTAGCTGTAAATATTCCTTATCTCCATTTTGAGCCACCTGTCTCACATTTAGGGGAACTCTAAATGCAGTTCTACAATGAGCTTCTTCCAAATTCTTGCAAACAATGGGGCTATCAGCGGTCATTCTCAAAACAAAACAAACAATGCTCCCGCAACCAAAATCAGTATTAAGGGATATATATATATATATATATATATATATATATATATATATATGCTTTCGTAGATTTTCACGGGTACAGGAATGCAGGTTTTGGTGTCCTCGGGTGTCTTCCCGTGTAAAAGTTGGGGTGTCTAGGCGACGTTTCGACGAGTGAGACCTCGTCGAAACGTCGCCTAGACACCCCAACTTTTACACGGGAAGACACCCGAGGACACCAAAACCTGCATATATATATATATATATATTCTTTATTACAATGAAATGATTAGCATAACACTCCAATAATGCAATCATAATAGGTTGAATCCTCTGCAATGTATTTCGATATGTGGCAGAAGCATTTCAACACAAAAGCTTCCATTGGTAACCTAATATTACGTTGAAGAAATGGAACAGGACAAATCTGAAATAAATGAAATGAAAATATTAACTGGTCAGCAGTTCTAGACGAAAAAACAACCATTACCATATATGAAAGGAGCAAGCCAATGGGCTTTGCCTCCTGACTATAAAACCTCAGAAGAGGAGGGCAAAACAATTCACTGCAAATCTCTGTAGTAAACAGCAAGTAGATTTTGAAAACTTTCATTCCCTGAATATTCAAATACTGTGGAAGGATAGTAATGGGCCAGAAAAATGCATCAACAACAATCATACTTAATGGACTATAAGTCCACAAAGATGGGTTGTTAGTTTTTGCTTTCTGTCACATAAACAGAGATTCAGAAAAAAGGAAAGGTCAGTGATTGAAAAGGTTGTTCACTTTGTCCTTGCACCAGACCTGTCAAGACTAATCTATTGCATCTACAAATTCATGTGATCGACCGTTGCAAAGCTAGTTAAATGTTTTATTGCCTGTGTTTTGTATATAAGCTAACGTTGTTATGACCCATAGTTAAGACTGTAAATAGTAGATCTGTTGACCATGTCAATTCCAGGTTTGGGGGGCAGGGACAGGGGCTGGCACTGGGCCCCCTCCCTTGCCTGTGCCACCCCCATTTGGATTTACTCGGTGATCGTGTTGCTCCTGCGAGCAGTACCTGGAAGCTGCCATTTTAATGCCCTGGACATAGTGACACTTTAGGGCACCATAGGGAAATAAAATAGCATGCCCCACTGGAGGTTCATAGCCAAAGCAAGAGTATATGTGAGTGGAATACAAATTTATTTGATGCATAAAACATACAACGTAAAAGGTTCAGCTTAAAGTGATAGCTTTGTAAAATGAATGCCACTAATGTCAATAATGCCTGCCTGTAACGATGCACATTGGTAAACATAATGCATGTCAATATATTCATCAATTAGGATGTGGTAGTGGCGTATACACTATGCCTGAACCAGCTGTAGAGGACAGTAGGTTGGCAGCACTCATCTGACTTCCCATTGCTGCGGCTTAGCAGGAGGTCGAGGGGTAGGAGCAAAGCAGGGGCAAGGTCGACACAGTGCAAGCACCAGATATGCTCTGCCAGTGCATTTGCACCACGCCAGCCTAATGGCCTCTTCCGCTTCCGCAAGCAACGGAAACAGGACCGACAGGAGAACACGTGACCATTATCATCACATTACACCATCCACTACTGTGAACCAGATATCTTTCATAGCCAATAGTCAATGAATTTTGGCTAAAATGTCTTCTCCTGTGACAAATTGAAGAAGAACACTAGGAGAACAATTGAATTCTGAACACTATATTGAGCATGAATCCAGACGGTCTAATCAGACAGCCCTGGTAAAATCCCCCCAAAGATTCTTCCTTCAGACAAGAAATACCATCAGCTGGGAACAAAGAGGACAAGCTTCATCCTAAATATGGAATATTGTAGCTATGGTATTACCGTATTTAATGCACACCCTTTTTTTGGCCAAATGACGCTGTGAAAATCAGGGTGCATGTCAGATTCGACGGCGCATTAGATTCACGTAACACGGTTCTTTGATAAAGCTCTCATTCTAAGTTGGACATGTTTTGAATCGCATTCACAGGCTACCTTTCCCTCACTGGGAGAAACACTTCCGGCCATGCGTCAGAGTAATGCTAGCTTGGGGACAATGTGGGGAGATTAAAATGGCGGCCGCCTGGTGCTAAATGCTGAGGGTGGGTGGGGAAATTAAAGGGAGGACTGGCAACAGATATATTTGAAGTTAATGTCTTCAGAGCCAATGGTGACTGGTGCCCAATGGAACTGGCAGGGCAGAAGCCAACAGTGGGCGGATCCAGAGGCAGGTGGCCCCATATCTAGTTTTTGCCACCATCCTGCTCCCAGTTCATTGGCAACATTGAGAGTAAGGAGGAGGAGGCTGGCAGGCAGTGCTACCCCCTGGATTGGTTGTATGTTAGACAGGAGACAGGTGGGGACTGACTGGGGGTAAACAGAGGTTGGTGGGGCAGTGCCCCGTTTTCTCTAATGAACCAGCCTCCCCTGTGTGCTGAGAGCCAGTGTGGTGTAGTGGTTAAGAGCGGTGGACTTGTAATCTGGTGAACCGGGTTTGATTCCCCGCTCCTCCACATGTAGCTGCTGGGTGCCTTGGGCCAGTCACACTTCTCTGAAGTCTGAAATCTCTCAGCCCCACTCACCTCACAGAGTGTTTGTTGTGGGGGAGGAAGGGAAAGGAGAATGTTAGCCGCTTTGAGACTCCTTAGGGTAGTGATAAAACGGGATATCAAATCCAAACTCTTCTTCTTCTGTTCACATCCCCTAAATGGTTTGCTCGCCCTGAAAGCCGTGCTAGCAGGAGCAGTTGCCTCCTCGCACAATGTCAATAGTGCATAGTTATTTTCATAGGGCCAAGCATATCTCTTTCCAGATAAACATGCCTGGGGTTTTTTCCCCCCTGCTGCCAACGGCCCTGTCATATCCCACAGGGAATGCGAGGTAAGCAATCAAATCGCTTGAGGTGTAAATGCAGAAAACATTGGTACTGCCATCCTTCCACCAAGCGAGTCCCCAGAGACGAGCGTTCCTGTGTAACAAGCACAGCAACCTCCACTCTCTGCTATTATCCTCTGATCTGTAGGCAACCATCACACTTGCTTTGCCTCAGGGGCTCATCCCACTTACAAATTAGGAGCTGGATCCTGGGGCACCAGGGTTACTATGGCAACCAGGTTCTTAAAGTAACTAAAGGCAGCCATTTTACAAACACACACAGACACACACACTATAGCAGTGCTAAGATTCTCTCATGCCTATGCTATTAAGAAATAATAGTTTTCTCTAGAGCAAGGACTCTGCACCACAAATTCTGGATTTCCAGTCTTTCTGCCAAGTTGCAATTTCTCCTACTCATGGGTGGAGAAGCCACAGAAATGCGTGACTGTTCATGCTAACAGCATCAGACAGCACAAATAGCATACTTATGGGAACAGCAGAATCAGTTGAGAGGCTTGCAGTCACGTCTGCATCCATTCTCTGTATTCTTTGCAGCAGGAATGAGGAACTGCAGCTCCCATCAATTGCCATGCTGCTTGATGGGAATTGGAGTCCATGTGGAAGGTCAGACGTTCCCTGCTTTGCAACGACCCTGGTCAGGGCTGTTATTCACACAGCAAAGAGGCAGAGCAATGGAACGAAAGGTGAAGGCTTTGGTTCGAGGCTGGGCTCAGCCAAGAAATGCTTCAGTTGAGCTGCTAAGTCTAGTTCAGTGATGGGGAGCCTTTTCCAATCCGATGGCCACCTTTTCTGAGCAACCTTCCAGGCAGGGCCGGCCCTACCTTGAGGCAGACTGAGGTAGCTGCCTCAGGCAGCAAATTCTGAAAGGCGAAAGCACCGTATTTTTCGCTCCATAAGACACACCTAGTTTTTAGAGGAGGAAAACAAGAAAAGAAATATTCTGAACGAAACAGTGGGTGTATGATTTTTGTGGTGCAGGCTGTAGCCATGGACATGCTGTGTGATCTGATGGTGAATTTGGGGTGACCCAATGCAAAAATCATGAGGATCCATGGGTTTTTACCTCCCCCCTCCCAGGCAGCCTCCTTTATCTCTAGCGTCCCTTATCTCCCTCCCCGATCGCTTGCCAATCAGCTGCTTCTCTTCAACACACACTTCCTTCTTTTTTTAAAAAAAGCATGATCTGCTTTTCACCCCTGGGCAATTTGGCTCCAGGGACCATGCATTTGCACAGACATTTCCCCTTACTTTTTAGGAAGAAAAAAGTGTGTCTTGGGAGTGAAAAATACGGTATCTAGAAAGGTGTGTCATGTGTTCTGTTCTGCAGCGCCTAAGCTGACTTGCTGCCCTAGCATGGCTGGTGCACCAATGATATAATGTGAGGCAACCCACCTCAGGTAGCATGCTCCTCCCACCCCACCAGGGCGTGAGCCCAGATTTGGGATGGGGGGGAGTATCAACGGCACATCTTGCCCCAGGCACCAAAAGGTATCATTTTGTATGGCAATAGGTCTTGCACAGTTGGCAATAGGGTCCCCTTGCACAGTTGCCAAACATGGGGCTGCTAGGGAACAAACCAGAGTGAAAGTGTAGCTTCAGTTCCTGACTTGCGCACTAAGCAAATTACAGTTCCTTGACTTCAGGCATCACAGGGAACTGTGGTTAGTTAGTTGATAATTCAAAGGGTAACATTCCATTCTTCCTCTGCCATGAGAAACACTGGAGGAAGAACCTCCTTCCTGTGAGATCTGGACCAAACGGATCAAGCCCCTGACTATGGGCATTGGATCTTGTGTTGTAAAATGTGGACAACCCCACTACTGCCTGACTTCCAGTGTGTGATTTCAGTGGAAGCAAGGATTTATCACCTTATGGTCCTGTTAGATGAACAGTCTTACAGAGGTAGAATAAATAAATACTCCTACTCAGCTACATTTGTCAAAAAACAGCATTTCAGATGAGTTATAAATATGCAACACGAGATGGCGCTATAGAGCACAACAGTTTTCTATGTGATTTTACATAGGGCTTTTTCTTCTTCTTTTGTTATAATGATTTAATTCATGACTTATTTATAGCATGTGTGTTTTTCCTGTGTGTAGATCCACCCCTAGATTGCTAGATATCATTGTGATGATCACTAAACAACTGAACATATATTAAGACACTGGTAGCGAGACATTGATTGATGCAATTGATTTCTCTTTGTCTCCTCCATTTATTACTTTGCATGAAAAATGGATCTTAATGAAAGAAGCCACAAAATATGTGTTGGCGGTGGAGGAATAAGGGAACGTGCTGACTGCATGAGGTTTCAGGACATAAAAAAATTATTTGGCCGTTCTGCTTCATTAAATTTTAACTTTAGGAAATTAAGTTGGAGGCACACACTCAATAAACATAAATCAAAGTGCTAGCGTCTGCGGTTCATATCACCACACTGGAATGACAGAGAACAATGTCTTACTTTGGAATCAAGCAGAACAGCTCCGTTGACTTGCTACCAGTCTACCAGCTCTTGCAGAATATTATTTTTGCCTCAACAGTGGAAAGAGCTCGTATCAGGGACTCTTGAGACTTGAACTGGATTCTGACTTGAACTGGCAACCGAACTAGCCACTAAACCTTGGGCAAAGTCCTGTCCCTCTTTATGCAGGCTGCCTGCTCACACCCCACGGCACTTCAGGAATCAGGGTGAGGGGTTTGTGGTCAGAGGAAAGCCCACAGGGTGAGATGGAGAAGCCTTGTTGTTGTTTAGTTGTTTAGTTGTGTCTGACTCTTCGTGACTCCATGGACCAGAGCACGCCAGGCACTCCTGTCTTCCACTGCCTCCCGCAGTTTGGTCAAACTCATGCTGGTAGCTTCGAGAACACTGTCCAACCATCTCGTCCTCTGTTGTCCCCTTCTCCTTGGGGGAGTCTTCTCTCTCATGAGGTGGCCAAAGTATTGGAGCCTCAGCTTCAGGATCTGTCTTTCCAGTGAGCACTCAGGGCTGATTTCCGTAAGAATGGATCGGTTTGATCTTCTTGCAGTCCCTAGGTAAAGGTAAAGGGGCCCCTGACCATTAGATCCAGTTGTGGCCGAATCTGAGGTTGCGACGCTCATCTCGCTTTATTGGCCGGGGGAGCCAGCATACAGCTTCCGGGTCATGTGGCCAGCATGACTAAGCTGCTTCTGGCGAACCAGAGCAGTGCACGGAAACGCCGTTTATCTTCCCACCGGAGTGGTACCTATTTATCTACTTGCGCTTTGACATGCTTTCGAACTGCTAGGTGGGCAGGAGCTGGGACCGAGCAACGGGAGCTCACCCGTCACAGGGATTCGAACTGCCAACCTTCTGATCAGCAAGTCCTAGGCTCTGAGGGCCATAATTGATCCTTAGGCTTGAGGTTCCTCATCCCTGTAATAATGTTTAGATATATAAGCTGGGATGCGGGCAGAGGAAGACAACAGGTCCAGATCCATGTTTACAATCCCAATGGCAGAGCCAGGGGCATAGTTCCAGCCCGTATGTTGCTTGACGTCCCTGCTGAGCAATCTTTGGCTGAAAAGCAACTTGTTGTTGATCTCAGCCATGTGGTTCCTCCATCTAAGCGTTTCTCAAGCCAGGATGAGAAGAAGCCACAGGCAAGTGTTCTCTTCCACCCCACAACTGCAAGATACCTCCACCACCTGAGACCTGCACAATCTCTTCCCCCCACTCCCTGCTGCCTTTGCCTCGCTGCAATCTGTTTTGCCTCGTCCCTCTATTTGGCAGGAAGTGACTCTGACAGCTGGCATATCCTGGTGGATTGGTTCAGGCCCAGAAACCAGGTGATGCTAAGAAGGAAACATAAGAAATAAATGAACGGCGCATGTTTTTTACGCAGCTTCAACCTGCTCGCTCCCATTAGCCGCAGCTGACCCAAGTTTATCTGAATCTAAAACCAGCTACAGATGGCATCCTCAGCTGCAACCTGAGACCTGTGTAATTGTCACTTTTTTTTAGTGGATCAAT
Organism: Podarcis gaigeae; assembly: GCF_964106915.1. Lineage (NCBI taxonomy): Eukaryota > Metazoa > Chordata > Lepidosauria > Squamata > Lacertidae > Podarcis > Podarcis gaigeae. Next base: position 14,562,686 of record NC_139678.1, on the reverse strand, counting down.
GGCCCATCTAACCGCCAGGGTATCATCTAACCAGCAGATGCTCTGGAGGAAGCCATGTGTAATTGCGTTACGCTATGTCTCTGGGAGGGACGCAGGTGGCGCTGTGGGTTAAAGCCTCAGCGCCTAGGACTTGCCGATCGAAAGGTCGGCGGTTCGAATCCCTGCGGCGGGGTGCGCTCCCGCTGCTCGGTCCCAGCGCCTGCCAACCTAGCAGTTCGAAAGCACCTCCGGGTGCAAGTAGATAAATAGGGACCGCTTACCAGCGGGAAGGTAAACGGCGTTTCCGTGTGCGGCTCTGGCTCGCCAGAGCAGCGATGTCACGCTGGCCACGTGACCCGGACGTGTCTCCGGACAGCGCTGGCCCCTGGCCTCTTGAGTGAGATGGGCGCACAACCCCAGAGTCTGTCAAGACTGGCCCGTACGGGCAGGGGTACCTTTACCTTTACCTTATGTCTCTGGGAGGTGGGCTCGGTTTCCTGGCTCCAGCTGGCAAGAGACATCTATTCCCTTGAGGGTGAAGGATCAATAACCATTGTCTTTTCTGAACTGACTAATACGATGCAAATGCTGCTTTTGTCTAATCCTTTTAAACCCCATCTCGGTTCTTTCTTCATTGTCTCTGAGGAAGCATAAGACTGTCATTCCCCCCCCCCCCCAGTCCTATTCACAGGTGGTGCTTTTAAAGGAACATCCTCAAAGAGCGATGTAAAAGACAAGAATGACTACAAACCTGTTGCTGTTTTCTTCTTCTTACCTATTGAATTGTAGGATTTTAGAGTTGGGAGGGTCCCTGGGGGTCATCTAGTCCAACCCCCCTGCAATGTATGTATATCTTTTTTAAAAAAATGTTTTATAAGCAATTTCCACATTAAAAAAAACATATCATATTCATTATTTTTCCCTTCCCCCATCAAATCCTCCCTCCCCCCCGAGACTTCCCTCAGCTCCTCTCTCTGATTTCTCAGCACATAGCTGCATGTTATAAAATTATACATATCCTTACATTATCTATCTACCATGTTATCAACCAAAAAAAATTGTGTATGTCTATTCAAAACCTGCCAAGGTGTCCAGTTCATTTTGTTGTCTTTTTAGATAATTTGTAAAAAGCTCCCATTCTTCCTTAAAGTCATAGTTGCCCTTGTCCCGCAATTTATATGTCAATTTAGCCAGCTCTGCGTAGCTCATCAATTTTTCTTGCCACTGTTCTTTTGTTGGGATTTCCTCGTTCTTCCATCCTTGTGCTATCAAGACTCTTGCCGCTGTTGTAGCATACATAAATAAGTTCTTTGTTTTTCTTGGTAGGTCTTTTCCTACAATCCCTAACAGAAATGCTTCTGGGGTTTTTTTTACAAATGTCATTTTAAACATTTTTTTTCAATTCATTGTATATCATTTCCCAAAAATTTTTAACTTCTCTACATTCCCACCACATATGATAAAAAGTCCCTTCTTTTTCTTTACATTTCCAACATGTGTTTGACCCGGTTTGTACTGCAATGTAGGTATTTCAACTAAATCATCCATGACAGATGGTCACCAAACCTCTGCTTATAAACCTCCAAGGAAGGAGAGTCCACCACCTCTTGTGGGAGTCTGTCTGCTATGGGATTGGCTGAATGCAGAAGAATGGTGGGAGGAGCTAGTGGGGAACCCCCAAGGGAACCCCCAAGGGAAGAAGGCTCAGAACCAGGGAACTGGTGGTAGGAGGACAATGAGTGGTCAGAAAGAGCAGATGAGGAGGAGGAGCTGTTAGAAGCTGAAGAGGCAACAGGGTTTGGTGAGCAGGAAGAAGCTGGGGCAGAGAACAGTCCTGATTCAGAGGCTGGATGTGATGGCCTGGGATTCAAACTTGGAGGTTGAACCTGAGGAATCCCAGCCTGCACAGGAGTCCCCGCCTCCAGAACCAGCTGAGCCGGGGCTGGGGCATGAGCCTGAAGGGTCTTCACCTGGGCTGGATCCTCAGGTGCAGGCACCAGCTGAGTCTGCTCTGGCTCCTGAGATGATGGAGGACCCATTGCCTGCAGGTGCTCCACTCTCAGCCCCGTCAAGGGAAGCTGAGGTTGCCTCTGGGTTCAGTAACCCTCCAGCCTCTCCTGAGCTGCAGAGGCTCAGGGCAGAGAGGTGGAGGGAACTAAGTTCCCGCAGGAGGAGTGCTCGCCTCCAAGCCAGGAGAGGCGAGTCACCTGTGTATCGGGGCCGCCCTATGCCTCAGGGCAGATAAAAGCCAGTCAGCCCAGTCCCAGGTTGCGGGAGCAACATTGTTGGTAGCCTGTTCCTGCCTGCACCCTGTCCTGTTCTTCTGCCAGAGTTCCTGACCTCACCCAACTCCCCGCTTTGGACCCCGCTTCAGCTTTGACGGACAGCCTCCATACTGCACCCTCGGCCTTGGACTGAACTCGGACCTCGCTGCACAGTTAACCCTCGGGACCAACACACTGGAGAGGAGGGGAGCCAGGAGTCACAGAGCTTCTGAAGAGCCCAGGGAGTCTCCCCTCCTGCTGCAACCTGCTCTCCTATCCACTGTGATCTCCTAGAACATGCAGAGAAATGAAGAGGGCAGAGGAGAGATTGGTTGTGCACAGACGCAGTGTCTGATTGCTTGGAGAGAGAGGGAAGCCTGCAGAGGAGGGGACTGTGGGAAAGCAGGGACATTCCATCCTTGCAATTGCCTCCTTGGGGCAAGACCTAGGAAGAGTTGCTGGGATCACTAGCCTGTGCTGTTTTGGTTTCTTTGAACAAAGAGTTAACTTCACTGATGCTGTGTTGTTTTTTATCACTGACCTACACCTGGCTCCAGCCCCTGTCACTGCCCCACTGCCAAACAGCTTTTTAGAGTTTTCTCATTATTATAATGAAAAGTGTAGTACATTAGTTTCCGCCCTCTCTCAATCTGCTCCCCGTTCCCTTTCTCATTAGGGTGTTTTCATTTCTGATGTTCAGCTATTCGGCATCGTATCTGATGTCCTCAAGTTCGCTTGCTTAAATAAGAATTAGGAAAAATGAATTCTGATGCTGTGCTGGGCCCCAGATTAACAAATATTACGTTGGAGATGTTTCAGTCCCTGTTTTGTGCCTCCTGCTCAGGGTATCACTCGTCAAAGAGTTCCCAAAATGCGCTCCAAATCTCTTGGAAGCTTGCCTGTTTAACATAGATTATGAATTTTCCCCGGTAGTTGAAGGAGAACTTGTGTCCTTTTTTCTGCATTTGGTGGAGCCTAGAGGCCTGCTTCTTGGGAGAAAAGCAATGACAAACCTAAACAGCATCTTAAAAAGCAGAGACATCACCTTGCCAACAAAGGTCTGTATAGTAAAAGCTATGGTTTTCCCAGTAGTGATGTATGGAAGTGAGAGCTGGACCAGAAAGAAGGCTGGTCGCCGAAGAATTGATGCTTTTGAATTATGGTGCTGGAGGAGACTCTTGAGAGTCCCATGGACTGCAAGAAGATCAAACCTCTCCATTCTTCAGGAAATCAGCCCTGAGTGCTCACTGGAAGGACAGATCGTGAAGCTGAGGCTCCAATACTTTGGCCACCTCATGAGAAGAGAAGACTCCCTGGCAATCGGACACGATGACTATGCTCTGTCTCCATGTTTAGAGCAGCGATGATTCTGAATTGCTGGAAACCACAGGAGGGGAGTGTGCCCTTGTGCTTGTATTCCGCTTGCTGGTTTCCCACAGGCAACTGTTTGGCCACTGTGAGAACAGGGTAGCGGACTAGCTGGGCCGTTGGCCTGATCCAGCAGCCTCTTATGTTCTCATTTCCCTTTGACAACTGCTCTGAGGGCTCCTCTTCCCCCACCTCTGTTCTTTCAATCATCAGTTCTTCATTCTGAGCCACTTTAATTCCCCCCACCTCTCTCTCGCTCCCAGCTGTGTCCTTGAGCTCTCTTGAGACGGCAGCCCTAATGCCACTTACATTAACGATAATTTATCTCCAGGCTTCTCTCCATGGGATTTCTCTCCACTGAACTCTGAAGATTGACACCAAGGCACGAAACTCTCATTTCCAGAGGAGGCAGGCATCCAACTTTGGGAAGCCTGTTGTTGTTGTTGTTTAGTTGTTTAGTCGTGTTCGACTCTTTGGGACCCCATGGACCAGAGCACGCCAGGCACTCCTGTCTTCCACTGCCTCCCGCAGTTTAGTCAAACTCATGCTGGTAGCTTCGAGAACACTGTCCAACCATCCCGTCCTCTGTCGTCCCCTTCTCCTTGTGCCCTCCATCTTTCCCAACATCAGGGTCTTTTCCAGGGAGTCTTCTCTTCTCATGAGGTGGCCAAAGTATTGGAGCCTCAGCTTCAGGATCTGACCTTCCAGTGAGCACTCAGGGCTGATTTCCTGAAGAATGGATAGGTTTGATCTTCTTGCAGAGTCTCCTCCAGCACCATAATTCAAAAGCATCAATTCTTTGGTGATCAGCCTTCTTTCTGGTCCAGCTCTCACTTCCATACATCACTACTGGGAAAACCATAGCTCTAACTATACGGACCTTTGTTGGCAAGGTGATGTCTCTGCTTTTTAAGATGCTGTCTAGGTTTGTCATTACTTTTCTCCCAAGAAGCAGGCGTCTTTTAATTTCGTGGCTGCTGTCACCATCTGCAGTGATCATGGAGCCCAAGAAAGTAAAATCTCTCACTGCCTCCCTTTCTTCCCCTTCTATTTGCCAGGAGGTGATGGGCCCAGTGGCCATGATCTTTGTTTTTTTGATGTTGAGCTTCATACCATGTTTTGCGCTCTCCTCTTTCACCCTCATTAAAAGGTTATTTAATTCCTCCTCACTTTCTGCCATTAAGGTTGTGTCATCTGCATATCTGAGGTTGTTGATATTTCTTCTGGCGATCTTAATTCTGGATAGGGATTCATCCAGCCCAGCCTTTCGCATGGTGAATTCTGCATGAAGGAGCACAGTCCAAAACTCCACCAGTTTCCCACCAAATTCTGCACAATGTTCAGACCAGCTCTTAGCAACAGAATCCACTGAGCAATTTCAAGGGAAAATAATGCTTCCTGTCAACCACGTTATCAGATGACAATAAATATCACCGGAATCTTAAAGGCATCAACTGGAGAGCACTATTAATGTCAGAGAGAATAATGAAAGATTTAAGACACATGGAAAAGCACGCCACAGAATACAGTCACCCGTTAATTACTGCAGTCACTGAAACCATGATGGATTTAAGGAGCAAGGATGAGAAAAGAGAGATAGGCAGGTGAGATGCTTCCCCACAGCAGGTTCCTTAAAGACAGTTAATACTCTCTGTAGAAAAAGAGGCCCCAGGAATCCCGCGTTGGTTGGTCTATTTTGTACAGCAAATGACGTGATACAATAGAAATCCAGAGAGCATACAAATAAAAATAATTTATTATTTGTACCCCGCCCACTTGACTGGGTTGTCCCAGCCACTCTTGGCAGCTTCCAACAAATATAAAACTATAATACGACATATAGTTGTTTAGTTCCTTGACATCTAATGGGAAGGCGTTCCACAGGGTGGGTGCCACTACTGAGAAGGCCCTCTGCCTGGCTCCCTGTAATTTCGCTTCTCGCAATGAGGGAACTGCCAGAAGGCCCTGGGAGCAGGACTTCAGTGTCCGGGCTGAATGATGGAGGTGGGAATGCAGGGATTGTTGCTACTGTGAAGTCAGCAGCTGCCAGTATTCAATCCAATAGTCTGACTGGGTATAAAGGAAATTTCCTATCTTCCTATGGTAAATGCGTCCTGGCCAGTTGAGCCTCAGAAGGCAAAGGGACATGGAACAAGATTGTAGAGGGTGGACAGTTTCATGAGAGGGGAAGATGGTCCTGGGCTCAGGCCAATTCAAGATTTTTAGGTAATAATAAGTGTTTTGAACTGTGCCTGGAAATGAAGGGGAAGCTGATGCAATTCAAAGGATCGGGAAGTTAAAGAGAGTAAGGCAGGAGGAGTAAGATTTTGGCTCTTAAAAGTAATGAGGAAAGAGGTCATATTGAAGAGCTTGCAAAGAAGGAGCTACAAGCAGGAAATATAGGTGGAACTTCAATAGCACTTGGAAAGGGTGGTGCAGGAAAAATACGCTGCGAACCAATTCTTTAAAAAGACAGGAGCACAACAGAAAAGATTGATATGTAGCCGTTTGGCAGCGATGTCATCCGGACTCTCTGGAATCTTCTTGGTTCTCTGGAAAATACAAAAGATGTTGATTTCAGAGAAAGTGCCCTATGTGTGGAAGCTGCCTGGCAAAAAATCCGCTGCTTGAGACCTGGCAGGGAATGGATCCGTAATCTTATGCTTACAAAACATGTGCTCTAGCACTGAGCTTTAGCCTCTTCCACAATCTAATGAGAGATTGTAGATTAAAAGGACATTCCCCTTCCTGGACTTCAAGACCATATAACACCGGTCTTGAAAGACCTGCACTGGCTCCCAGCCCGTTTCTGAGCACAATTCAAAGTGTTGGTGCTGACCTTTAAAGCCCTAAATGGCCTCGGTCCAGTATACCTGAAGGAGTGTCTCCACCTCCATCGTTCTGCCCGGACACTGAGATCCAGCGCCGAGGGCCTTCTAGCAGTTCCCTCACTACGAGAAGCCAAGTTACAGGGAACCAGGCAGAGGGCCTTCTCGGTAGTGGCACCCGCCCTGTGGAACGCCCTCCCACCAGATGTCAAAGAGAAAAACAACTACCAAACTTTTAGAAGTCATCTGAAGGCAGCTCTGTTTAGGGAAGCTTTTAAAGTTTAATAGGTTGTTGTATTTTAGTGTTTTGTTGGAAGCCGCCCAGAGTGGCTGGGGAAACCCAGCCAGATGGGTGGGGTATAAATAAATTATTATTATTATTATTATTATTATTATTATTATTATTATTATTCAAATGCATGAGCAATTGTGCATCCTGTAGGTACAAAAATCTATGCAGGTGTTGACTTCATCTCTAGGTTGAACATTTGGTGCAGAGCAGCTTTTTCTTGGCCCTACTTTTTCCTGGCTGACTCGAGATGCTTTTACAGGAGCTCTCAGCTCATCTTCACTGGAGAATGAAGAGGAGTTTATTCACATCATGATTCAGATCTCCCCTCCTGAGCAAGGCTGCTTGAGATTTCAATTCAGAACCTCCTGACATGAGTGGGAAGAGTTGATTCACAACCTGATTCATGCTGTTTTGATATAGAGGCAGAAGAATGAAACGCGTTTGTGTTTGTGGATAAAAGCTGAGGTCCATGAGGGATAACAAAGGGACTTAATGCAGTGTGTTAGCCGCGGCCAAAGCAAACACATATTTGCGAGGTTATCAAGTGTACTAAATTGCCTTTGAGTTTCTGAGTGCTTTATGCTAGTGGCTGATCATGTGGAGCTGTGTTATAGGAAGGTAGATCCATATCTACCTCAGTTCAGTCTAGCCTGGGTGGATCTACACACAGGAAAAACCCGCTATAAATAAGTCATAAATTAAGTCATTATAACAAGGGGGGGAACCTCTGTAAAATCACATAGAAAAGTTTTGTGCTCTACAGCACCATCTGGTGTTGCATGTTTATAATGCCTTTAAAACACTGTTTTTTGACTAATGTAGCTGAGTCCCCTGTCTTGCAGCAGCTTTCTAGCTCCACAACCCAGGAGATAGAGAGTTATTAGCTGGAGAGGGCAGGAACTGGATCTTAGCCTTTCTACATGTGCTCTGTGGACCTTACCCAGCCCAGCTGATATGGACTAGAATGTAGAGAAAAGGCCTTTGGGTTGGTGTAGGTTTTTCATTCATATTACAAAATGGCCGAAGTAAGCTCCACTTGAGTCCTTCGTCCTTGGAGAAGCAACGAGAGATCGAGTAATGTGTGGGCAGCAGCCATTTGTTCACTGGCTCAGGTGCTTATATCAGTTTTGGATCTGCATGCATAAAGGCACACTATGGTTTTCCTCCCCTGAAATTCATTCACATACATGAATACACATTCATACCCTGTCCTACTCTGTGGGCCTCAGCAATTTTTATGGAGCGAAACATGTCCAAACTTCAGTTGGGGTTCTCCCATTGTACACATGGGGCCGGATTCAGCTAGCAAACCTCATCAGTGGAAGCCTTGCAAGAGATGTGTGTTCTTCAGACATGCTTTCTCCTAATTTAAGCATTTTCTGTGCACGTTACATAGCTGGAAAGCTGTATTAGAGAATTCAGAGAAGTGCAAATTTCAAAGAATGGACGTGTTTCAGAAAGTGTCGATTAGGGAGGTTCACCATTAAATATTATCTGAACCGAAGTTCAAAGAAGGCCTGGTGTTTTGGGCTCATGCACTGCTTCAGAAAGTGTGGGTTAGCTAGGTTCGCCTTTAAATGCTAACCGAATTGAATTTCTCCGCCATCCCTAGTAAGCATCAGGGGGCCCTGCCAGAGCAGCCCAACATTGCCAGGCTCTGACACCCAGCCTGCTCAGCATAGGCTAAGCAGCTGGGTGCAAAACAGGTCAGAATGATTGACTCCTACATTCTATAGGTCTTTCAAAGCATCTCACAGAAGAATGGGAATTTACAAATTCAATAAATAAACAACAAAACAAAACAAAACTTACTAGGGCAGCAGTGGCTAACCTGTGGCATTCCATATGGTGCAGGACCACAACTCCCATTATCCCTGACAATTGGCCATACAGGCTGGGTTAATCGGAATTGGAGTACATTTGGAGAACCACAAGTTATCCAGTCCTTCACTGACGGATGCACTAGAAAGCCTCTTGAGGGTTTCCTACATATCTTTCATCTATTGTCCCGAAACAATTTGGTTGGTTGGTTGGTTGGCTGGCTGGCTTTCAACAGTGGCAATCCAGCCCAAATTTGGCACACGGAAGTTACATTTATTTCAGTGGAAGAGAGTTAAAGAGGTCTTCAAAGCTGCCATTGTATCTATACATTTACCTGGGAGGCTGGCGCTGTGGGTTAAACCACAGAGCCTAGGACTTGCCAATCAGAAGGTTGGCAGTTTGAATCCCTGCGACAGGGTGAGCTCCTGTTGCTCGGTCCCTGCTCCTGCGAACCTAGCAGTTCGAAAGCACATCAAAGTGCAAGTAGATAAATAGGTACCGCTCCGGCGGGAAGGTAAACGGCGTTTCCGTGTGCTGCTCTGGTTCTCCAGAAGCGGCTTAGTCATGCTGGCCACATGACCCGGAAGCTGTTCGCCGGCTCCCTCGGCCAATAAAGCGATATGAGCGCCGCAACCCCAGAGTCGGTCACGACTGGACCTAATGGTCAGGGGTCCCTTTACCTTTTAAGTCCCATTCAGCGCAAGATTGCACTGTGGGCAAGATTCCGCTGTCACTCTCTCGCTTGAAGTAACTGGCCTTAAATGTGCTTCACTTGGATCAGACAATTTTTACACCAGCAATTCAGCCATTATTCCTTTCTGCTCCCAAGCTATGCCTATGCTCGCAGTAAATGCTGTTTCAGAAAAGGACAAAGTATGTCAGACATGCAGGAACAGACTGTCCCGAGTATAAAAATCTAATCCTCATGGGAAAAGGCAGCCCATGTTATTGGTGGGTATTATAGACCTGCTTTTGTTTTCATTAGTCTCCTCCTCCAACCAGCAAAGAGACTTGCCTCTGCATCTTAATCCTAGGAAAAGGTGGCATTTTCCACTCTGCAAGCCAAGTAAACGGCCCGCAGTATCATTGCCAGAGATCTACATGTGCATTTCCGCAGCGCAGGAGGAGTCAGGATTAATAATGCCATTCCCAAGTCCAGCCGGCTCGTAGATGGGGCTCTCGGCTGCACCTCTGAAGGAACAACGGCTGCTCAGCAACCCCATCTGCTCAGAGACCTTTGGTCAAAGAGTGGTATTTAAGTTTTAATTAATTAAAAATAGGCTGACTAATGCGGCTCCCTCCCTGTGCAGGCTTAGCCGGGGAATGGGTGAAGGGAAATATGCGAACATATTCTTGCTGCCCTCAGTCGCCCCTGCCCTCCCCATTCAGATCTCAAGGGCTTTGCAGAAGGAATGTACTGTAACCCCATAGCCATCGTTAAGTCCCTGCCTGGGCCTGAGATGTTTCAAATAAATAAATGGGATGTCCAAGTCTCTTGGGCTGCTCTTTTCATTCATATATATTTATAGGCATGGTAGAATCAAATTAAGCATCACATGGGCCACTAATTCAGTCGTGGGTTTTAGCCAATGAACTGATGAATCAGTTGATTAAACTTACAAATTGCTAAAAACAATACTGCTGAAGCCTACTGCCTTCATTTTTAGATAATGCACACATTGGCTGAACCAATCTTCTTCTCAGAAGTACAGTGGTAACTCGGGTTAAGAACTTAATTCGTTCTGGAGGTCCATTCTTAACCTGAAACTGTTCTTAAACTGAGGTACCACTTTAGCTAATGAGGCCTCATGCTGCCACCGCACTGCCGCTGCACGATTTCTGTTCTCATCCTGAAGCAAAGTTCTTAACCCAAGGTACTGTTTCTGTGTTAGGGGAGTGTAACCTGAAGCATCTGTAACCCGAGGTACCACTGTATTCTGTTAGAAATATCCCAATTCATGTATGAGAAAATAAGACGGTGATTCCGACCTGCAGATTTCATCAATGCTAGTATTAAAAGTTATTGTTTTCATTCTAGTGCTCAATGAATTATGGGCACCATTTTCCTTTATAAGCTTTTAAAACCAATCTGGTTAATCAATTATACATTGTCCCAGATATTAGGATGGTTGCTATTTTACAAAGCCCATAAAATCCTATAATTAAGTGACTATGACAAAGATAAAACAGAGTCAAGCCCTGCCTGCAGACATGGAACATAAACAGAAAAGATAGCGAAGGGAATGGAATGAATTCTCAGCTTAAGTCTGTCAATTGCTTTCCATTTCCATATGCAGTTTAGCCTATTACACCCTTTGAGCTCCCATGGACTAAACAAAATAAAATTGCTGGATTCAGAAATAGGGCTTCTTCTAAGCAGAATAAAAACAAAATATCAGGCTGTTTTAGTCAAAGCGGGGTGGATTAGAGCAATAAATGAGTCCTCCTTCAATGTGGCCTATGACTTGCTTCTCCCACAGAAGTTTATTTACAGTCACACTTTTCTCGTGAATTGCCATAAGATCTACTGTTTCACTTCCCATATTTTCTTCCTCGTGGCAAAAAGTAATATGAGTCAGCTATACTGCCACGTCCACTGAAGTGAAATGTGCTGGCATACCATACATTTAAAGCAGGGGTCAGCAAACTTTTTCAGCAGGGGGCCGGTCCACTGTCCTTCAGACCTTGTAGAGGGCTGGACTATATTTTTGGGGGAGGAATATGAACAAATTCCTATGCCCCACAAATAACCCAGAGATGCATTTTAAATAAAAGGACACATTCTACTCATGTAAAAACATGCTGATTCCTGGACTGTCCGCGGGCCGGATCTAGAAGGCGATTGGGCTGGATCCGGTCCCCGGGCCTTAGTTTGCCTACCCATGGTTTAAAGCGTATTTCCTCGCCCTCAAAGAATCCTGGGAACTGCAGGGTGCTGAGAACTGTAGCTCTGAGAGGAGTAAACTACAGTTTCCAGAATTATTGGTGGGGGAGAGTGCTTTGAAATGTGCTTTCCTCCAACCAGGGGTGCCAACTTGAATAAATATGGGGGGGCAGGTAAGCTCTGCCCCGCATAATCAATCACACAATATTGGAGGCACAGACACCATTTGAATGGTGATGTTCATCAACTTGGGGGGGCAGCCCCCTTAAAATTTTATTGGGGGAGCCGAAGACCCCTCGGCCCCTAGGAGTTGGTTCCTATGCCTCCAACATTCCTCAGAAAATGGAGACATTCCGTTCTACATCAGTTTAGGATTAAAGGTATGGTGCAGTTTCTGTTTAAAGTGGTACCTCGGGTTAAGTACTTAATTTGTTCTGGAGGTCCGTTCTTAACCTGAAACTGTTCTTAACATGAAGCACCACTTTAGCTAATGGGGCCTCCTGCTGCTGCCGCGCCGCCAGAGCACGATTTCTGTCCTCATCCTGAAGCAAAGTTCTTAACCCGAGGTAATATTTCTGGGTTAGCGGAGTCTGTAACCTGAAGCATATGTAACCTGAAGCGTATGTAACCCAAGGTACCACTGTACGCAGTTTCTGTTGTTGTAACAAACCGGCTGCAAAGCCCAACGAGAAAGCAGTGAGAAATGTTGTCTATGTGCCTCGGAAGGTTTAGTGAGGTGACTGCAAGCCTTCTGAAAGCCAGTTGCTTTTTCAGACACTACCTCAGCACTTCAGGCAATGCCCTTCATTTATCAGAACAGCGTGTTTGTCAGGTGTAGTAGCTCTGTGTACTGTAAGCGCACAATACTGTAAGCCCATGGCCCTTAGTGAGGGCTTTGCGATTCATTGTTCTACTTTTTGTGTGATATACTTCCTGTTATCCTCATTCTGACACACACACACACACACACACACACACTGCCCCAAGCTTTGGTACTGCTTGATCTGGGAGGATGAAGACAATGAACCTGAGCAAAGTGAGACAAAGGTCCTTTTCGGCAGCTTGATCCCGTAATTCAGCTTTAAGTGCCAAAGTACAAACTTCCTTGCTATTTAAAAGCAACCGACAAAAGACGCACAATTGCACAAAGGCCTTTTCAAACACTTGTTTTATCGGGCTTCTTTGGGAGGGAGGGTGGGGTACAAATTTAGCAAATAAGTGTAAATATATTTTCTTAGACATCTACCTATCTTTCCTTTCCTTGGATAGGGAAACCAAGATGGCAGAAATGTGTGGTTGGCCAGACCCAGGCAGGTTTAGCTCCAGCAAGGTGGTGGCTTTTAGCATCTTTGAACCATACTCTGGGGACAGGTACCAGACAGGCTTATAAACAGAGATCCTATTTAGAGGGGAGGGCCAGAGCTTGGTGATAGTGACTGGCAGCCATGGGTGCCATAGTGGCAACCTCTGTATCCAGGATTCCCACCCCCCTCCATCTGCTCATTGCTCTTGAGTTTCAAGTACAGTGGTACCTCTGGTTACACACTGTCAGGACTGCCGCTAGGTCCCAGCTCACAGAGGACCAACGCCCAGTGGATGTTATATACAAAAGTCTTTATTAAAGTTTAGTTTCCATTTCCAAGCTCTGGGCGCGCAGACCCACGTCTCGACGCTAGACCGGCTAAGTCCCCTCTGACTCACTGCTCCACCCACACCAGTTTAAGATTCTAGCCCGGCTCCACCTCTTGCGCTGCTCTTTCCTGCGCTGGGTCCTTCTGCCCTCTGGGGTTCCCTCCTTCCTGGACTCCTCTGACGCTGAGCCTCCTGAGTCTTGCCCCTCCCTCCGGCGGGCTTTAGGACCTGGCTCCCTTCCCGGGCTCCCCGCTGTGCCGCGCTCCTGTACATTTGAACTTGGCGCGCGCGCCCAGCCGGTGACTTTCCTTCTGACCGTTTCCCCGCTTCCTGATGTGGGTGTTGCCAAACCTGACTCCTCTCCTCCCTCTGGTGGTGAGGACACTGGTCCCGACTCCTGGGACTCCCCCTCCCCACTGCGCTCTGGTGGAGACGCTGGTCCTGATCTCCAGCTGCTGCTCAGGGACTCCCCGCTGGCCCCTTCCTCCTGGGGCTTCCCCCCTGGACCCCCCTTCGCTCTGGCCACCGGCGCTCCCTTCTGTGAGTCCTCCGATTCGCTAGAGAGGCTTGTGGAATAACTCTGGCCACTGTCACTGCCTGCGCCCCCCTCGTACTCCTCCTCCTCACTCTCCATTTGCTCCCCCTCCTGTGTCTCTCCTTCTGAACCCCTGACACACACGCTTCAGGTTACAGACTCTGCTAACCCAGAAATAGTGCTTCAAGTTAAGAACTTTGCTTCAGGATGAGAACAGAAATCGCGCAGCAGCAGTGCGGCGGCAGCGGGAAGCCCCATTAGCTAAAGAGGTGCTTCAGGTTAAGAACAGTTTCAGGTTAAGTACGGACCTCCGGAACGAATTGAGTACTTAACCTGAGATACCAATGTACTCTTTCCCCAAAGGACAGGCTGAGGAGATGCATGAGATTTTTGTGTACACCAAGCTGCCGCCCTCATTGAAGGAGCACCAGCAATATTACATGATGCAGCGAAGATGCCTCATTATAGGATAAACTGTCATTTATTTTAATTTATTTTCCAGCTTTTATTCTGCATTCTTGGCTCGAGCCAGTGCACAAGGCAGCTCATCCCAATCATAAAACAATTGAAATCAATTTAAAACACAGCCAGCCAATAGAAAACAAGATAATAAAACACTAATAAGACACTAATACCACCACAACAGGGATGACAGCAGCATATTGGATTCATCAGCTGTATCTGTTCATTATCCCAAGGGCAATCTTAGTGTGCGTGTTTTTTCTTTTCTTTCCTGCAAGGCCAAAACAGAACAAGCCTTGCTTTGGTAAGATCATTTTCGGGTAGGGATGAAAGAAGGCAGCATGATTTTCTAATACGTCTCGTATTCATCGCTTGCAGCAGCACCTCTGTTCCACTGCAAATTCTCTTCCTCCAAAAACTGCATTATGTGTTTCACTCTCTGCTATGGCAAGAGTACATCACTTACATAATTAATGCAATTAATTATGAGAATTACATAAATGATCTAATTACATTGTTATTACGTTATTCTACTCCGTTCATTTCAACGCACAGGAAACACAATTTGAAGGGTGTGTGGTGTGCAAAATCAATTCCATATTGTTTGCACACTCGAAGCAACAACAACCATGAATACCAATTACGATTGCTGGGCTGGTTTCTGTTCTGGACGTGTGGCAAATCTATGAACATCGGCAATTTCTGCTCCTGTTTTTGTTTTGGTCAGAACTCTCTGACATCCCTACTGTTGAGTATTAGATAACTCCTTTCCCACTTCTTCCCCTCCATGGAAAGAGGAGGAACAGGAGGAACAGGAACCAGCCACAGAAGTCTTGCTTGGCACTGTGATTGGCCTCCTCCACCCCTTTTGAACATTGGGGGTCCCTGGCCCCCTCCCCCAAAATATTGGGGACCCCCAAAATGTCTTGGCCCCTAGGAGATGGAGCCCCTGGTCAGTCCTGTGCAAATGATTTTGGCTTCACCATACATGTAAGAACATAATAGCCCTTCTGAATCAGGCCAATGGCAATAATAATAATAATAATAATAATAATAATAATAATAATAATAATAATAATTTATTATTTATACCCCAGCCATTCTGGGCGGCTTCCAACAAAATATTAAAATATAGTAATGCATCAAACATTAAAAGCTTCCCTAAACAAGGCTGCCTTCAGATGTCTTCTAAAAGTCTGGTAGTTCTTGTTCTCTTTGACATCTGGTGGGAGGGCGTTCCACAGGGCGGGTGCCACTACAGAGAAGGCCCTCTGCCTGGTTCCCTGTAACTTGGCTTCTTGCAGTGAGGGAACCATGTTCTTACAATGCCCCCTACCTTTGGTGCAAGTCCTGGCTGGGCATGGAGGTTAAATGCTTCCACCCATCCAAACCTGAGGATTCTTAGAGCTGCCTGATATAAATCTAGCTTCCCAGTTGCAAAGGGTTTGTGTGCAGAATGAAGCTTTTTTCCACATCTGCTGCCGCTGCTGCTGTACTGGAGAGTTGTGCCAGGCTGACCCCGTTCAACTTCTCCAGCGTCGTACGTGTTGGAGCAGCTCTGTGTGAAACAGAAAATCAATTTTCATTTCAAGCCCAATTTCAGTCTCTGCCTGGCTTTGAAATGTCCTAATCAAAAGGAAACCTTTATTTCAGAGGCTTCTTTGTTTCAGTTGCTCTTCTGCTGTGTTGTGGGGAAACAAAGGGATGAAGAATAAAAAGCAAATGGAAGCAGGTTTTGGAAGATAAACTCTGACTAGATCTGGGAGTTTGACCTTGTAGCTTGAGGGTACTTCTGAATCCTTTGCTCTTGGTTGAGGCTCAGGTGGCCCTGAGTGCCTTCCATCAGCTTCGGCTGGTGGCCCAGCTGTGCCCCTATCTGGACAGAGATAGCCTAACTATTGTTGTCTATGCTCTGGTAACCTCTAGGTTAGATTACTGCAATGTGCTATACATGGGGCTGCCTCTGAAGTCGGTTCAGAAACTTCAGCTGGTGCAGAATTGGGCGGCCGGGTTGCTCACAAGATGGTTTAAGTATATTACACCAATTTTGGCTGACTTCACTGGCTGCCAATTAGTTTCCAGGCCCAGTTCAAAGTGCAGGTTTTGACCTATAAAGGACCACAATGCCTCAAGGACCATCTCTCTCCATATGAACCGTTACAGACCCTGCGACCATCATTGGAGTCCCTTCTTCGTGCTCCTCTTCCATGAGAGGTCTGGTGGATGACAGCATGAGAACAGGCCTTTTCTGCAGTGGCTCCTCATTTCTGGAATGTTCTCCCCAGGGAGGCTCGCCTGGTGCCTTCATTATACATCTTTAGAAGCCAGGTGAAAACGTTCCTCAATAATAATAATAACAACAACAAGAAGAAGAACAACAATAATAATAATAATTTATTTATACCCCGCCAATCTGGCTGAGTTTCCCCAGCCACTCTGGGCGGCTCCCAATCAAGTGTTAAAAACAGTACAGTGTTAAATATTAAAAACTTCCCTAAACAGGGCTGCCTTCAGATGTCTTTTAAAGATAGGATAGCTGTTTATTTCCTTCACATCTGAAGGGAGGGTGTTCCACAGGGCGGGTGCCACTACCGAGAAGGCCCTCTGTCTGGTTCCCTGTAACCTCACTTCTTGCAATGAGGGAACCACCAGAAGGCCCTCGGCGCTGGATCCCAGTGTCCGGGCTGAACGATGGGGGTGGAGACGCTCCTTCAGGTATACAGGACCGAGGCCATTTAGGGCTTTAAAGGTCAGCACCTTAACCAGGGCTTTGTCTGATTAAGTAATCTATGGCCTTTTAAATGTGTTTATCCTGCAAGCTCCAAAGATTTCAGAGCAGGGCTGTGTGTGTGGCTGCCCCAGTTCTGTGGAATAGCATTCCTGTCGAGATACGACAGACTCCCATCATCTGCACTTTCTGGAAGCAGTTGAAGACATTTTTGTTCTGATACACCTTCTCTGTTCTATATCAAGAGTGTCTACTTGTTAGGGTTATAGTCTTATTTTAAATGTATTTGTTGTATTTGCATCTCTAACTGATTTTAATTATCTTATGTGTAAATGCCTTTGATATTGTGTTAATAATAATAATAATAATAATAATAATACACTGTGTAAGTTTTGACTATGTCGGACCAAAGTCTCTACTTGGAATGAAAGCCTCGCACCAGGCATATTTTTTATCAGCAATTATTATCCAGTAGGGGGGAAAGTTACACACAGTTTCCCTTCAGAATAGCTAGCAATGTTCTCTCAAGTCCCTCTGGCAATTGTCCCATTTCAAGAAAGATGACCTAGCTGTGAGGAATAATTTTTCCTGCAGTATCTTTTTCTGAGTGTGATCTTCACGTTTCCATTTTTGGTGTTTCATTCTCCTTCCCTGCTATCTTTATATCTGGTCTGAAAAGTCATCCTGGTTAAATAATTTTGGGTTCAGCCCTGCAACGTTTTCCTTTGCTTCCTGTGCAAGTAAATTGTTTCAGGATGATTTGTCTGAGATTTCCCTTTGGATTTTCAAGGAGTTTATGAGAACGCTATAGTTGATATATACCAGCAGACATGTAAGAGGTGGAACTATAAAAAGCTTGACAGTCTAACAAAATCCACACTTTTGCAATGCAGTTCTCCAGCTAAATAATTTGTATGCATGTGCCTATACTAGGGTAAAGCATAAAAATGCATGTATTATTGAAAGCTATATAGGAAACTGTATTATATTAGGGGAAATCGCATTGCAGAAATGTGCATATTAAGCAAAATTGCATACAAATGTCTATGGAAGGAGAAATGCACTAAAATTCTGAAGGATTTTCATGTGGATTTTTTTTAATTGATGGGGAAATGTGGAGAGCTGAATTGAAAATTGAAAAAACGAGAAACCGAGAGAAAGCAAAATTCACCCCTCTGCTAGCTGTTTCTTTTGTGCTATTTTCAGCAAAGCCAGGTACTACGCCAGGTAAGGAAACCTTTTCTCAACCCATGGGCTGGATCCAGCAATGTCTTATTCTCTGTAACGGAAGATACAAACCATCCCCCAAATGCACACCTTCAAAGGGCTCTCTGTCAGTGCTGATGACCTGATTGGCACTGAAAGCACACCTTGAAATGGACTCGCTGTCTTCCCTGATCAGCTGACTGGTGTTGTCTGTGAGCCCCGCTCACCAAGCAAGTACAGTGGTACCTCGGGTTACATACGCTTCAGGTTACAGACTCCACTAACCCAGAAATAGTGCTTCAGATTAAGAACTTTGCTTCAGGATGAAAACAGAAATTGTGCTCCGGCGGCCCGGCGGCAGCCGGAGACCCCATTAGCTAAAGTGGTGCTTCAGGTTAAGAACAGTTTCAGGTTAAGTATGGACCTCCAGAATGAATTAAGTACTTAACCCGAGGTACCACTGTATTGGGAGTGCCCTTTAGGCTCCCATTTGTCTTCTGCAGCCAACACCTGATGGCACATGTGATGTTAGGTGTTAGACAGGTGGGTGTGGTTTAGGGAAAAGAGCCTTGTGGGTCAATGCAGGACCCCAGCCAGGCCTACTTAGACCCACTGCCTGGAGGTTCCCCACTGCTCCCTGTGCTATCCTGAAATCATCAAAAGAATGTAGTGATGCCAGTAAGCCAATCCAGGCCCTAGAGGAAGTTCAGCAGAACATGCTAAGAATTCCAGTCAACGAGTTCTCAAAACTTCAGCAACACGTCCTTTGTCTACAGCTATGTTTAGATCTTAAGCAACATCTCAAGCCTGTAGTAGTGTCTAGTTTCACTTCCTCCTCGACTGTTCTTCAGGGCCTCTCTTCATGCTCATGGTGTCCTGCTAATGTCACCAACAGCTAAGCAGGTGCCCCCTAGAGGCAGTTGGACTACAACTCCCATCAGCCAGTATGGTCAATCATCAAGAGATTATGGGATTGTAGCCCAACAACCTCTAGAGGGTGCCATATTGGCTAGCTCTAGTTCAGTGTTTCTCACCCTTGGGTATTGAGCTGTTGTTGGACTACAACTCCCATAATCACTGGCCATTGGTCCTACTAGCTAGGGGTGATGGGAGTTGTAGTCGAACAACAGCCAGAGACCCAAGTTTGAGAAATGCTGCCCTAGGTTAAGCTAGTTATATTTCCTACACATCACGCCAGTAGATGTTTATCCCCTTGGAAGCCCCGATTCACCGACAAAGCCTTTCTGCCCCACTGTCAGCACAAAGAGAATACTCCCATCACAGCTAGACCCTTGTCAACCAACACACCAGCTTCTGTGGCAGCCTAAGCCTTCGCCCTATAAAGGTTTCCTGGTCAGGCTTGCTTATTTACGGGACCGCATCTCCTGGTATGCCCCGCAGAGAACCTTAAGTCCATGAATAATCATAGTTTAGAGGTTCCGGGCCCTAAGGAAATCAGATCAGATTATCCTCCACCAGAGCCAGGGCCTTCTCAGTCATGGCTCCAACCTGGTGGAATGCTCTGTCCCATGAGACCAGGGCCCTGCAGGATTTAACTTCCTTCCGCAGGGCCTGTAAGACAGAGCTATTCCACCTGGCCTTTAATCTGAATTTAGCCTGATCTTTTATTCCTTCCTTCTCTCCCTCTCCCCTTTTTATGAAGATTACCCGCTCTGGAATCCCACAGCTAATTCTCCCCTCGTCTCCTCACTGGCCCAAATAGGACTAATTCAGCCAGCTAGCCCTGGTGATCATCTAATGTTTATTGGATGGATTTTCCCCCTAAATTGATTTTTGAATTCTTAATTTATTGTTATTCACGTTTTATACTGTATTTTATGCTGTTTTTGTTGCATCAATTAAGTGTTTTAAATTTGTTGTTAGCTGCCCTGAGCCCGGTTTTCTGAACCGGGAAGGGCGGAGTATAAATAAAATATTATTATTATTATTATTATTATTATTATTATTAGTCTGAGTAAATAGGAGAACTGCTTCAGGTGGAGATAGTCTGTCTTTGCAGGCACTCAGTCCATATCACCAATGCTTTTTCTGTTTTACTTCGGCCCAATATTGTCATCTTACTAGCCACTTAGTTGTCTGCAAAAATGAAGAGGAAGGTCCACATATCTCAGTGATAAGAGCATCTGCTTTGCATGCAGAAGGTCTCAGGGTCAACTCCTGGCAACTCAAGTTAGGTCTGGGAGATAAATCCCGGTCTGAAGTCCTGGAAAGCTTCTGCCACTCGGTGTAGACGACACTGAGCTAGAATGGCCAATGGCCTGATGCGGTATAATGAAAGGAAGTTTGATCCCACGTCGCCACCCCATCCATATATATTGGCGCAGTAAAAATTGGGCGAGATAGACAACTTGGAGGATGGATGGCGGCTAACAGATTGAGGTTGAATCCTGACAAGACAGAAGTACTGTTTTGGGGGGACAGGAGGCGGGTGGGTGTGGAGGACTCCCTGGTCCTGAATGGGGTAACTGTGCCCCTGAAGGACCAGGTGCGCAGCCTGGGAGTCATTCTGGACTCACAGCTGTCCATGGAGGCGCAGGTCAATTCTGTGTCCAGGGCAGCTGTTTATCAGCTCCATCTGGTATGCAGGCTGAGACCCTCCCTGCCCGCAGACTGTCTCGCCAGAGTGGTGCATGCTCTGGTTATCTCTCTCTTGGACTACTGCAATGCGCTCTATGTGGGGCTACCTTTGAAGGTGACCTGGAAACTACAACTAATCCAGAATGCGGCAGCTAGACTGGTGACTGGGAGCGGCCACCGAGACAACATAACACCAGTCTTGAAAGACCTACATTGGCTCCCAGTACGTTTCCGAGCACAATTCAAAGTGTTGGTGCTGACCTTTAAAGCCCTAAACGGCCTGGGTCCAGTATATCTGAAGGAGCGTCTCCACCTCCATCGTTCTGCCCAGACACTGAGGTCCAGCACCGAGGGCCTTCTGGTGGTTCCCTCGCTGAGAGAAGCCAAGTTACAGGGAACCAGGCAGAGGGCCTTCTCGGTAGTGGCACCCACCCTGTGGAACACCCTCCCACCAGATGTCAAAGAGAAGAACAACTACCAGACTTTTAGAAGACATCTGAAGGCAGCCCTGTTTAGGGAAGCTTTTAATGTTTAATAGGTTATTGTGTTTTAGTGTTCTGTTGGAAGCCGCCCAGAATGGCTGGGGAAACCAAGCCAGATTGGCAGGGTATAAATAATAAATTATTATTATTATTATTATTATTATTATTATTATTATTATTATTATTATAACTTATAAAGTGGTAAGACCTTTCCAATTTAAATATATGGTGTTTGGTAAATGTTGTTTGGTGTTAGAGCTGTCTGGTAAGAGCTGTTCAGCAGTGGAATGGACTCCCATGAAGGTGGTGGACGGTCCTTCATTGGAGGTTTTTAAACAGAGGCTGGATGGCCATCTGTTAGCAATTCATTAGCTGAGATTCCTGCACTGCAGGGGGAGGGGGTTGGAGCAGATGACACTGGGGGGCGGTCACTTCCAATTCTACAATTCAATGTATTTGCCCTCTGTATGAGGGGACGCGGGTGGCGCTGTGGGTTAAACCAAAGAACCTAGGACTTGCCGATCAGAAGGTTGGCAGTTCGAATCCCCACGACGGGGTGAGCTCCCATTGCTTGGTCCCAGCTCCTGCCAACCTACAGTTCGAAAGCACGTCAAAGTACAAGTAGATAAATAGGTACCACTCCGGTGGGAAGGTAAACGGCGTTTCTGTGCGCTGCTCTGCTTCGCCAGAAGCGGCTTAGTCATGCTGGCCACATGACCCGGAAGCTGTACGCCGGCTCCCCCGGCCAATAAAGCGAGATGAGCGCTGCAACCCCAGAGTCGGTCACGACTGGACCTAATGGTCAGGGGTCCCTTTACCTTTACCTACCCTCTGTATGTACCCTGAGAGGAAATTACCAGCACAGCCACCAAACTACAACTCCTAGGATTCTTTGAGGAATCCATGATAACGGTGTGAAAACAATCTGTTTCTAGTGTCCTATAGCAAAACCAATTGTGTTACCTGGGTGTCTCTGCTGTATATCGGAAGTTACATGAACTTTTGGGGGAGGAAAATTGACAGGTATACTTGATAAAGTTAAGCAGAATTTCATTATCAGTCACATGCCCACATGCCTTCTTAAACCATCCTTGATCTAAAATTGCAGCATTTTTTAAAAAAGAAGAGGAATAGCACTGGTTATGATGAACAAGTACTTACTGAGCATTGTTGTTTTTGAAGCAGTGGGGAAAAAAGGGAGTGTGAATTGAACTACCTTAGGTTTCTGTGCTTGGCTTTGTGGTTTATACACATTTCTTGCAATCAAAATGTCTGAAATGCTATTAATCCACTTAACATATAGCAGTGCCCCCTGCTGTGAGCAGAAGTGGTTCACACTCTTGGATCACAAAAGGTTTTTCATCTCACCATCAAGTCAGGGAGCATTTCTTTGAAGGAATATGCGGCTCACAAGACATTATTAGCTAAG
Organism: Podarcis gaigeae; assembly: GCF_964106915.1. Lineage (NCBI taxonomy): Eukaryota > Metazoa > Chordata > Lepidosauria > Squamata > Lacertidae > Podarcis > Podarcis gaigeae. The sequence goes on along the minus strand of NC_139678.1, from coordinate 14,540,178 downwards.
GCGGGGTTTTTAATGCTTCCCACTTCTAAAGGCTCAATGTAGCTAAAGTAAGGGGAAGAAATAAAGCACAGTCGTACCTCGGAGATCAAACACAATCCGTTCCGGACGTCTGATTGACTTCCGAAACATTCGGAAACCAAAGCACGGCTGCTGCAGCCAATCGGAAGCTGCGGAAGCCCCATCGGACGTTTGACTTCCAAAAGAATGTTCAAAAACCAGAACTCTCACTTCTGGTTTTTGATCATCCAGGAGGTGGAACGTTCGAATCCCAAGGCACTCAGGAGCCGAGGTGCGACTGTAAATAGTAATCACATTAGTAAAGGGAAAGGGAAAGGACCCCTGGACGGTTAAGTTCAGTCAAAGCGACGATCGTATGCGGCACTCATCTTGCTTTCAGGCCGAGGGAGCCAGTGTTTGTCCACAGACAGCATTCTAGGTCATGTGGCCAGTATAACTAAACCACTTCTGGCTCAACGGAACACCGTGATGGAAGCCAGAGCACACGGAAACAGCGTTCACCTTCCCACTGCAGTGGTACCTATTTGTCTACTTGCACTGTCCACTGTCTCTCAAGATAGACAGATGCCAACCAACCCTAGCACTTAGCAATAAGTAATATCAACCGATTGCATTCCTAAATCTACTGATCACTTCGGTAAATAAACATGGGAGTGAGCCCCTGTAGATGTAAGTCCTTGTAAATTCTTTAGGAATTGTTTCCAAGTAAGCATGCATTGGATTGGGCTACACAGGTTTCTCTATTTTACTTTTTTTTTTAATGAGAGTTTTCATTAAGAATAAAATATCCCAGTGCTTAACTGACTCATTCTTCTTCTCTGTTTTGCTGCAGGATGAATATAATGCTGCTCAGCAGATGGAAGACTGGCTGCATTTGCCATCACAGTTTAACCCTCATGGGAGCTTCTTCAGTCCCTGTTTGGGTTGAAAATAGGACACTCTTTCTGTAATCATGAAATGAGCCCGTATAAACTATTTACAGAATGTGGAGCCATCAATAATGCACTTGGCTCTTCTGCAGCCAAAAGGTCTGCATTTCTGTGTAAACAGAAGACACTGCGAAAGAAAGGAAGTTTATGAGATCCTGTGCATTTGCCTCTTAAATCCAACTCAGATGAAAACATTGGGTAAACAAAGTAAGTGCTTCAGCAAACATATTTTCAGTTGTGGATTTCCATCAGAAATTATCCAGTTTCAAGTCAAATAGATGTATTCTTCATCCATCATGGAAGTGAGAATTTCAGAGTGACAGAGATTATGGGAAGTCTGGAACCTGGGACTTGAGACTGTGGGTTGTCATCACCATCTGGCCACTGGGCACACTGGAATGCTCAACTGCACAACAAAGATTTTTATTAGGGACCCTTCCAGGTGTCTTTTTATGTGTCTTTATTTGTGCTCATGAGACATCACCATGAGAGACATCATCTTACCAACAAAGGTCCGTATAGTAAAAGACATGGTTTTCCCGGTAGTGATGTATGGAAGTGAGAGCTGGACCATAAAGAAGGCTGATCACCAAAGAATTGATGCTTTTGAATTATGGTGCTGGAGGAGACTCTGGAGAGTCCCATGGACTGCAAGAAGATCAAACCTATCCATTCTTAAGGAAATCAGCCCTGAGCGCTCACTGGAAGGTCAGATCCTGAAGCTGAGGCTCCAATACAGTACTTTGGCCAATTCATGACAAGAGAAGACTCCCTGGAAAAGACCCTGATGTTGGGAAAGATGGAGGGCACAAGGAGAAGGGGACGACAGAGGACAAGATGGTGGGCAGTATTCTCGAAGCTACCAGCATGAGTTTGACCAAGCTGTGGGAGGCAGTGGAAGACAGGAGGGCCTGGCGTTCTCTGGTCCATGGGATCACGAAGAGTCGGACACGACTAAATGACTAAACAACAACAATTTGTGCTCATGATGGCATCAGGGCAGGTTTAAGGACATAAGAAAGATTTGTTGGATCAGGCCAATGACCCCTCTAGTCCATCATCCTGTCCTCCCCATGGCTAAACAGGTTCCTGTGGGACACCCCCAAACAAGACCCAGATCCAAGAGCACTTTCTCTCCTGCAGTTTCCAGTCACTTGTTGCTGCCTCTGACCTTGAAGGCAGAGTATAGCCATCATGCCGAGTAGACGCTGACAGCCTTTTTCCTTCACGAATTTATCTGATCCTCTTTTAAAGCCATCCAAATGGTTGGCCATCACCACCTCCTGGGGGAGTGAGTTGTGCTGTGTGAAGAAGCCCTTTCTTTTATTTGTCCTCAATTTCCCAACGCTCAGCTTCAACAGGTTTTAGTTCAGCTCAGTTCTTCAAGGCAACAGCCAACCAAGCCGTCAGCTCCAGCCCATCGCTCACAAAGCAAGCACCTTGCTGCCTTCTTCACAAACAAGTATAAGGACGGCCAAATCATAAAGCGGGTGGTGTGTTGGAAGAACAGCAGAAGGGAACGGACTTGCTTAGTACTGCCTGATGAAGCTCTGGAAAGCAGAGGCCCATCCTTCTCCCCAATGGGAAGGGTGGGATTGTTTACTTGTTATTGTTCAAGCTGCGGAGGGTATAGTTAAGATGGGCCACAGAACTGCCTGCTTTGGCTGAGTCAGTAACAGCCTGAATAACTCCCTTGCTTTGTTCCCCCCTCTGCCCTTATTCAACTCATTCTGTGGGTTGACATACAGGGCCAGGAGCACATAATGGGTGAATAGCCCGGTTGCTAAGGATACCTCGGAGCAGTTTAACAGATTGCAGCTCATTAAACATTCTTCCAGAGGGACGAGAGCAGCTGGGGGGTGACATAGTCAGATGCCTCCCCTCTGCTTTTGTAGCCTTCAACTGACACCTGTCTGATCCCGTCAATCCTTTTGTGAGGCAAGAATCGTTCTCAGCGCTGTAGGCGCGCTGGATGTGAGCGCCGTCTGGTCCCATCCCCTCCCCCTTCCCCCATCCCCATCATTATTTCTGGAAGATCAAACGACCCTTTGGGAAGACACTTTGGAGGACTAATGTATAAAATGTGCCTGGGTCACAAAACCAGAAAATATCCCGGTTAATAATCCATCGTAGGCTCTTTTGCAACATGGAAGTCAATTGTGAGTATTTTATTTTGTGGGATAATGGAAATAGCTTTCTCCTCCCTCCCATTCCCTAAGGAAATTGCCTTGATTGTGGCAACAGATGGTAGCAAAGCCAACCAGAGGCGTATATTTCAGACAGTCCTCATTCCAGGGATCAGGAATATAAGTGGAACCAACAAGAGAAAGTTGCAGTGTGAAGTGGTTCTGTTCAGGATGCCAGACAGTTCTTGCCTCCCCACAACACCCAGCCTTCTGTACCAAAGAGCACACTCAGTCTTCACTTGTCTATTTTTTGTGGGTTGCCCAAATCAAAGGTGAATAGGGTCCCCTAACAACTCCCAGGACCCTTAACAAACTACAGTTCCCAATATTCTATGGGAGAAGCCACAACTGTGGTCTGATACTGCTTTAAATGCACAGTATAGACAGGGCCTTAGCCAGCACCATGTTAAGTGTGTAACTGCTGACTAGCTTGTTGTTCCTGGGATGAAATGTGGTATCAAGAGAAGCCAGAAAAAAACAGATTTGTCTACTAAGATCAGCACAGGAAACCCTATTGACACAACCTTCCTGGTGAAAAGAGCAGTGTAGGGATTTGGGGCAGAGCTTTCTCAGTGGTGGCCCCACAACTTTGGAATAGTCTCCCCTCTGAGGTGTGTCATGCCCCTACATTGTTTTTATTTTTGCAAAAGCTCGCCTCCTGTATTCACAAATCTATCACTGAGCTCCATAGGTGAGGGCCTCCTGCAGATACCATCTTATCAGTATTGGGCCTTTAGTGTGATGGCACTTGCCCTTTGGAATCCTCTCCCCGTGAATTTTAGACTGGTGCCATCTCTGTTGTCTTTTTGACAACCATCCTCTTCCAAGAAACCTTCTCAGCTGAGCTCCTTCCCAGTCTGCATCTGTGCAGGAATTGTGCTAAAGAGTTGTTGTTGTTGTTTTTACTGTTTTATCACATGTTGTTTGCCACCCTGGGCTCCTTTGGGAGGGTGGACAGGACATAGATTTAATAAAGAAGGATAAAGAGCATGGCGAACTGAGGGCGCTTCCAAATTGGGGTGGGATTCAATCACTGCAGCAAATGCAAGCTGTGCAGTCATAGCTGACTGGGAAGTATTCCACAACAATCCTCCACAAAGATCAGACTTTATCCCATAAGGAAAGTGATGAGAAAAAGCACTGGGAAGTTTGGGTTAACCCTTGCTTTGAGGCAATGTCACCTAACCCGCCTGCTCACAAATCAGAATGAATGCTTGTTAACCAGCCAGCGTCATCTGATCACCATGCAAGCAAATTTGGATGAATACTCAATAAACAGGTCATCTGGAAACACTCAAAGAATGCTTATACAGTATTTTGTTTTCTGCTGTCCGGGGACTTTTATTTGTGACTGTGGCCGAATATTATGGACGTTGAATTGCTTTTTAAATTTGTTTACTGTTAATGATGGCTTATCATGTTTACTGTGTGCCAGCCTGGGACCTTTGGGTGAAGGGCAAATTGCAAACATCAAAAATAAATGAATGAATGAATGAATGAATAGCTTCCAAATCAGGTTTGCCTCTTTGGGCCAGACCCATGGAAGGAATCAAATTGCTGCTGCTCCCTGCCTCACACTTACTCCCACCCCAAATCTCTCTTGGCCTTAGTCACCGCCTTTAGCGAAGGATGGGCAGTCATCAAAGCATTTTCTGTATCAATGGGCAAACTAAAGAGGCCATTAAATTACTAGGCTACTACATTAAATTAATGAGAATCTGGTCACATCGTGTAATTATTTTACTGACTGAATACAGAGTGGGGAAAACAGAGCACTGGTGGCTAATAGTCATCACTCTTAAGAGGAAAATCCTCTCCCTAATCCAGTTTGGATTAGGAAGGCTTCTAAGTGTTACTTACATAGTTTCTTGAAACCAAGCTCCTAGGAAGGAGAAATTCAGATGGGCCACATTTGCACTATACATTTAATGTTCTATAATACCACTTTAAACAGACATGGCTTCCCCCAAGAATGCTAGGAATTGTAGTTTATTAAAGGCACCAAGACTTCCCACGATCCCTAGCTAGCAGAAACAGTGGTCAAGGATGATGGGAATTGTAGTCCGAAAACAGCAGGAGACCCAAGTTTGGGAAACCCTGGTGCGAAACATACTTGAATTTTGTTCTTTCTGAAAAATAGCTCCAGTGAAAAAGTGGCCAAGCCCACCCATATATATATATTTAAATATATATATATATTTAATGTGCTTATATCCTACTTCTAGATGCATTGCCCACTCCAGTTGCTATGCAGATCTACTCCTATTTAGTTTCAGCAGTGCTGCAGCTTTTAAGCGCTCCAGACATTTCTCTAGGTTAGGGGTGGAGAACCACTTTTGTTCAGTGGAATAGGTCTGAAAGTGGACAGCCCCTCTGTGTGCCCATCTGCCAATCCCCTGACATCACAGGACATCAGGCACAGGAAAGGTAAAGTCACAGCTGCAAAGGAAATATCAGGAATGCTCTCCTCGTTGCACCTTTGCATCCTTGACTTTACCCTGTTTCGAGTGCCGCACTTTCCCCCGTGATCCTGCTTTTGGCTAGGATCAGATACCATCTAGGTCCACAAGTTTACATTTCACAGCAGAGCGAGCTCCCAAAATTTAAGTACTCCATATGAAATATCAACAGGTCCCTGCATATCACTTGCTTATGATTTATTGCAATTTTTATCTTGCCCTGCCTTGGAGGAGCTCTGGGTAGCATACAAGTTGGGCTCCCCCACTTCATCCTTGTAGCAACCATGAGAGACAGCAAAAGTTTGGCTCGAGATCACCTATGGCTGAGCCTCTCTGACACTTGCTGCAAGACATTGGCTAAGATACAATGTCCAGCCTCAGACGAGGGTGTGTGCTGCATTTCTTTATATGTTAATGGAAAAGCTACCATACTGGCTGGGTTTTCGGAACATTGATGAATTACTGGTGGGTTAATGAGTTGGCTCTGCAGGAACTGCAAAAACAACCTAATGAAATTGACTCGCCGGCTCCCCATGTCTGATAACTGATGAGCAATTCTCAATGTCTTGTTAATATGGATGTTTTTTACACTTACGTTTTCACTGCTGTTTGATTTGCATTTTTCATTGTTTAGATTACTTTTTAAATGTTTGCTATTATTATTTATAGGGGCGCAGGTGGTGCTGTGGGTTAAACCACAGAGCCTAGGGCTTGCCGATCAGAAGGTCGGCGGTTCAAATCCCCACGATGGGGTGAGCTCCTGTTGCTCGGTCCCTGTTCCTGCCAACCTAGCAGTTCGAAAGCACGTGAAAGTGCAAGTAGATAAATAGGTACCACTCTGGCGGGAAGGTAAACGGTGTTTCTGTGCGCTGCTCTGGTTCGCCAGAAGTGGCTTAGTCATGCTGGCCACTTGACCCAGAAGCTGTATGCCGGCTCCCTCGGCCAATAAAGCGAGATGAGCGCCGGAACCCCAGAGTCGGACGCGACTGGACCTAATGGTCAGGGGTCCCTTTACCTTTATTATTATTTATATTCTGACTCGGAAGCTGCCTGGAGACCATTTGGCAGCCTGAGATCTGCTGTAGCTCAACTTTACTCAGAGGGAGGAGGCAAGTATTAACCATGTGCTCAGGATCAGGGGCTGCTGTGCTTCTGGAAAAGGCAGGGCAGCCGAACCCACTCCAAGACTCCATTGCCTCTGCCTGTTTGTTGCTGGTGCAACAGCACTGTGTGGACAGCTCACAAGCCAGACCCTGAAAACTCAGGTCCTGCTGGACAGCTCCCTAGCTGGTCCAGGCCTCTTAAAAAAGGATGTGTTTTTCTGGCTTAGACTGTGCTGGACAGCTTCCCAGCTGAAGGATGTGAGGGAATAAAATGGGGATATGTATCAGATGAGATCAGGCAACCAACAACACCCTGCCATCCCCCCTCCAATCCCTCTTACTACCAAGGAAATGCAACAAGTCAATAGACAGAGAACCTATCCAGTTGACGCTGACACAAAACCCCACATGTACACTATAAAAAATAATATAGGTTTCACCACCCCACCCTCCCTCGTCTTCCCCTGCCCTTATACAGTGGTACCTTGGGTTGCAGGCGCTTCAGGTTACAGACTCCGCTAACCCAGAAATAGTACCTTGGGTTAAGAACTTTGCTTCAGGATGAGAACAGAAATCGTGCGGCGTTGGTGCAGCGGCAGCGGGAGGCCCCATTAGGTAAAGTGGTGCTTCAGGTTAAGAGCAGTTTCAGGTTAAGAACGGACCTCCTGAACGAATTAAGTTCTTAACCCGAGGTACCACTGTAAAAGCAGCTCAGAGTGTCATGTGACTGGTTTCTGAGGCACCCTTTCCAATACTTCTCTAGCTCTATAAGTGCAGTTGTTCTAGTGTGATTAGATTCCGTGATCTCCTCTCCAGGGGTTGCTTGGCGAGCTGATTAACGAGGAAGAGAGCTTCATGATTCATGGCCAATTTGGAGAAATAGCACCAGCAGAAGCTCATCTTCCCTCTACTGCATTTGTCAAGAGGGAGAAAAGCAGTTAGTAGCGAAGGTGTGCAAACCTTCATAATTGCTGGCCCCCTGTCTCTTAGGTGGCTCCGACTTAAAAATCTATAGGCGAGATAAACAGCAGCAGAAATCTATTAATGAGAAAAGAATAGAAGTTCAAAAGAACTTGAAATTAGATCTGCTGGATCAGATCCAAAGTCTATCTAGTACAGCATCCTGTTTCATGCAGTAGCCAACCGGGTGCCCCAGGAAACTCACCGGAGATTCCCAGCAACTGGGATTCAAAAGCATGTTGCAATTTTTTAGCAGTTTCTTCTTCTGAAGTTAAAAGGAGCCATGATGGCCAAATTGCCTTCCCCACTGACTTGACCACAGAGCAACTGCCATTACTGCAATGGTGGCACTGTGGTCTAACCCACCAAGCCTCTTGGGCTGGTTGATTGCAACATGGGCAGTTCAAATCCATGCAACGGGGTGAGTTCCAGTTGCTCTGTCCCAGCTCCTGCCAACCTAGCAGTTCGAAAGCATACCAGCTCAAGTAGATAAATAGGTACCGCTGTGGTGACAAGGTAAATGGCGTTTCCATGCGCTCTGGCACTCGTCAAGATGTCCTGTTGCGCCAAAAGCGCTTTAGTCATGCTGGCCACATGACCCAGAAAAGCTGTCTGCGGACAAACACAGGCTCCCTCGGCCTCAAAGCGGGGATGTGTGCTGCACCCCAAAGTCGAATTCAACTGGACTTAATTGTTCAGAGGTCCTTTACCTTTTTACCTTCCCCTCAGGTCACTTCCACTCCATGCTAATGAAGCAATGCTAAAATGGTAAAAGCAATACTAAAAGCACAGACTGAATTTAATTGTGCTTACTTCCCACTGAACTCCATGGGACTCTGAAAACAATCAATGGTACAAAACATGGGAGCAGTACAGAGGTTGTACTTTTCAAATAAACAGAAAGCACATAAAGTGGAAAAATAAATGTTTTGCTGCATATATGCCATTTTTTAAGTGATCTGTGATGTTACACATGTGAATTACTTTAGAATGCCAGTGTGTTCTTTATTGACAAGAATAGTGATAAGTCAAGATTGGATCTGTCCCAGTGATTTCAAAAGCTCTTTGAGGTTGGAAGGGCATTTTTATCTAGGAGAAAGCAGTAGATAAGGAAACTGAAAGGTTAAGCAAAAGAGATGGAGGGCTTTCAAACGTAAGTGGGTCCTCAGACGAAAAACAAGGTACCTATCATCTCTAAGGCATAAACACATTTCTGTTTCACTCCAGCTCTTTTTGGCCTCTGACCTGCCCCATTAATCACATCGGGAAATGTGTCTTTCCCAGTTGCCTTTGCGTGAATGTTCTGCCGCTTAGCAGTCTCAAAAGGACAGAAATGAAAGAATGAGTTTTCTAAGCAAAAGCAGCTTGCTCTCCAAAGGCACTTCCAAATTGTCACCATTTTGGGGCGGGGTTCAGTCATATACCAGAAAATTCAGGTTGCACGGTTTGGAGCTCTTGCACAACGACCCTGCTCCCCCACCCCGCAAAAAAACAGACTTTATGCGACATAGAAAATGAGGAGAATAGGGGTCTCCCTATAACCCTCAATGCCTCTAACAAACTGCAGCTCCCAGAATTCTTTGGCAAAATCTGACAAAAGGATCACCTACCGAAGTGGGCATTCTTGGCCAAACTTAAATATTGCAACGGAACACCAGTGAATGCGTTTAAAGGACCCGAGCTGAACAGCAAAGAAATCATCAGCATTAACAACAGCAAATCCCTCTGACTCAAGAGCCCCAAACACCACCTGTCTCTTCAATGCCTGTGTCTCCTGCTCCTTTGGGCATTTAAAAATTATTCCCTGACGTCATGTCACTTGAGTGGCAAAGTTGGGAGCCTTTTATATACCTTAGAAAGGCTCTTGGTAGGAGCCGACATGATTTATGTTTCAGAATGGTTCCTCAGCTCCTGGAAAGCGGAGCCACGCCAAGTCTCAGGCTTCTTCTGTCGGGCTTGGCCATTGTGTCCAGCCTCTGAGGTTACATCTCCCATCTTTGTCAACAAAAAGGCCGCTGTACGCTTGGCCAGCTCTGGATGCAGTTCTTTGTCTGCCATTGGTACCCTGCTCACATCATTCATGGCACTTGAATAAAAATGACCCCTTGCAGGAGAAAACCAAGTGGCGGGGGGAGAGAGAGAGAGAGGAGGAGGAGGAGGAGGAAGGGAAAAAGGCCTCTTTATATTCCCCGGCCTTTGAATGGGGCAACTTAACAATGAAACTGGCCCTTAGCAAAGCCAGAAGTAGTCCAAAGTAAATAAACAAACTGCCCTGCTTTTTGCTACAAATAAGCAACGTCCGAAGTGTGGAAGATGTAGGGCTGTGTTGGTGGAGGGAAACCTCGGGGTTTTAGGCAAGGGAAAGCTGGAAGCTGCAAGTCAGACATGCAAAGAAAAAGAAAACAAGTGGCTCTCTCAAGTGCCGTCCCTCTCCCTCGCAGGCTCCTGTTTGCCAAGCTATGCACGTAGGACTGAAAAACTGCTTTGTCACAGGAAGTTATGGTGTGGAAGGAAACAGAATTAAAGGGATTTTATTTGCCTCCTTCTCCCTGCTGAAAGTGAATGAGGGCATGTCGCTTCATCTTTAAATTGGGGTGCCTTCAAGTCACACTGAATTCCCACCAAGGCAAATTGGGTGGGTGGGTGGGTGCTGGTGGTGATAAGCAAAATGTTCACACACACACACACACACACACACACACGCACACACACACACAACCCAGTTCAATCTGTTTCAATAGCGGGGGGCGGGGGAGGATGTGAGAATCTCAGAAACTGCTGCAGGCACCACAAGATACCATTTTCTCAGAAGAGAACCTGGTGATGCAAAAAAATACCCCCCTCCAAAAAAAAAAAAGATAGAGACAAAACAGCAAGAAACACCCTCCCCCCCAAAAAACAAAAAACAGCCTGCCAGCCTGTGGCCATCCCTAGACTGTGAAATTCTCTCCCTAGAGATGCTTGCCTCACCCCTCATTTCTGGCTTTTTACTGCTGTGTGAAGTATCTGGCCTGCAATATTATTTGTTTTAAAGTGGGGGGAGCGGGGGGAGCAGATCTTGACTACCACCAAGAGGGATGTTTGGGGGCATAGATGTGCCCAGAGGCACCACATTGGGGGGCCCATATATAAATGCAAAGGCATGTATGTGTTATGAAGGCTTATCTCTTACAACATTAAACCTCTTCCCTGTTATGAGTGAAATGAAAGGAAGGCACATGGAAGGTTGTATGTCAACAACTATTCTGACGCTTCTGGGGACTTTAGGATTCTGGTGACTCTCTTAATCCTCTTCACTGATACAAAAAACAGTCTTCTTAGAAGTCCAAGGGTCTATGCAAACACAGGCCCAAATTAAGGGCCCCGTGAGTCTTGGGGTGGTCAAATGTAAGGCATTATAGAGGATCATCTTCTCTGTTGGAATTATTATCGTTTATAAAAGGTGTATACTGCCCTTCACCTGAAGATCCCAGGGCGGTTCACAACATAAAAATACAAAATGAAGGTGTCAGGTGAGCTTCCCTGGGGAGAGCGTTCCACAAACGGGGAGCCACTGCAGAAAAGGCCCGTTCTGGTGTTGCCACCCTCCAGACTTCTCGTGGAGGAGACTCACAAAGAATTATTTATTTATTTATTTATTTATTTATTTATTTATTATTTGTACCCCGCCCATCTGGCTGGGTTTCCCCAGCCACTCTGGGCGGCTTCCAACAAAGATGAAAGATACACTAAAATGTCACATATTAAAAACTTCCCTGAACAGGGCTGCCTTCAGATGTCTTCTGAATGTCAGGTAGATGTTTATCGCTTTGACATCTGATGGGAGGGCGTTCCCCAGGGTGGGCGCCACTACCGAGAAGGCCCTCTGCCTGGTTCCCTGTACCTTGGCCTCTCGCAGTGAGGGAACCGCCAGAAGGCCCTCGGAGCTGGACCTCAGTGTCCGGGCAGAACGATGAAAGGCCTCAGATGAGGATAACAGGGACCAGAATGGTTCATACAGGGAGAGGAGGTCTCCTCTTTTTTTGGTGATGTGGCTACTACTACTAGGGATGGCCCGTCCTGTTTGGCTGCCTGAGGCGAAACAGGGAGGTGCCACTACCACCCTGCTGCTGCTGCCAACCCATCCCCTGCCAAAGCCTTGCTTGCTGGAGTCGTGTGGAAGTAGCTTCTGGTGAAATCTCGCTAGAACTCTCATGAGATCTCACTGGAAGAAGCTGCCACCTCAGCCGTGCAACCCTGAGCCAGGCAGCAGGGGTGGACGGGACTCCTGTGGGGGCACCGCCCTGCATGATTCTGCCACCTGAGGCAGCTGCTTCAACCCACTTCATGGGTGGGCTGGCCTTAACTACCATATCTGGGCAAGTCCCTCTCAGATTCTATGAGCCAGCCAACTCACTTTCTTCTGGTTTTAGTCTTCTGGTAGAAAGTCAACTGATCTCCTTGGAAGTTTTGAATAAACAAACACAAATTTATTATTGGTAACATATAGACAGATAAATTGAGGATCATTACAATTCGATAATATACAGAAATTAACATGTACTTAAAAACCAGAGAGAAGAACTGAGGGAAATCCGGGAGGGGGGAGGGAAAATTAGAGGGGGGGACGAGGACGATATGTTTTTGATAAATTGTTATGTTGAAATTTTCAATATTTTATTTTTTTAAAAAAAGAAAGTCCTGTGCTGTGAATGCATTTTAAATGTGTGGCATGGATCTGGCCAGTGACTGGCTCAAGATTTGCCCAGGAGCTTCATGGGTCAGTTGGGATTTGACCGCTGGTCTCCCCGGTCCTAGTCTAATGCTCTAACTACTACACCACACTATGTCAGGCATTTCCTTAGCCTCCTACATTGCGGGCTATAGATTGTGGCTCTCAATCAGGTTACTAGAGGGTTACCAAAATGAATTCTTCATATGCATATGGAAAGGTCTTAAAGGGTCTGACACTCCAAACCAAAGGCCCCTATGTGGAACCGCGACTTAGACTTCCTCCCAAGAGTCTAAAAATTAACACTGTTCTATTTTAGAGTGCTGGGTCTCAAAGAGGCAGGGAGTGTCGCCAGATGTAAAATCAGCAGAAAAGGGGAAAATTTCCTTTTAAGGATATTAAACACCAGCCTAACAACGGCACCCGCAGAACTGCTAATTATTATCCACCGAAAGTGAGAGCGGAAGAAGTCACAGAGTTCTTTCTAGACACCTAATTCTGTGCTATCCTCTTCTTTCACTGAAATACTCGTATCAAAGTTTGGTCACGTGCAAAATACACAATACTATTCGCATGTTTTCCCCTCTCGTTCGTTTTGTTTTGGATCATTGAAAGATGTCGTAATCCAGGCTCTGCTTGAAGCTCTTTCAGGACACTCTAATCCGCTTTTCATCAACATCATTAAAAATTGTATACCACCCTTCATCCATAAATCTAAGGTGGTTCAAACTTCCCATTTTCCATTCATCACTGTGGTTGCCGGACTCCAGGTCTGGCCTGAAGTCTCCAGGTGTTCCTGGCTTCCTCCAGGTGGCAGGTGGAGGGCTTGAAGCTCCAGATGGGCCTTTAACAACAACAAAGGTGTGGTGGAACACCTGTACAGTGGTACCTCAGGTTAAGTACTTAATTCGTTCTGGAGGTCCGTTCTTAACCTGAAACTGTTCTTAACCTGAAGCACCACTTTAGCTAATGGGGCCTCCTGCTGCTGCCACGCTGCCGGAGCACGATTTCTGTTCTCATCCTGAAGCAAAGTTCTTAACCTGAGGTACTATTTCTGGGTTAGCGGAGTGTGTAACCTGAAGCGTATGTAACCTGAAGCGTATGTAACCCAAGGTACCACTGTATTGCATGCAAAAGATTCAAGGCTCAGCATCTCACAAGGTGTGCTTACTGCTCAAGACTCAGGAGAGCTGCATAAACAATGCTATCGTGTCAGGCTAGGGCTGGGGAGAGAGCCACGCTTAAATTCCTGCTCAGCTTACTGGGTGATTTGGAGCTTTGTTTTCTCCCAGCCTAGCCTACCACACAGGGTTGCTGTGAAGACGAAAGTGGGGAGGGACCATGCAAATTGTCTTGTGCTCCTTGCAAGAAAGGTGGGGTAGCTATATAACGAACAAAAAAGTATGATCTGGTATAAGGCAGCATCATATGTTCCTAAAAATAGCCTTCTGCAACCAGTGCAAATTTTTCACAATTCGTTCTAATTTTTAAACTGTTTTGCAGAATTTATTACTGTATTTGCTAATCTCCAGCAAAGCTTTGCAGAGCTTTGAACGGCCAGCCCCCTGAAAACTGATTTAGTCACCTCTTGTACTTTTCAGCAAGCATGGCCAAACACTTTCAATCACATTTTCATTCCCCAAAGGACTAGAAACTGGCTTTTAAAAAGAGAATAATAGCTGAGATTTAGGAAACCAAATCCCATTGCATCTTGTGTTTTTCGGTGCATCGGTCTAGATTAGGATGACAGAATCCAACCTTGCTTCTTCTGTTTTTTTGGTCATCACTGAGAATTTGCCCTACGACTGGCAGAGAGGGGTGCTGTGTTAAAAACCTCTTACACTCCCTTCTCAAGCATGAATGAAAGAAATCAGTCAAGCCCTGATTATAAGCATTTGTTTCTCCTATTTTTTTGTAAAGCCAGCTCCACATGCCAAGATTCGGTTCAAGGAGCATTCGAATCACAGCTGTCAGCTCAGAAACAAGAGTCTGGGGTGGGTTTCTTTCTGTGGGGGGTGGGGGGGAGTAGGACACTGGCATTGTGTGAGGGTTGCTATGGCAATTCCAACAGAGGGGTTGCTTAATGGCCTGTATTCCCAGGAAATGTCTCAGAGAGAGGAACTGGAGCTATCACTTAGCAAAAAAAAAAAAAAACCACTCCACCCCCTCATATTTTCATGAATGGCATCTCTGTGGAGAATTTTTCTAAGCTGCTTCCCTTTAGAAAGAAGTGGAGGAACCAAGGTGTTTGAAGAGTACCTAGTACTCTTATCATACAAGGAAGAGGCGATATGGCCCATCCAGATAAGCAAAATAGGCTTCCAGGTGGCTCAAGGATAATAATAATAAAAATTGATTACGGGACATGTTAGCTTGATAGCATAGGTTTATAAAATACTCCATTTGCAGGAGACGCCGCCAAGATGAACGACACGGTCACCATCCGATCAAGGAAGTTCATGACCAACAGGCTGCTTTAGCGTAAGCAGATGGTGATAGATGTTCTTCATCCTGGAAAGACCACTGTTCCCAAAACTGAAATTCGTGAAAAGTTGGCCAAAATGTACAAGACAACCCCAGATGTCATTTTCGTCTTTGGTATCAGGATTCATTTTGGAGGTGGGAAGAGAAGAGGCTTTGGTATGATCTATGATTCCCTTGACTATGCAAAGAAAAATGAACCAAAGCATAGACTAGCCAGGCATGGTTTGTAGGAAAAGAAAAAGGCTTCAAGGAAACAGCATAAAGAACGTAAGAACAGAATGAAGGAAGTCAGAGCTAAAAGCAAATGTTGGGGCTGGCAAGAAGTGAGCCAGCAGTGGATTTTAACAGAAATTAAATTATCCTGGCAGAAAATATATGGAGATTGGACTGTTGTGTTGCATTCCGGCCAAATAAATTCTGTGAAAACTAAAAAAAAAAAAAATACTTGTCATGTTAAATAGAGGTAGAGATAGATAGGTAGATTTGAAAAACAAGTACATTTTTTTTTGCCGTGCTTGGACTTTCTTGACGCCACACACTTTCGTGTTCCAAGTGTGAGATCCTGAGATGTGGCCATTTTTCACAACCCATGCAATATGCACCATCAAGTGCTATGGGTGCCATTCAACTAAATACTTAGAATCAGGGACTTAGTTGGAAGGGACCCTGGAAATCAACTGATAGTTCAACTCCCCTGCAATGCAGGGATTTGCAGCTGTCCTTTATGAGGATCAAACCTGTAACCTTGGCATCATCAGGACCATGCTCCAACCAATGGAGCTATCCCACAGCTACTTGTGCTAGCAGGACAGAATTCCCCCCTCTCCTCCTCCTGTCTGTGGGTCCCCTGTGGTATCCCATCTGCTCCAGACCAGAAGATTGCAGTGGAGAAACCCCAGAACAGGTTTGGGGGGCTTGCCAGAGAAGCAGAGGGGGAGACCACCCCACTGCACATTAAGAATTCCTTGCACTGACTGATGGAACATTCGCCTTAGTGCTAACTAACCCGATGTTATTTTACTCACCCAGAAGTGAAAAATGAGTTGATTTTTTTAGTAGTGGATTGTAAAGAGCAAGGCTTCCGAAAACCAGCAGTCATGTTTTGTTATGCCTGAGTTGGAGAAACACCATTTATGAGGTGCTGGCGTTTCACAATATCTGGCTAGCCAGGAGGGTAACAGAAGAGCACCAAATTGTTTTGTTCACAAGGTGGGGAACATTTCATTTTCCTATGCGCTGGACCACAAAGGTAGACAGTGTTCTAGGTATGCTATCACGGCGTGTAACAATTTTTCTCTAGAGAGTAACAGAAGGGACACTATGTGGTTTTGTTCTCTGCTCTTCTGTTCTCCGCTGAAGTGGAAAATGAGATGAAGTACAGATAGCTGATCTTGAAAAGTGGGGCTGCTTCAGAATGAGCCACTGTATTTTTGCTACTTCTAGTGAGGAAGAGAATCATCTCCCAGGAATAAGATCCCAACATATAGCCATTTCACAAATGCTCCCTGCATTGATGTGCTTTGATGCAGCACCATCTATCTTCCACACAAACAAATCATAATGGATGCTCATTAAATAGCCAACATAATCTAATCTCCCTGCTGACAAATCCGGATGATCAATAAACAGGCTGTCTGAAAGCACCCTGAATGTGAGATTATGGACACATAGAGTAGTAGCTGATGATGACGAGTGAGGCTTTCTGAAAGCCAGCTATTATATTTTCCAGTACTGGGGCTATTGCAGTATTTCTACTCCCAAGTATGAGCTCCTAAGGGTCACCAGCCTTTCTGGGCCACTGGGCACATTTACAAACGGGAGGAACTGTAATGGGCATCATCCCACACCCAAGTGCACCCGCAAATACCATGTTGGCAACTCCTAATTTGTAGCAATTTCCAGCTACTAATACAAATAGCATTAATGCACCAGCTTTGTTCCCCCTAGAGAGAGACAATATATGGGTAATAGAGTTAATTTGGGAGGGTTTGGGGTCTTTCTTTTTTTCGCAAATAATCACAGTCTGCTATGCCTGGCCCTGAGAGGCAGACTATTTGAAAGGAATGAAGTGAAGGGGTGCAGCCATTTCTGGCCACCATGAAGAGTGAGCACACACAAAACATTTGTTGTGACACTTGAGAACAGGATTATTAGGGATAGCATATCCCATTTCTATAGGCACTTGTGCACCCCTCTCTATCCTTCATCCAAGAAGCATTATTGGAGTGCAAGGACTCATTCCAGCCAGGTAAGTATGAAAACGAGACCCTCTCAAAGAGGGTGCGAAGCCGGGCTGGTAAGGGTCTGGCTGTCAAGGGGGAGAGTCCTAAGAGCCAAAGAGA
Source organism: Podarcis gaigeae (assembly GCF_964106915.1). Lineage (NCBI taxonomy): Eukaryota > Metazoa > Chordata > Lepidosauria > Squamata > Lacertidae > Podarcis > Podarcis gaigeae. The sequence continues at coordinate 14,522,986 of NC_139678.1, read as the reverse complement.
GCCCATCCCACCCCAGTCTGTTTCATTCAGAATTTATTCACACTCTTTGAAGACCTCAGTGCAACCACAGGCAGAGACTGCCATCTGGTGGCAGACTTGCGAAGCGTTGCCATTTTGAAGTTGCAATGGCTGTGCTTGATCCCTGACATAACATCACTTTTCTCTTGGGAAAAAGAAAAGGCTTTAATTCAGGCAGATACAGGAGGGCATGAAACAGCACCCTCAGTGAAATATCCTGCTGTCACGCACATTGAGCTGCATGATTATAAAGATTTCAGAAATAAAGCCAGGCTAGGAAAGGCTTGGGACGTGGGTGGTGCTGTGGGTTAAACCACAGAGCCTAGGACTTGCCAATCAGAAGGTCAGCGGTTCGAATCCCCGCGACGGGGTGAGCTCCCGTTGCTTGGTCCCAGCTCCAGCCAACCTAGCAGTTCGAAAGCACCTCAAAGTGCAAGTAGATAAATAGGTACCACTCTGGCGGGAAGGTCAACAGCGTTTCCGTGCGCTGCTCTGGTTCACCAGAAGCGGCTTAGTCATGCTGGCCACATGACCCAGAATCTGTACTCCGGCTCCCTCGGCCAATAAAGCGAGATGAGCGCCGCAACCCCAGAGTCGTCCGCGACTGGACCTAATGGTCAGGGGTCCCTTTACCTTTACGAAAGGCTTGCCACCTTTTTGCCTTGACTGCAGAGCCGGTCCACCCATGAGGCGGGGATGAAGTGGCTGCCTCAGGCGGCATCACCCCCATTCCACCACCCAGCTTCTAAGGACAAAGAGGGACTGGTGGCAAAGATCTGCGGAACACCTCCCCTCCTGCCATGTTGGGAAGAGGTGAGGTGTTCTGCCACCCAACTTTGCCTCTGGGTGGGGACAGATCTCCCCTCCCCCACCAGTGGTGTAACAGGGCTTTGCACCAGCTTCTCCTCAAGGGGAGAGCCGATGCAAAGCCCCAGTGCAGGGTGGGATCTGGAAATTCTATGATCCTGTGATTCCTTACACAGTTTGCCCCCCCATCATGGGAGCGGCTGCCAGAACCCTATGCTTTTTAATATCTATATGAAGCCGCTGGGAGATATCATCAGGGGGTTTGGACTGGGTGTTCATCAGTATGCAGATGACACCCAGCTCTACCTCTCCTTTAAATCAGAACCAGTGAAGGCGGTGAAGGTCCTGTGTGAGTGCCTGGAGGCGGTTGGAGGTTGGATGGCGGCTAACAGATTGAGGTTGAATCCTGACAAGACAGAAGTACTGTTTTTGGGGGACAGGAGGCGGGCAGGTGTGGAGGATTCCCTGGTCCTGAATGGGGTAACTGTGCCCCTGAAGGACCAGGTGCGCAGCCTGGGAGTCATTTTGGACTCACAGCTGTCCATGGAGGCGCAGATTAACTCTGTGTCCAGGGCAGCTGTCTACCAGCTCCACCTGGTACGCAGGCTAAGACCCTACCTCCCCGCGGACTGTCTCGCCAGAGTGGTGCATGCTCTAGTTATCTCACGCTTGGACTACTGCAACGCGCTCTACGTGGGGCTACCTTTGAAGGTGACCCGGAAACTGCAATTAATCCAGAATGCGGCAGCGAGACTGGTGACTGGGAGTGGCCGCCGGGACCACATAACACCGGTTCTGAGAGATCTGCATTGGCTCCCAGTACGTTTCCGAGCACGATTCAAAGTGTTGGTGCTGACCTTTAAAGCCCTAAACGGCCTCGGTCCTGTATACCTGAAGGAGCGTCTCCACCCCCATCGTTCAGCCCGGACTCTGAGATCCAGCGCCGAGGGCCTTCTGGCGGTTCCCTCATTGCGAGAAGTGAGGCTACAGGGAACCAGACAGAGGGCCTTCTCGGTAGCGGCGCCCGCCCTGTGGAACGCCCTCCCATCAGATGTCAAAGAGATAAAGAATTACCTGACGTTCAGAAGACATCTTAAGGCAGCCCTGTTCAGGGAAGTTTTTAATATGTAATGCTGTACGGTTTTTAACACTGATTGGGAGCCGCCCAGAGTGGCTGGGGAAAACTCAGCCAGATGGGCGGGGTATAAATAATAAATTATTATTATTATTATTATAACACCAGTCCTGAAAGAGCTACACTGGCTCCCAGTACGTTTCCAAGCACAATTCAAAGTGTTGGTGCTGACCTTTAAAGCCCTAAATGGCCTTGGCCCTGTATACCTGAAGGAGCATCTCCACCTCCATCATCCAGCCCAGACACTGAGTCCGAGAGCCTTTTGGCGATTCCCTCACTGCGAGAAGTGAAGTTACAGGGATTGAGGCAGAGGGCTTTCTCGGTAGTGGCACCCACCCAGTGTAATGCCCTCCCATTGGATCTCAAGGAGATAAGTAACTATACAACCTTTAGAAGACACCTGAAGGCAGCGCTGTATAGGGAGGTTTTTAGTGTTTAATACTTTATTATGTTTTTGTGTATTCTAGAAGCCACCCACAGTGCTGGGGCAACCCAGTCAGATTGGCGGGGTACAAATATTGTTGTTGTTTCATTGTTATTGTTATTCATGTGCTGAAATACCTCAAGTTGCCCCATGAACTGTCACTGGGCTAGGGCCTTTAATTTTACTCATTTATTAAATTTGTACACCGCCCTTCATCCATAGATCTCATGGTGGTTCACTTTAACAGTAGTCTGAGAACAGTAGCTGCAATTTTCCATATGGAAAATTGGTCCATGTGTCTCGGTATTACAGAAAGTAACTGGCAGTGGCTTGTCTCAGTTTGAGATGGGCAACATTTCCCACCATACCTGGAGATGAGTCAGGGACCTTATACATGAAAATCATGAGCTGTATCAATGCATGTGGAGAATAGCTTCTTCCCTGAGTGCCAGAGAACTTCCCCTTCCTCTCATAACAACATGGGCTGTGCTAGATCAGGCCAAAGATTCATCCAGTCCAGCATCGTGTTCTCACAGTGGCCAACTAGGTGCTCATGGGTAGCCTGCAAGCACCATCAGTTGGCACATAGAAGAATACTGCCGCCAACAGAGGAGGATAGAAAATAGTCATATTGTGGTATGCTGACAGCTGCCAAGCTGGATATTTTAGGAAGAGGGTTAGATAAATTTTTGGAGCTATCTCTACAGCTTGTAGGGACGCAGGTGGCGCTGTGGTGTAAACCACAGAGCCTAGGGCTTGCCGATTGGAAGGTCGTGACGGGGTGAGCTCCCGTTGTTCGGCCCCAGCTCCTGCCCACCTAGCAGTTCGAAAGCACCTCAAAGTGCAAGTACAGTGGTACCTTGGGTTACATACGCTTCAGGTTACACACTCTGCTAACCCAGAAATCGTGCTTCATGTTAAGAGCTTTGCTTCAGGATGAGAACAGAAATTGTGCTCCGGCGGCGTGGCGACAGCAGGGGGCCCCATTAGCTAAAGTAGTGCTTCAGATTAAGAACAGTTTCAGGTTAAGAACGGACCTCCGGAGCGAATTAAGTACTTAACCCGAGGTACCACTGTAGATAAATAGGTACTGCTCCGGCGGGAAGGTAAACGGCGTTTCCGTGTGCTGCTCTGGTTTGCCAGAAGCGGCTTAGTCATGCTGGCCACATGACCCAGAAGCTGTACACTGGCTCCCTTGGCCAATAAAGTGAGATGAACGCCACAAGCCCAGAGTCGTCCGCGACTGGACCTAATGGTCAGGGGTCCCTTTACCTTTACTATGGCTTGTATAGGAAACTCCACAGTTCAGCGATGCCCTGTGTGAACAAATACTTCCTTTGGTCTGTCCAGAATTTTCCAACATTAGGCTGCATTCGATGATCCCAAGTTAGGAGAAAAACTTTACCTCAGCCATTTTCCAGCCACAGTGATCTCGGTTAGTTGAATGCAATGTATTACACAGCAGCTGCCTCTGAATACAGCTCAGAAGCCTCAATTAGCACAAAACACAGCTGCTACAACTCCAACTGGCACGACTCGTTTTACACCAGTTCTAAAATAAACAAACAGAAAGCCTTCACTGGCTACCTGTTAATGTCTGATCCTAATTTAAGGGACCTAAAACGGCTTGGGGCTCAAGCACCTGCTCCCACTTTAACCTGCTTGTACTTTAAAGCAGGAGTGGGCAACCTGAGACCAAGGTGCCAAATCGTAGAATTGTAGAGTTGGAAGGGACCCCAAGGGTCATGTAGTCTAGGCCCCCCACCCCCTGCAATGCAGGAATCTCAGCTAAAGCATCCATGACATAAAGGCCATCCAACCTCTGCTTGAAAACCTGCAAGGGAGCAGAGTCCACAATGCAACCCTGCAAGCCTTTCCGTCAGCAGGGATCCTGTTTTGCATCCTTCTTTGGTGTTTTTGCTCAGCTGCAAGGTGTCCTTGAGAGCTGGCAATGCCCTTGATGGCAGGTGGGCGTTGGAGTGAGTGTGTGGAAAGAAGCCTACTGTACAAAAGGTAAATTCACCACTCGGCTCCCTTCTGCCTCTGCCCCTGCTGCGCACACTGTAATAAAAAAATTTAAGGCCTTATATATATAATAAATGTTCATAAATGTACCAACCAAGCACGCACATAGATATGTGGACCACATGTCTGGAGCAGCACAGGAAAACAGTCCTGAAACCATTTTGACTCCCAATCTGACCAAATGTTTTTCTGCAAGGAGGGGGGGTGAGGGAACCTTCCCATTGTCTCAGGAATTGGGTAATCACCATCTCAAACGAATGGGCAGTCTACCAGGAAAGGCAATCAGAAAAGGCATTATCAGATAACCGGGCAGACAGGTAAAACAACAGCATTCACATTCCTGTTGTAGACCACCTCTTCTGTGATGTTTGTGGGGGGTGGTCTTGGGTTACACCCCTTCTGTGATGTATGTATGATGTATGGAGGGGCGGTCTTGAGCTCCAGGGCAGGGAATTTAAAATGTCTTTATAAGGGCTGGCACACCTTTGTTCTGGGTCCTCCTCTGCTCCTCCGCTGTGTGTGAGGGGAGCACCCTGTTGCAACAGCTTTAATAAAGATCAGGGTTACTAGCTGCTTTGCTTCTCAATATTCTCTGGTTGGCCTTTGTTATTTTCTCCTACTGATAGGGAACCCACTTAAGGTCTCTATACGGGCTCTTGGATACCCCATAAGGGAAGAAGGGCAGATTTTGTTTACAACAACACATGGGATGTAGCCCCTGGAAAGCTGCCTGGAATGAAATGTGGCCCTCAGACTGGAAAGCGTTCCCTGCACCAGTGCCGTAGCAAGGGGGGTGCAGTGGGTGCGGCCCGCCCTGGGTGTCCCCACTGAGGGGGGTGACAAAATGGTGGGCGGCACTCACAGCAGGGCCTGCAGAGCGCCTGAGCCACGTGTTTCTCCTGGAAGTGACGCAGTGGCTTGAGCACCCGCAGGCTCCACACTGCCCCAAACAGTCCGCCCGTTGCCTCCCCCTCAGCTGTAGGGCGGCTGAGTGGGAGGAAGCAGGCAGACTCCTCGGAAGCCTTGCGGTGCCCCCATGGGCAGCTGGCCTCGACCCGGGCACAGGGCGCACTCGCCACCCCAGGCACCCGATCGGCTTGCTCCGCCGCTGCCCTGCTCCTGCTTTAAGGTCTCCACAAGCCCATAGGCCTCTAGGACCTCCCATAGCTCAGTTGGCTAGAGAGCACAGTGCTGATAATACCAAAATCGCAAGTTTGATTCCCGCATGGGGCAGCTGCATATTCTTGCGTTGCAGGGAGTTTCGGCTACATGATCCTCAGGGTCCCTTCAACTCTACAATTCTTTAAGTCTCTTCCATCTGCATTGAGATAAACATTAGCTAAGCAGAGGCATGCTAGCTATGGAATGCCCCTGCAAAGAGATCTTGCCTGGCAAAAACATTATCCTTTATGTGCTGGACATTTTTATTTACCCAGCTACTTTAATTAGCCAGCTTGCAGATTTTTACCTGTTGCTTTTGTGTGCCACTATACGCTTCATTTTTAAGCTTGTCTACCGCCTCGACATCTTGACTGATGAAAGGTGGCACACACAGACCCCCCTTTGTTGAATGTGCCATGCCTCCTTGTGGTATTTTTAATCATGTGGCATGATTAAAGAGCTTGCCCCTTGCGTGTTGTGACTGCAAGGGTGATAAGCTTGCCAGTCCTCCCTGCTCCAAAGTAACCCCTTTGTTCCGTCGGGTGACAGAGTGATATTTTATTTTCACAGCAGACAAACACGCAGATTGCCAAATCTGACTTCCCTGACAAGCAGGCAGTAACTGGCAAATGTATCTGCCAATGATGTCAGATGCACCCCAGACAGCTTACAACATGTCAAGCCGTTAAAAGTAAAACACAATAATTTGTTCTTTTAACGGCTGCTGTCCCTTTTATGCTGATGACCTGCAGTTCAGCTTTTCTTCTTCTGATCGACTTTCATCTTCCCCTCTCATATAAAGATGGTTGTCTTGCAGCTCTTCCTTGCTGTAGGTTCCCCACTCATCTTAAGCTTACCGTATCCAAAACTGTTGGTATGTTCTCCTTCTGCACTAATTTTTTCTCTCGCGCGCTGGGTGATACTTCTATTCTTGGTTCTCTCCCAATGCAAAACCGTGGAGTTATCCTTGACTCCTTTCTTCTTCTCTTATTCAAGGCACCAAAAATACTTCCCACTGGCCACTGTTAAATTTCCTTCTCCAAAGACAACTCTTCTTTTCTAGCATAACTGCTCTAACATTCTAATATCCCATTTTATTCCATTCTAACTGTGGCTTTTTTCTGTGGGCCCTTCCAGACAAGCGTTTTCGCGCAGCTGCATTTTGCAACATGGCATTGGTGCAATAATGTTGTATCAGTGGTGGATTTGTATTTAAATGAGGGGCAGATAGGGCTCCTCAACCTGGAGAATGAAAACTGATCCTAAACTTCCACTGTTGTGCCCAAATGCACAAAGCTCCTAAACTAAACACACTCCTTAGATGTTATGAGCAACTGTCTGGTCTAGTTTATGCTTTTCTGGAAGAGTCTCAGTATGATCCTGACTGATTCTGACTTTTAAAAACTCCGGAATATGATTATAGCCCAGGGTAGTATGAAGAGACAGCGTGTGTTATTTGACTCAGAAGATTAAAGGCTAAGGCAAACCTGTCTGGATTTGAAGGTGCGTGGTCAGGTGCCAGGGAGTCTAAGTCTTTAAAAAGGATGCATATACTGCTTTCGCCAAAGCCTCAATTCATATTGAAAGAATCCATTCCGCCATGATCACAGAATTATGGAATTGTATAATTGGGACCCAAGGGTCATCTAGTCCAACCCCCTGGAATGCAAGAATCTCAGCTAAAGCATCTATGACAATCAGCCATCCAACCTCTGCTTAAGAACCTCCAAGGAAGGAGAGCCCACAACCTCCCAAAAGAGACCATTCCACTGTCGAGCAGCTCTTACCAGCAGAAAGCTTTCTCCTGAGTTGGAATCTCCTTTCTTGTAACCTGAAGCCATGGGTTCGAGTCCTACCCTCCAGAGCAGGAGAAATCAAGGTTGTTCCCTCCTCCATGTGACAGCCCTTGAGATATTGGAAGATGGCTCTCATATCTCCTCTTAGGCTCCTTTTTTCCAGGCTAAACCTACCCAGCTCCTTCAACTAAGCACTCCTCGGTAAGGCTTAGTTTCCAGACCATTGATCATCTTGGTTGCCCTCCTCTGCACCCATTTCAGCTTGCCAACATCCTTCTTAAATTGTGGTGCCTGGAATTGGACACAGTATTCCTGGTCTGGTCTGACCAAGGCAGAATAGAGTGGTAATTTCCCTTGATCTGGACACTATATTTCTGCTGATGCAGCCTAGATTAGCATTAGCATTTGGGGGGGGGAGGTGTTGACAGTTGTTTTTCTCCCAAAATGAGAAGCTTTGAGAACACCTCTTGAGACTCATCTGCAATAACAATGGAGTGAAGGTTCTGACAGATGCAAGTGATTTCAGCACCTAAATGCTTCGCAAACAAAGTCACAGCAAGCTATCATTGGTTCTACCACCTCCTTTGGGCCAGAGTGTAATAAGCTCCGTGCTTTAAAAAAAAGCTCTGCTGGATGGCATAGTGTGGAAGAGAGTGCCTCTGGAAACCTGAGCTGCTGGCACTCAAACCTGGGTCTCCAGCTGTTTTTGGACTACAACTCCCATCATCCCTAGCTAGCAGGACCAGTGGCCAGAAATGATGGGAACTGTAGTCCAAAAAAACAGCTGGAGACCCACATTTGGGAAACCCTGGAATAGGCAATACTGACCTAGATGGAACCCATAGACTGGCTCAGCATAAGGCAGATTCCTATGAGCTCAGTTCTTTTTCCTCAAATCAGCATTGTTCACATACTATTCCTCTGTTTCTTCTTGCTCAAGTCCATTGCCTGCTCTGCATCCCCCTCCCCCTTCGGCCTCCTGTTTCTAGACTCTGTCCCTTAGGCTCCCCTGACTCCTTGGACATCACCCCGGTCCTTAACTATCCCATGTGAGACGTTAACCATCCTGAAAACTGCTTTGTAATTTTCCTTAACTGAATGGTCTGAGGACCAAAGTAGATGCAACATTAGCTGCAGTTAACATGCACTTTCGTTGCTGCTGGTGTTATAAATCCTCTCTCTGAAGCCACATCTCACTTTTGCAGGGGAGCCTGCATTGGCACTAACAGGGAATTGGCAGAAAGAGAAAATTTATCCCACTCCTATGGTTCAAAGGCGGCTGCGGCTTCCCTGAAGCTCCTATTTACATAACCATAAATGGGCAAGTTCACAGCATTCGTGCAATTAATGTCCACATCACACCAGCTCAGCTAAGGACTTTATTGCTACAAGTGCAGTACAGTAGAGGTGAATAATATATTATTTTTCAGAGAGCACAGTCTTTTCCCCACTAGTGTTCCCCCAGCCCAGAGTTTGAGAATTACTGTCAAAGCAAGGATATTGCTCTGCTCCCCTTCAACTTCATTCCCCACAGCAATTCTTCCTCCCCAGGTTCAGAAGACAGAGAAATTCTAATAAAACATCAGTGTTAAAATACTTGAACAGATGTTTGTAAAGAGAATAGCTCCTGCTGCTTTCAGCTGCCAGATGTTCACTGCTGACTAGCCTGCAAAATGCTCAGAGAAGCTGAAAAACTAGTACTTGTTTGTTCCCTCCTACTGCCGCAGGTTAGAGCAAAAATGCTTGCTGGGCATAACGGCTTCTTTGGGGAAATATGGCTGGACCTCTTTCTGGTTTCTGTACTAAAAACCCCATGTTAGATTCTGGCTTCTGTGTAACTTTTTAAAAAGTGGTAGTGGAACAAATAGAGCTTTGTAAAATTATAAAGCACTTGGATAAGATGGAAATATGGACATTTTTCTACTCTCATAATACAGTGGTACCTCAGGTTACATACGCTTCAGGTTACAGACTAACCCAGAAATAGTACCTCGGGTTAAGAACTTTGCTTCGGGATGAGAACAGAAATCGTGCTGCGGCGACGCAGCGGCAGCAGGAGGCCCCATTAGCTAAAGTGGTGCTTCAGGTTAAGAACGGACCTCCGGAACAAATTAAGTACTTAACCCGAGGTGCCACTGTACTAGAACTTGTGGCTCATCCCAATACAGTATTTCATCCTCAAAAAAGTGTCCCTCATATTTGTTTAAATTACAGTTCTCCAGCCTTTGCTATAGCCTATAAGGCTGAACAACTTTACACCTTGTCTTCTTAAAACATTACCTCCATTCACCAGTGTTTCAAACACACCCAGTAGTTTTATTTTCTTCCTATTTACATAAAAATGCAAGGCTGTCATCATGCTGCAGTTCGTACGGCCACCAATAGGTGGCCATCCCAACTCTAACATGACAGCAGGTAGGCAAGTGAACAGTGTGGGTGGTACATGGGCCCTGTGAGCTGTTTAACGGAAGAGGGGCACATCAATCAACCCACTCTCTGAAGTGCTTCCCCCCTCCCTTAAAAGGTGGTGGGGCTTGGGGTGAGCTGTGAGGGACATGGGGAGAGCTAGGAGTTGGAGGGGCAGTTTGGGTGAGCGTGAGAGGGTTGGCTAAATGCAGAGGGAGGAGGGATTAGTGGCGGCAGCCCCTACTAGAACTGAATTTTGCAGTCATTTCAGTTGCACTTGGGAAGATTACAGGCGTTTACGATGGGATTCTCTCATGATCATATATATAGGAAATCAAGTAGTTGTTTTTCATTCATTCATGTGTGTGTGTGTAGGCTTGTTTGTGTAGGCTAGCCTTACCCAATCTGGTGTCACCCTAATGTTTTGGCTGCAACGGCTTTCAGCCCTGGCTAGCATGGCTGTTGTGGTTCAGCACATCTGGAGGACATTGCATTAGGGAAAGCTGGCGTGGCCCAACCAGCTTTGCAAGTTCCTTTCTGCATTGCACTCACTCTCTGGCTTGAGGCACAGCACCGTAGAAAGTCCTAATGCTTATCCATGGAAGATGGCAATGTGTAAATGGTGATGCCTTTCGCAGGTTAGATTCCTGACCTTCGATTGCTGCCATCTCTCTATGAAAGCTGCCTCTTCACTGCAAGGTCATGCCTCTGTAAGGGGACCAAATAAAAAGAAAGTTAGGGGCCCTATAATTTTAATGGGGTTTTTTTGCAGATGCAGATTACCTTGCCCCTCCAGGGGAAACTGCACCTGCCATAATGTCCTGGTCTGCACAACTTTTAAGGGGCACAGGATCTACAATTCCCTTTATCTGGTTAAAGGTAAAGGGACCCCTGACCATTAGGTCCAGTAGTGGCCGACTCTGGGATTGTGGCACTCATCTAGATTTATTGGCCGAGGGAGCCAAGTACAGCTTCTGGCGAACCAAAGCAGGGCACGGAAATGCCATTTACCTTCCCGCCGGAGTGGTACCTATTTATCTACTTTCACTTTGATGTGCTTTCGAACTGCTAGGTTGGCAGGAGCTGGGACCGAACAATGGGAGCTCACCCCGTCACGGGAATTTGAACCGCCGACCTTCTGATCGGCAAGCCCTAGGCTCTGTGGTTTAACCCACAGCACCACCCGCATCCCTATCTGGTTTATCTTGGTTACCCTTGGTTAATTCCACGGCTTCAAATAGCCTCAACCCAAGCAGCAATCTCTTATCATTCTCTCTTCCCACCCCACCCCCAAACCACACAGTAGCTGGTTACCTAGAATGAGAGTATTTGCTTCTCTCATACCACTCAGAAAGTCATGCAACAAAGGTGTGTGTGTGTGTGTGTGTTCTTTCCTTTTCTTCCCCTTTTGCTATATGCCAGCTCCAGACTGAGAGCCCCAAGGTAGTCAGAGAATTGCATTTTGTAGAAGATCCACAGGGTTTAGGGCCCAGCAGAACCAAAGCCTCTGGCACCACCCCCCAAAAGGCAACATTTTGGGATATTTCTATTAGTTACTGCTCCTGCCAGCAGCACTTTACTGCCCACTTAGACAGAGACCCCCAAAGCAGTACTTATTCTTGCTGGCAGTGGTTAGGAAAGAGAACACAATGCACCATCCTACAAAACACAGACCGCTGATATTAAGGTAGGTAAGCTAGGATTGCAACCACAGACTAGTGGCTGGTTACATGCTTTATATTAACACATGACTCAGCTGAAGAATGCTACAGCAGTCCAGAACATGCTTGGGAGTTTTATTTAAGAGGGTGTTTGAAATCTCCTTGAGGAATGAAGTCAAATAAACATTTGAGGTTTATTTATAAATTATCTTATTTGCATAGAACAGAACTTTTGGGGGGTATAGCCAATAAGCAAAGCAGAGATATTGTTGCTTCAAAGTCAGGCTGCCACTCTTCAATGAGACGACAACAGCAACTGATGCTTTCAGTCGAAACAGGATTCGTGAGCTCCATAAATAGAGCATTTCCCGTGAGAAAGAAGAGTTTAGAAAAATGGGACAAGCGCAACAACATACAGTGAGACATATTGCTGTGCAGAAAGCAGTCACATCCACATAAGGATAAAAAATTCTCCCCAGCCTGAGCAAGAGTACCTTTTCTGAATTCCATAACACCGGAATGCAAAATACGACAGAGTAAGGCACCCAATGTCTTCACTGTTTGGGGAGGCAGAGAAATTAATCCTTTCTTCTAGGGTAGTTGTAGGTAGGCAAGATATTGTTTCAGCTTATTGGTATCACAAAAGCAAGCAACGATCATAAGAAAAATCTAGAATTTGATATGGAATGTCTGACCCATTCACATGGTATGGATGTCAAAAATGATGGGCAGATGAGAGGAGCCTCCCCTTTTCTTACCTTTCTGCTCTCCCAGCCTGGCTCACATCTGGTATCATGAGCCAGGCTAAGGGCAAGAATTTGGGTGGTAATCTACAGAGAGATGAGATGCAATAACTCAGCAGGCATTTTTTTAATGAATATCCATCGTACAGCAACTGCCAAGGACAAAATGTTCCCATTTTTCTTTCCCAAGGGTTTCTAAATTAAACTGCAATTACTATTTTTTACTGCTAGTTTTATTGACCATTTCAGTTGTTTTTCTAAAGCTTGTCTGTCACTGGTAGTGTGAGCTGCCCTGAGATATCTATACTGAAGGGTGGCACAAAAATAAATACAGTGGTACCTCAGGTTACAGACGCTTCAGGTTACAGACTCCGCTAACCCAGAAGTAGTACCTCGGGCTAAGAACTTTGCCCCAGGATGAGAACAGAAATCACACGGCGGCAGCAGGAGGCCCCATTAGCTAAAGTAGTACCTCAGGGTAAGAATGGTTTCAGGTTAAGAATGGACTTCCGGAACGAATTAAGTTCATAACCAGAGGTACCACTGTAGAAGCAAGTAACATGGTAAAAGCAGAGTGGAATGCAATCTGATCATCTACAAGTTATGCCATTCATATTATAACCATTTTACAGATGGATAGCTAAGGGCTTTTCTGCACCATTGCAGTCATTGCCAGTTTGTAGAACACAGTCTAGGTGCCTGAGTTGTGCTTCTCTTGAGGCAATATTAAATCATATACCTGTGCCATATCCTGCCCAGAATTATGAGAGTATGCACATGAACAGCTGAACTGGAACAGAAGGGTGGACCAACATCATTTCTGTTCCCTTCCAAACCTTATGACTTCCACATCCAAGTAAATTTATACTCATTGTGTTAGTCTTAGGTATAAACACAATGGAACTCATGCAACCACACCCAGTAACTCAGGCTTGCTGTCCTAACCATGCAGCTACAACTAGATAATATTCCCTTTGGAATAAAGAGAAAATCAAACCCAACAGGAATTAGGGATGACTCCACCTTTAAAAGAAAACACCATCAGAGAACAAACCAGAATCTGCTAATTGAGCTGACACATGCCAGAGGACTCTTCATACTGTGTTATAAAGAAATTGCTACAGGCAGTGTCAGGAAATGAAACAACTCTAAGAACAGAGAACACTTTTCCCCCTATGAACTAGACTGGTACTTAGCAGAAGAAACATTATTACAAGAGACACACCTGTCAAGAGAAGACAGTCATTGTGCGTGTAGTTTTTAATAAGAGGCATGGTGTTAAGGTTAGACTAGGATCTTGCTATTGGGATATTATTCAGGTTTCGGCAAGAGCAGAATTCAGCTACCTTTACTATGGTGAGGGCTACTCACCAGAGAACACTGCCTAGTAAACATACGTACTTTTTTCTCTCTTCTCTCAATCGCAGGGGATACTTCTGTCTTGCTAACCTTTCCAGCTAAATGGCAGAGCAGACTCCTCTACTGCCCTGTGTCCTATCATGATCTTTAGACCAGGTGTGGAGGCATTTTCAATGGTTTCCAGTCTGGGGTAGTTAAAAAAAAGTAGAGATTCAACAAATATCCCTGATGTTTGAGGCACTACTTCCTACTAGACACCCCATGTTGCTTCAGCATACAGTGGAACCTCGGTTTAAGAACAGCCCTGTTTACGAACTATTCAGTTTACGAACTCCGCAAAACCAGAAGTAGTGTTCTGGTTAGCGAACTTTACCTTGGTCTACGAACGGAAGCCGAACGGTGGAAGGGCACCGGCGGTGAGAGGCCTCATTAGGGAAAGCGCACCTGTTTAAGAACGGCTTTGGTTCAAGATCAGACTTCCGGAAAGGATTAAGTTTGTAAACCGAGGTACCACTGTATCATGTTTTCACTTCTTCCATTTTACTCACAAGTTCCAGCTCTTTCTGAACAGCCAGCTGCTCACCACGTTAATAGTATATGAAACTCTCCCTTGTCAAGAAGCATCAATATAAACTAGCATTAAAAACAAGCTGCATGATAAGCAGCTAACCTTTCTTCTTAGGTTTTGCACTTGGCAGATGAGGCTGTAAATAATTAAGACAGAAATGTAGGACAAGCCTTAATAAATCGCTGTGAGTTATTTCTTGTTCTCTTGATACCTTTCCTGATTAAGTTTCTTGAAAGGCAGGTTTTTAGGGAGCTCCTCCAAGACAGAAGCTTGTCTGACAAAACTGGAACAGAAGTATTATAATTACCACTGTGCTCCTATTATATTTTAAAGTTTTCCCCCCAGAGGAACTGCTCAGAAAGTAGGGCTAGAGGGGAATCTATTAAAGTTATCACAGTAGCAATCAAATTAGCTTTCTATATTGGACACAGCAGCATTCATTACTTGATAGTCCAGAGAAAGTTGCAAGGTCTACTTTGAATCAAGGCTTGGCCCCAGAATCTATTTTCAGGCCCCCATTCAACCCTGGAAGGAAATAATGGCCCTGAACACGCACAGGGGGCATTCATCTCACAGAACGAACATAGCCAGTCCTCACACATTTGAGATTAGGGTTTCCAGATAATAGGATGCGGCATCAAGATAAATGTTGCCAAGCACAGGAAAATTAACTTTCTATGGAAGACTGCTCCTAAGGAAACCTTCTTCCCAATATGTATGTCATGATGACTAGCTCATGCCCTGAGAGGTCTATCTCTATTTGTTCACTTTGTAAACATACTAATCTGCAAGTAGAAATCTAGTTTTCTAATCTGAAAATGGGGGTGGCCAAATGTATTTTTGCACCTGAAGCAGGAAATCCAAATGGCACCCTCCTCAAAGAAAGAATCCTGCCAAAAAAAAAAAAAAAATGCCATGCCTTAATGACATTGAATGTCTGTTGTCGGAGGAGACTGCCTCCCTCTACCTGAAGCAATTAAACAGAAAAAGAAGGCGGGTCTAAATCCAAAATACTAATTACATGCAAATTATGTTAATGAAACATGAAGCACCTGCTGCAAAAAACATCTTAAAGAGAAGCAGCTGAAATAGGTGGTACTTCATCCTCTCTCCCCCGTCTCCCTGCTTCTACTTCTCATACCAAATCACTGGGTAGAGAAAGGATTTAGCTACAAACATTTAAGAAGAGCATGAAACAACAGGATGGGAGAGTGCTGTTGGCCTCAGGTCCTGCTTGCAGGTTTCCCATAGGTATTTGGTTGGCCACTGTGAAACAGGATGCTGGACTAGATGGGCTACTGGCCTGATCCAGCAGACTCTTCTCATATAAGCATGCAATTTGGCTACCACTGCAATTCTATGCGTACTTTATTGGAGGGTTTGCTCCACTGAAATCTGTAAGACTTGCTTTCACTTAAAGGTAGAATAGGAGAATTGGGCACTTGCTACATTTAAAGGGGCTATACTATATAGATGATAAAATATTTCCCAGTTCTGTTTATTAGATTCAGACCTTTTAGAAAACTGCTAACCAGAGCCTAAAGATAAGGTGCCTAAATGTTTTCACTAAGCTGTGGTGTTCTATTATACACCCCTGTTAGTGATGTTACATTTCCATTCTTTATCAAAAGGTGGGGAAGGCAAATCTTCATTTTAAACATACACCTAGACCAGTTTGCTAAGTACAGAAGAAAAGTGTATTCTTGCACTGTTATATAGAAAGTCCATTATCGAAAGAAGGAAAAGAGTTTGATCTTGAAATGAATTATCAAGAGGAAAAGCATAAAAATGCTTTATTAGGAATATCTGATGAATTTGTACACACCAAAACAATTCTATACTGTACATAAAAATGAAGTCAATACACTTTCTGAAAAGCAGTATTGTATTTATACAAAGTCTAACATGTCAATTAAATTTTAAGAAACATGAGGAACAAAAGAACAATCTGTACCACCGAGTGCTGGGACCTAGAAGCAGCTTAACTGCAGGGACTCATTTCAAGAGTTTGTTGATCACAGCAAAAGAGGAGTTAAAGCCAACAGATCAGAGGAAAGATAACTGATCATGGTTGCTGGCAAATATATCAGAACAAGGCTGCTTGGATCAACCCTTTTCCTAAAGCAATACAATCATAATCTGAAAAAAATAGTATCATGATGTTTAAAGATTCAGCAAAATCACATCACTATGCTTATTTTGCTACAATGTCATGGCACTCCATACAGAAAAGATTTTAATTTCTTTAAAAATGCAGACTGAGTTGGTCCAGTACTGAGTAATTCAAAAGCAGGAAACATCTTTAGCCCGCTGAAATGGAAAAAAGCATATTTCCTAGCCTGGTTGCATATTGAATACAAAAAGTACATTCTTGAAAGCACAAAACAAGGATTTCTTACAATCCACATTAACAGACTTTTTGGTTTAGCTTGTTTAGTTCACTATTTTAATTCATGCATAAACTGATTAATTATACTGTACCAAAGATCTTAACATAAGTTTAAATGCTGTACATTGAAACTCATGAAATAGGCATTCGTCTTTAAAAAGAAAACCGGGGGAGTTGAGCTTTTCGAATATGTCTTCATCATACGATTTCCTGTTAAATCGGCACCTATGACATGCTACATAACTATGAGAAGCAAATCTTAGGAATGGGTATAAATAATGGGAGTCTATAGTTAAAGAGCAGCATTCCCCTGGCAGGTAATATATGAACATTTAAGTATGTTTACAAAAAAAATGAAAGATGAAATCACTAGAAAAAATTAAGTACCATGAATCTGTTACTGAAACATTAATAAGCATTGTTTAGTTGTCGCCTCCTGAAGTAAACATTCCATCTGAAGCCGAATCCAGGAGCTCCTTAAACAATGAGAGTTCTATACATCTGAAGTTCTCATATAAACAATAGTTTCATCAATTAATTTGAAGTCAGGGCAGTAGTGTATGCAAAGGGGAAACATGCATGTTTTGAAAATAAAGTGACTTGGGGAATCCAAGGCACATGGGAACTCTATATGCACACCACTTAGGTTCCAAACCTTTATGGCTAAAAGAACCTACTGAAAGTGAACTACTTTTAGTTATAGATGCTAACCAATTCATTAAGGACTCAAACTGGAAAAAAGCAGAAAAGTGCAAAGGAAAGACATTCATGGCGAAGCATCCAACAAGTCTATTGTTTAGCATTGGGTTCTATTTAACCTAGACTGAAACTGAATCCATAAATTTCCTTGACAAAAATTTGCTAAGCAAGTGCCTATAATCAAAAAGAGGTAACACCAAGCTTTGAACAAGCTTCTTGTTCTGCAAATGTGGCAGAATATTTTTTATCCATATTAGAGCTGAAGGGTAGAAGCAGTCTGAAGGGTAGACTACTTCACTGGGAAGCAGCATGAAGCCAGCTAGTTGTAGCTATAAGGTGCTGTAAATTCAAGTGTCGCTTAAAAAGGCACGTCTCCTAAGGATAGCCTTGCTTCTTTTAATTGCATATTGAAACTCTATTTACAAATCCAAGATCTACATTTATAAGCCATTTCAAAGAAATAATCTTCCATAAGCCAGTAATTTTGTTTACAGGAGCTCTCTGAGAAACTCTGGTTACTTCTTTTACAACTTATTTCTATCTACTGCTGATTTCTGCATGCCACTAAGAATGCACTCTACAAATACTTTGATTGATGCTGGTTTCTTCTTCCCAAAACTACTAACAGGATAGCATACAATCTACACTGAAAATGAGTTCAGTTTATTTAGGAATATGGTCAGACATAATAAGATCTGACAGTTTACTAAGTTGTAAGGCTCCTCTAAGGATTCAGGGAATTCATTGGGTTAATGGGGTGGGGGCGGAGGAGAAAGAAACACAAAGCAGCAATTACCAAATGATACAATACATGCAACTAAATCAATACAGCTAACACAATAGACAACTATGCTTCAATCAAAAATAGAAACACTTTGAAGTGTTTGCCATTCCAACTGCCTGAAAGATTCAAAACTATAGAAGTATAGCAGACCACACACATCTAAGGCATATAAGTACAAACATCTTGCCATCAGACCATAGCGAAGGATACTATCATAGCTCACCAAAATAACTAAAAGGAACTAAGTCCAGAAGGATTTGGAGCGTATCAGCAACACATGAAACTGTGATGAACACTAATGGTTTCCGGCCAGATTCATGTGTAAAAGCACTTACTTCATTTTTTATCATGCCAAAAGCTGTAATGATTTCATTCAAACCAGAAAAATGCAAAGGAGTCATTTAGAAGCTGCCTAGTGTGTCAGGAAGCAAGTTATTTTAGACATCACAAAATTTGGCTAAAGTAGTTCTACAACCGTTAAGAGCCCAGGTTTTGGGGGGGAGGGGTGAAGGGAGGTGTCTCTTGACTACTGAAGAATTCAGCTTAATTCTTCAAAAGCTATATTTTATTGGTTTTTCAACAACATACATATAGAATTTTTTCCAACCAATGCTGTCAGCCCTGGTTTATAAACAGAAAACTGCTTTCAGAATGACCACTAGTCATAGTGTAACTGCACACAACCTACGCCTATATGAATCAGTACACTGCTTCAAAATGCAGCCTGCAGTTTATGCCTAAGTGCAAAAACTGTTACAACACACAGTCCTATATTAGGCCCTAACTATTAAACACTGTATGTAATCAAGCCAAACCTTAGGCAAGAGATCAGCGAGACTAAATCAAATGCACATACAAAAAAGACCATGACCAATTTGCATTTAATCCTTTGGATTGCAACTGTGCAGTGGCAGAAAAATGTGACATCTAAGGTGGTTTATGGCTAACAGACATTAGCTCTTTGTCTTCTCTCCATCAGTTTCACTTTGACTCCTTAAAGAAAACATGTTGGACAGATAGCATTCTTCACTGTGTAGAAGAATGTTAGACAGGATGGTTTGGCAGTTCTGCAACACTTCATCACAAATCATGGGGGAAAGATGGCTGTGACCAAAACTAACACAAATGGCATGATTGCTGTCATTGCCCGACTGCGACAACACAAGACAGCTGCAGCATAGCTCAGTCCAACATTTACTTGGCCTGTAAGTGATGAGCAAATAAACTTTTGGTCTTGTGTCGTCTATGGGAGATTGGTCGACGTAAAGTGCAAGAGACAAAGCAACGTCCAGCACAAGACCTCTGTTATTTAATATTCCCATTCATCTGTTTTCATGTCTAAGTAGTAAAGAATATTCTGCGCAAGCTTCACTGCCTGCTTCCTGGCTGCTTTTGAGTGCTCATCCCCTTGTGGGTCTATAGCATCAAGTGCTAGAAGTTGTTTGGTGAGGAGCTCCTCTAGTCTCATGTAGTTCTTATCAGTTCTGTTTCCATCAAAAGACAGCACCTCTTGCTGAATTTGGGACACGTTTCCAAGAATATTCCAAACAGCTTTATGTGATGCAGGTTCTGCTTCGGTTTGCTCTGCAAACATTTGTCGCTTGACAAGTGCTTCCTTTAAGTCAATATATGTTATGAGGGTTTGTACTTCTATCACTGCTCTCCTCCTGGCTTCTCGGATACAAGGATTTTTGCCTGGACTCACTTCATCCAACTGTGCAATTAACCCTTGCAGTTCTGCTTTTGACTTCAGGTATAAATCTGAAGCTCTCTCTACTTTTAAAAGAGAAGCATGAATCTCTTTCATCTTTTTGCGGATTTCCTCAATTTTTATAATGCATCTGTTTTGTGCCAAGTCATAAGCAGAAGTGGCATCAGCTTCTTCTTCAAGATCCAGGTATTTCTGCAATTTATTGATCTCCTCCACAACTTCTTTACGGTAGTTCCTTATTTCTGGACGGCCACATACATCTAAGGCATCCAGATCAGCAATCAGGCCAGTGAGCACGCAAGATAAATGTCTACAGGTCTCATTGTTATTTACTCCCATTAAAACAGCAATAAGGGTCCCTTTCGCTTTGTTCACATCAACCATGACAGAATTAATCTTAGAGACAGAAGGATGTGCATCACTGGACAATGGCAGTGAAGGCTGCTGCTTTGTACAACTGTCTATAATTTCTTGAACAGCACACACTTTGGTCAGAGTGCGATACCTGGCTTTCCGTAGAGAGAGTTTCCCTCCAGTTTTCACCTGAGTGAGCCTAAAGATGATATCTTGAATACCTTCTTCAAATTCCTCAGTTACACAATTGCCTCCTTTGTAAAAAGCTGTGATTTCTTGTTCCACCAATGATTGTGCTTCATTAAACAGGGATTCAATCTCCAACCTTTGGGGGTGGTTTGCATTCTGCTCCAGTTCCTTAAGCAGTCTTTCAGTTTCCTGGGCAGCCCTCTTCCTGGCTTGCTGAACATCACCTCTGCCTTCAGCATCCACAGAATCGATTTCAAAAAGTTGTTTAGTCAAAACTCTCTCTAGTTTCTTGTAAGCTCTGTCACTAGACAGACCACTGAAGGATATTACTTGTGACTCAAACTCTTTGACTTCTTTCTGTATTTCTTGTAGCCTCTTAATGGAAGGATGTTGGTTACCCATATCCATACTTTTTCTTCATCCAGTTCCAACAGAGCTAGAAATAATGCAAAGATACAATCAAATATAACTGATGCTTGAAATACATGTCTGCTTGTTAGTCAATATTTTGAAAATTCAACTTTTCTGCTCTAATTCTACAAAGACCTAACACTTCACTTTTTACCAACATCTCTTCTTGGAAATACCTGTCCTCAAAGAAAAGAGGACTTTACCCTATGTATGTCCCATTGAGTTTCATGAAATGACAGTTTAAAAAGCATGACATCTCTGGATCTTTTCAAAAAAATATTTTAAAGGGTATCTCCTAGAATTTTGTTTACTGTCACACACTAACGGCTTGATCCTGTGCATTTTAACTAAAGCAGTAAACAGTATGTTTCATGAGCCTCTCCTGCCCCCCCCCCATCATATGCACACC
Source organism: Podarcis gaigeae (assembly GCF_964106915.1). NCBI lineage: Eukaryota > Metazoa > Chordata > Lepidosauria > Squamata > Lacertidae > Podarcis > Podarcis gaigeae. The sequence continues at coordinate 14,501,937 of NC_139678.1, read as the reverse complement.
AAGAAGAGGGTTTTCTTTCCTTTGTCATTAGACATCACAGGCGAGGCAGAACAAAGTAGCTGATGCACTGAGGAAGAAAATTAAAGATGATAGTGCCATCTGCTTCCCAAACATTACTCTTCTGGTGCCAGAAAAAGGCAGCAGCTAAACAAGGAAAAGAAGATACTGCTCATCTTCACTTGCCCTGGTCAGACTAGTAATGAGATACATGATCATATAGCCAGTACAGTCAGTACTACACTTGCACTTTCCTCTCTCCAACGCCCCCAGCAATAAGACAGCTGTGCACTCTCAACATTTCAAACCACAGCAAGCAGACCTTTGGCCAGGCAACATCTGAATACCTCCTTGGGATGTTCCCAATTCCCTCCCTGCCTATATGGCCTTGTCTCCAGCTCATCTGCCTCTTGCTGCCGCCGCCCTCCCACCCGGGAGCTCCCCCCTCCCTGCCCCACCCACCGCCCCACATATACACAAAGCCAGCGGCGCCCGCCCCGTTCTCACCCCAGCGAGAAGCCCCTTGGGGGAAGCGAGTCCCCGTGCACAGAGCTTGATCCCCCGCCCCCTATATCAACCCTACATTCCTGCAGGAAGGAAGCCGGGAATCAGCCCCGAGCTCGGGCCGCTTCCCCCCAGGCGGAGCTCGCGGGCAGCCTCCCTCGCCGCCCTCGGTCCCCAGTGACTTCACAATGCCGGACACTCTAATTCCGCCTGGGGCATCCGAGTCGCTTCTCCGGGAGCGGCTCAAAGCCGGAGGGTGGCGCCAGGAAAACGGGAAGCAGCTTCAGCAGCCAGAAGAAGATCGATGGAGGAAGGGGGGGTGGGGAGAAAGGAAGGGAAATTCCCCTCGCCGCGTTTTGCCAGGCCTAGGCCGGCATCTCCCTCTCCCAGCAACTTTAAAATCCGTAAGATCCCTTTCCCGCCCCACAGGGGGATTCCCTCTCCCCTACAGGGTGTAGCCACTCACCCAGCCCTACTATCCCTTGCCCCCGCTACAGAGACGCCAGCCAGCTGCTCCCCACTTCCCCTCCCCGCCACGCAATCCTACAACCGGTGTCCAAATGCGCCCGCGCGTGCCGTGATGCCCACGCCGCGGTTTCCAATCCGCGCAACGTGGCCCAGGCGGCTCTGCAGCCCCCAAAACAAGCACTACCACCACCGCTCCTGTGCCCGTCCCCGCAAGTAGTTAGGGTCGGCCTCTTCCCACCCACCCCAAAGCGTTCGTCCCCTCGGATCAAACCATTGCGCCTACCGACCAACCTCTCCTGCGTATAATCCGCTTTGGCAAAAGGGTGAAATTACCGGGTGAGCAAAAGAGGCGCGTCACGGCCGTTCTGCGTCCCGAGACCCTCCCCTACCCAGGTCGGGCCCTTCCCAAGTTACCCCAATACGACCAGGCCTGGAACTTTTCACTTTTTATTTGTTTTTAAACCAGGCAATATGGGATCTACAACCCTACGCAGCAGCGTTTACGTCTGGAAGGAAGCCAGTGTGCGAAAGCCAGAGGTAAGGATTACGATCCTCCTCACCAACTGGAGCAACTTGTTACTATGCACTTTGGTGTTTTTATATTGCAAACCGCCCTGTAGTATAGAAGTTTAATAAACAACGACAACTTCCAGTAGACACGGGTTGTTGTGAGCATGAAGGTGGGACGAGCCCTACCCCTCTTTCTTATCAGGTGGAAGCCCTTCTCCTGCCACCCTGGCTGCAATATCTCCCTCTCACTTACCACTCGCACGTAGCCGTTTTAAAGCCCGCACTTACTCGCCTCCCTATTCCAGCCCCCACTAGCATGGCTTCCCGTCTTCTGGTGAATTATCTCTCCCTCAACACGCAAGCGAAGCAAAGACCTACCAGCCGCCGCGCTGCAACACCGAGTGCCTCGCACCGGGTTCCCACGACCACTTGTCACGAGTCTCTCTGAACTCGCAACCAAGGGTTGTTGGGGGAGGGGCCTCCATTTTTATTTTAGCTTCGCCTTGTTCTGCCTTCCTCAGGGGATACTCATAATAAACAACAACAGGCCTTTTAGCCCCTCGCCCACCCGGCCCCTCACCTTTCTGGTCAGCGCATCGCCTCTCCTTCAGGGGCGCCGGGGAGGCGCAGCAAGGCGACTCCGGCCTCGCTCCCTCTGCGCCAGCCGTGCCACGCCGGCCATCCCACAGCTACCAGGCTCCTTTCAGCCCCGCCGTCTCCGGACTCCGCCGACCAACGCACCGTCGCCTCACACTCTCCTCCTCCTCCTCCTTTCCCTCAACTTAACCTGAGGCGGGGACTAACCTAAGCCTCTTTTGACGCGTGCGCGCATGCGCCCTTGTCCTTTTTTCCCCTCTCTCCGCCTTCCCCGCCCTACGGCTATTTGGTGAGGCTGTAGAGGGATCGCGACGTTCGGCGTTCGCGACGCCCTGCCGTAAAGCGTAAAAGCAGAAGTCGACCGTTGCCTGCTATCGAGGGTTGGAGCGGACCTTGCGCGCGCCGGTTATCTGCCCGGCGACCGGGTGGAAGGGGTCGTCGTGCGCATGCGTCGGTCGTGCGCCGAAAGATGGCGGCGGCTGTGAAGAGCCGAGTTTCCCTCAGCCGTCCGGCGGCGGCGGCTTCACGCGCATGTTGCGGCCGTTTTTCCTCCTCGTCCCCCGAGGGTTCCCCTCGCGGCGGAGGGCCTGAGGCTGGGGGTGTATCTCCGCCCCACGAAAGCCGGGTAATGGGGGTTGTGGGGGAGATTGGAGGCGAGGGAAAGTATGGCGGGGGTTTCCCCTCAGAAACACCAGCATGGCGGTCAACTTTTCCCTTTTTTTCAGGGAAGTTCCCTTATTCCGAATAGGATTCCTCGCAAGAAAAGGGAAAAGTTGACAGCTATGCGACCAAAGTCGGTGGTGCGTCCTAAGCACGTTTACTCAGGAGTAAGCTCTGTTCAGCACAGCGAGCCTTACTTCCGAGGAAACTTTGAGTGAGGATATTGCTGCTTGTATTTGTTTCAAACTCAGGCCTCTGCTTTCCAACCTAATTCTTATTTTCCCCCCGTTTCATTTCTTCTATTATTATTATTTATTATATTTATTCATACCCACTGTTTCACCTGAGGGGACTCAAACTGGCTATTTATATCCCACTATTCAAGGAGGTCCGAACCTACGTTTCTTTTCTTACTCATTACAGCCTGTATTCTGCTTTTCCTACAGTGAGTTCAAGGCAGCCTGCTTGGTTCTCTTCTCCCCCCCCCCCTATCCTCACAACAGCCCTGTGAGGTAGGTGAGGCTGCAGGGAAAGTAGCGGTAACTGGCTCAAGCTCACCTGGTGAGCTTTGTGGCCGGAGCAGGAATTTGAACCTGGATCTTGCCCCTCCCCATCCCGGTTTAAGACCAGCAAACCACTACACCATACTGGTTCATTTCCATCCCCATTTTGTCTTCATAACAACTGTGAAGCAGGTCAGGCTGAGGGATGGGCATGTGGGAAGCTGCTTTGAACCATTGGGTCACTGCAGTGGGCATCACTTCAGGGTTTCAAGCAGGAGTCTTCCATGGCCTTACCTGCAGTTGCTATACATTAAACGTGGGACTTTTTGCATGCAGTGGGAGGAGTTCAAGACACCTGGAGGGTTTATGGTTAGGAAAAGCTAGTGTAGTGGGTGACCCAAGATTATGAAGATAAAATGGGGAAGGATTTCACAGACCCCACAAGGGTCATCTAGTTCAACCCCCTGCCATGCAGGAATATTTTTACCCCATATGGAGCTCAAAGCCACAACAAATTCAAGAGTCTCATGCTCTACAGGTACATGTTTCCTTGAGCTACCTCTTCCAGTGTTTCTCAAACATGGGTGCCCGGCTGTTGTTGGACTACAACTCCCATCACCCCTGATCACTGGTTCTAGCTAGGGATGATGGGAGTTATAGGTCAACAAGGGCTAGGAACTCAGGTTTGAGAAACACTGCTAGATGCTCCTTGAACCATTTCCCCAGGCAACCCACTCTTCCACTTTATTATTAACATTCTGTCACCATTTCCTTTCCTTTAGCATGTTTGTGAGCATTCCATGACATCACAGCAGCAGTTTAGCCAATGCCATCAGTGGCTTCCAGATGATGGGTGATAACTGCTTTTTGGTCTTACTTATATGAGACAAAATAAGCACAAATAACTGTTAGCTGAATCCAGTGCTGCTCATGCACTTAGTGTTTCCCAGTTTTAGTTTGTCACACTTCTAAATACAGTAGTCCTGGCAGTATGAATCCCTGGGCAGTTCACAAACAAATCAGTAAAATACAGATAAAAATGCATACTAACAATGAAACATAAGGACAAAAATTAGCATCAAATACAGATACAATTTATCAATAGACGTAATATTTCCCAAATTCCCAAATTCAGGTGGCCTGTCTAATTGGCACCACTTAAAGTTTGGAAGAATAAGTGCATTTCAGTTTGGCACCAGAAGCCTGTCAATTTACAGGTTGACTGCACCTGTAGGTGGGGAGGATTCTGTAGTCAGGACACCACTACAGAGATGGCTACATCCCCATGGACAGGACAGCCAGAATGGCTTAACTTAGGGCCTGGATTAGCAAGACCCTGCCCCCAGCATCCTCAACACATTGCACCCTCCTCATTTCCCTACTTTCCCTGTGTTGTACAGGGTAGGTCTGCAGAGGACTTCTGCTTGAAATTGCTTGAACATAAGTAGAACTTAAATAAATGTGTGTTGTGTTCAAGCAAATGTATGTAAAAAAAACCAACAGACACACACACACTCTGCACAGCTGGGAGCGATGTGCTCTGGGTTGCTGTGGGCAGAGCATCTGTGAGCTGCAGCAGCACTCCCCCCTCCTGTCTCTGTTTTTAAAAATAATTTATAAAAGCAGGTGCCTGAATGCTACTACTGTGATTCTTTTAACATATTTGCATATGATGGTATCTCAAAGTCTGATTGGGATGGGAACTATCAACACATATGAGCTGTATTCCAAAATGATAACGAACTGGCAGGCTATGCTGATTTGAATACTGCAGTTGCATACTGTTACTTATCGTCTTTCCTTTTTTTAGAAATATGGCAGATTGTAGGTTTTAGTAGGTAGACACAGTGGATATTATACAGTATTCTTGCATGATGATCCTAGCCAAGTTTACTTGGAAGTAAGGCCTATTCATTTAAAATGGATTTACTACCAAGTGAAATACTGAAAACATAGGCTTAATTTCAGTTTATGTTCTTCAGTTACGATGCATATGCCGTTTATTAGAATCCTGTATTGCGCAAATGCAGAAATTGCTGCTGGGTGCAAATCATCATTGTGAGTACCTCTGCTTTAATTTGTTAATTTTAAACACATTGTTAGTCCTTTTGGCTACAAAGATAGGCTAGGAAATACAGGGTTATGGGCCACATAAGTTATCTCTGATATCATAGTTAGATTTTTCTCCCAATGTGAACTGGAACAAATGTGATCTGGAGACCTGTTAATGCTCACTTCTTAACTTTTAGTGTCTTGGGTACCTTAGGTTTTTAGATAAAATTGAAAAAGTTTGTGGTGCCTTTGTATGGGGAGAAAAACGTACTATTAAAAAAACACCCTCTTTTTTTAAGGCTGCAAGTTTTTGCCCTCCTTCACACTCTTGCCACGATTGGATTGGTCCTCCTGATCGATGTTCGAACCTCCGACCAGTAATATTTTATATATCCAAACACGAATCCCCACTGGAACGAAGGCTTAGAGAGCTTAGACAGGAAACTCAGGTTTGGAATCAACAGTTCTGGGCAGAACAGAATATATCATTTAGAAAGGTAAGCATGCAGAGGAAGTGTAAAACCACTTGGTGGTGCTGGGAGACCTTAAAAGTTTGTAGGGAGAATTGCTGAGAGGCATCCAACATATTTTTTTGCTGTTGCCTTATTGTATGAGGCCTGATCTTTGCACCCCGTAGTTATTAAGAATAAAATAGAATCAGAAGAATAATTTTTAATACATAAATGCCCCAAATATATTTTATGATGTCACTCTGGTAAGAATCACTGCCTGCAGGAACGAATTCAGCCTCTCCTGTTACAGATGGAAAGGACAGAGAACTGAATGTACTGCTGTATGACCCTTTCCCAAGCGTGCAGGTCAAACCAAATAGATAACTAGGCCAGTAAGAAGTTACCCCAGTAATTTTCCTGCATTACAGATTGCTTATTTGTAAAATAATCCATAAATTGTTTGCTGAAGATCGTCTAGTCGGCCAGTTAATATATTTGATGGAGTGGGATCAGGGATCATTAAAAGTCCTACACTTGGTAGCAGTTATTGCTGAGGTGAAATAAGCAAACTAAGATGCCAAAAACCTTGTATTCTAAAATTTCCTGATACTGTTTCAGGAAAAAGAAGAATTTGTCTGTTCCAAATTGAAATCCAAAGGTCTACAACTGAGAGATGAAAAAGGTTAGATTGTTGTTTCTACATTTCACAGCACTTTCTTATGGGGAGGATTCTGATTTACATTTTAGAAAATGTTCTAATCTAGCATAAATAATAATTATTTCTTAAGCAATCTTGGTCTTTCTGTATAAGGGTGTTACTCCTTGGCACTTAATTTACAAAACAGAGAGAGAACTCAGAGAAGAGTGTAATGAGAATCTTATAGTTTATGGCAGAAGCCTAGAGAGGTTACACCTGAATTCCAGGTTACGCTATGAATCTGCAGCTTTTCAGTTTCTAAGAAGGAAAAAAAAATTACTGCCTTTAGTACTGCACTCTCAAAAATCCCATAAAGAAAGTCACTATTATTCATTGATTACATATAGGAAAGTAAGCTAAGAGTTTGTGATTTATGGAAGACAAACGAAGAAGTCCATAGCAAAACTTAAGACTACATTCTGAGTGTTTGAAAAGTCAAGTTCAGTTTTTGCAAGGGATTTATGTTTAAATGTTCGTACTGGTATGATGATTAAACCTTCTGACTTAGGTGTTGTGATTTTTTTCTTTCAGGCCAGAAAATAACATTGTCTGCAGAAGAAATGGCTGAATTTTACAAAGCCTTTTTAAGTAAAAACTTTAAAAAACATTTCTATTATAACAGGTGAGAATATGATTCCTGGAACAATTGTGTCTTTTTATCTAAAAAAACCACTTTTTGCTAAAAAAAACCACTTTTTTTTTAGCAAAACCTTTTCTGAACCACACAGATCTTGTTTCTTTGCTGCCACCTGATTCCCCGTTTTGCTATTCCATTAAGAGTCAGAATCTTTGCTTTACCACAATTAATTATTTATGCTTTTCCTACTGTTATGCTAGGCATCATACAGCAATTTATAGTGCATAATCCTCTCTACAAATTCACAATTTAATAAAACAAATATGCTTACAAAGAAAGGAATCTGGGAAGGAGGGGAATAACATTGAATGTTAATCAGGTAACCAAGCAACTTTCTAAGGCATATTAACACACTATTAGTCTGCAGACTTATACTGTACTCACTTCCCTGGGAGCAAGTACCATTGAACTTAATGGTACTTACTACTGAGTAGATGTGCATAGATTCACTTCATTATAAATGTTTATTCCATCATTAAAAAGATATTCATCTTTTCCTGGTGTTTACTTAGGCCAATGGTTTTGATATGCTGGGTCAAGTCTTTGATAAATATTTTTTAGTTTAGTTTTTACACATAAGTACAATAATCCTTTAAACAGAAATAACTGGGATGTCCCTTAAGCTAATTCTTTCCTCACTGCATTGGTATCACATTATTATAGCTTATGTAACTACAGATATAATTAGTCATCAAGTTTCTTTAAAAGCCTATCTGCAATATGTAGATACTTGCCTGGAGCCATGCATTATCACACATGGATTATGAAGTAGGGCATCTGAATAAGCACTTTAAAAACTTAAAGTAATTTTGCTTTAATTGGCAAGGAAAGAAAAAGCACCTATTAAGTCAACTCAAAATCTTACATCTTTTACTGTCAGTAATAATTTCAAGATGGCTAATTGTGTTTTATGTTGCTTTGTTTCCTTGGTTCTGAAATTTAGAGATTGGTATAAACGAAATTTTACCATCACATTTCTCATGGGACAAGTGGCATTTGAGAAAGCTTGCAAGAGATTTGGATTGAAAAAGAGTGAAGCTGAAAGCTAGTAGGTCACAGTGCTGTATATATTTGATGAAAGGCCTAATTATTACTGGAATCAACCATGGCTGTTTCGTAAAATCAGATATTTGAAGCTACATGAATGCAAGTTGAACAGCACTTCCCATTCTACTTCATCGAAGCCAACTACCATTGTTTATGCTGCAGAACCGTAGTTAAAAGCTTCCTTGGTGAGAGATGAACTGCACCAAATAAAGGAATCTTTCTTCCTGATTTGAAAAATCTTTATGCTCCATTATTTCATTGCCATCTTGATCTACAAGCTGGCACTTACGTTCCCGAGCAACTATTTTGTAGTAAGAAAAAGGAAAGCATGTGAGCTACACTTCAGGTAAACTTGGGCGGGGTGGGGGGATTAAATTATACAGTCAAACCTCGGTTGTCGAATGTAATCCATTCTGGAAGCCTGTTCAGCTTCCGAAATGTTCAACAACTGAGGCATAGCTTCTGATTGGTTGCAGGAGCTTACTGCACTCAAACGGAAGCCGCCTTGAGCATTCGGCTTCCAAAAAACGGAGCATTTACTTCCGGGTTTTTGGTGTTCGGGAGCCAAAACGTTCCAAAACGGAGGTGTTTGGGATCCAAGGTTTGACTGTACATATTATGACAAAAGTACATGATTACAACAAGTGCAAAAATTCAATACTTAAATTCATTTAGCTCTAAAGTGTTTTCTAAAAGTATATTTGTAGGCACTTTTTCAAATTACTTCTTTATAATAAAGCAACTGTAATAGTCTTCTTAACACTCCTGGGAATTAGATACACCAACAGCTTTAGGATATATTGTCTGTTTACTGCTGCACCTCTCATTGATGGCTTTGGACTATCTTGTGCTGGTTGTTTCATTATTAATTATTTCATTGTGTTCCAATTGCCAATTACCCTGCTGTCAAGAGAGAGAATTAATGTATATGCTCAGAAATGTAAGAGTGCTTCTAGACATCAGTTCACATTGGTAATTACTTTTAGATCGCATACTGCTCTGCTGAGCATAAATGATGTGTGTCTCTCTGTTTAGCTGTTGTCTGTTCTAGCTTAACGTGCGTTGAGCCAGAATTATACTGCATGCTTATTATCCTGTGTCTAGATAAAGCATAAATGTTATTGTTTTAAGGAGCATTCAGCCTGCCATAGTCACACTTCTCAGTACATGCAAGGACTTCAGTCAGATTTGGCTATATACCAAATTTGTTTTTTCAGAGAAGCTCACATCATGCACTCCCTCCATTTTCAAATGGCAATGAGTTTCCTCGACATATTAATTCCTCAGGATATAAATTTAAAGAAAGACAGCTTTTTTTTTTGGAGTAAGATCCATATACATGCTACTTCAGCATGGTCAAGGCTTTTTCCCTTCCACATAGTTGACATACTAAATCATCTCAAAATAGTATTGTACTTTTGTGCAGGTGCTGGCTGCCAAAGCATCATGAAGCACACTTTCTACACACATGCTCTTACATGGGAATTTTTTTTCTGCCTCACTGAGCTCAGAGTCGAAGTGCTTTTCTTCCTAGTTCATATAAGAACAGCTTCCATCAGATAAATTTGGAGGGGTGTCAGAATGGTAACATTCTAAGCACCACTACTAGGTTAGGCAGATAGTGCTTGTGAAGTAAGATGAAATAAATCAGTGATGGATCCTGATGATTCTTCTATTACATGAACAATTATCAAATGGATTTGTGTACAGTATAAGAAGATTGAAATAAGGAATATAATTTATTTTAATTAGCTTTCAGTTTTCAGATTGACCAATTACATAAACTCTAGAGAATTACCAAAGTGTTTGAGGAGACTTCAGGATTAATTTCTCCTGTACTTAATAAAAGGTTTCATTTAAACTGTTTTGTGTTTTCTTCATTTGCATATATTCTCATGAATGATGGTAACATTTGTCCTCAGTAAGAACTATTCATTCCTGGAACAATGGCTCTTGATTTTCTCTGTCCCAATATGTGGCTTCATTTCAGGATAGAAGCTTGAACCAATGGGTCATGATTCATGGGGTCCTGAATTATGGTAAAAAATAAAAAAGAAATTGGTAGATCCCCTTTGTAAACCATGAGCATTCAAGGCAAATGAAACTATAAAAGGTGGAGATGTAAAAGTGCTAAATCATATACAGAAAAAATATAATTGCATAACAAAAATTCACTTACAAAATATTTCTTCATATTTGGAAGATTGTGTTCTTCAGAGGAGCATTCCGAAGGATACTTCTGTGGAACTGAGACAGATACATACTCCTCCACAGTAAATACAGTACACACTAGCCAGTATTTAGCAACCATAAACACGCTATGGGATCACAGTTTGTGATCTCCCAGTGCCTTTCCTTTTTTGCTGAAATTTGCCTTCTGTTGCTGAACCATGTTCTGGTAATGCATTTGACCACCTGATCATACTAAAACCGGCTTTAAAACCTTTCCCCTCTAGTTTTCTAGGCAATTGGATATGTTGTTTGCTGTTCTGTTTTGTATATACAGACCACTGCAGCCTTGCTGTGCACCAATGATTGTACCCATTTGTAAATCTTTGAAAGATAGATAATTTATCTTTGTGGCAGAACATGAAGAAAAAAAATGTATATTATTAAAGTAATACTCTTAGAATGGTGACTCATCAATACGATACTGATTTATAACAATCATTCTTCAGCTGAGAATGATAGCAAGAAAGTCTTTATTTTTTCATAAACATAAGCTAGCCTGCTGTTAAATGATTGGCTCTGCATTATAATTGCTGGTCATAAATCATACATCAAAGCATTCAGAAACATGGACTTCCCTGTGGATTTTTCAAAATAAATTTGCACCTGCTCTGTAGCAGTAATAGCCCCCTTGTCTAAACCAAATGTGAAAGGCAACATTGCCATTGACTGTCCACAGAGGTTGCCAAAACAAGAGATTTGCTTTCCAGTAAGCTTTTAAATACTTCCGTTTTTAAAAACCCAATTATCACCATGTTATCTTTCGAGTCTCTTTGCAACGATCCAACAAGTTATTTTGCTAATGCCAGATTGTTTGTAATTCTAGATGGTTTCTGCTGTGATAAAGAAATGATTATTGCATTCCAATCATGTTTTTATTTCCTACTTTTCATTGGATCTCTCCACTGAGGTATTCGTTTCAGTGGAATAAAAGAGGAGGAAAGGGAATGAAGAGGCTGATTGAAGACTCATGAATGTCTCTGTGTGAATGCAGCTCCTATATTAGATAATGTGTGTTTATAAATCAGAGCATATTAGTTAATGTAAAAAAAGTGAAATGAGCTTTCCTAGCATAATTATAAGCAGGATATATTGTTAGGGTTTCAGTTTTTCGTGCCTTCTCCACCACCACCTTTGTTTTTTTAAGTTTCTTCAGGCACCTAGCAGAAAAGCATTAAGTATTTAGCACGAAGCCAGTAGTGGAAAACATTTGGCTTATGGCCAATGATATATTTGTCTCAGCATGTGGTTATAACTTGAATCTCTTGCACTGAGAACGTGTCATGCTACCTGTAGGCACTAACAGTGCAAACAACTTTAACAGTGTTCATTTCAGTATTAGTATTCATGTTGCTGCCCTCTAATTGTTGACACTCCTGGGTTATGTGTTGTATTTTGGTATCTCAGAACCCTTTTTCTTGTATGCCTCTCCCTTTGCCATATGTGAAGTATCATCCACCAGCTGCTTCAGACTTCTTTTAAAAGATGTATCTTTTTGCCTAGGCCAGGGGTTCCAAAACGGTAGTCTGAACCTTATTCAGGTGGTCCGCAGCCTGTCCGCAAAAATACAATTAAAAATCATACTACAGCAAGCACAGTGAATTATGAATGCTAAAGCAAGCAGAAAAATCATTAAGTAATTTGCCAGAACCCAGCAATATTCAAGTGATTGGAGAGGAGGGGGGTCCACTGCTTAGAAATTTTAAATATTAAGCAGTTTAGCAATGTTTCTGAACAAACCACAATTGTATATGTGTGCAATACACTATATATAGAATTTAGCTACTGCAGAAAAAATAACACATAGGTTAATGGGTCTCTAAGGGACAAGAAGTTTTGGATCATTTCTATTCAGCATGGTAGGATTTTATTTCATATAGTTTCAGATTGAGAGATATCTCTCCCCACCTCACTATATTTCTATATTATTGAGTTTTGGTTATTGTTTACTTGTCTCTGTGGTTCCATAAGAATTTGAAAACTAATAAAAACATTTTTCTGCAAATACAGCATCTAGCACAGTGCGTTACAATTGCTACAGCAGGCAGAAAAAAATCATTAAGTGGTCCGTCAAGACCCTTAGCAATTTCCATGTGGTCTGAGGGGGCACTGCTTAGATATTTTAAATATTAGGCAGTTTAGAAATGCTTTTAAATTGTGTATCATTGCAATATAGTCTTGTTTTCTAACAAAGAATGTCCTCATTTTCTGACCTTACCTTGTGTGTTTGTGCTAGCCTGGCAGCAGCGGCAAAAATACTTGATGTAGTCCCGAAATGACAAAAGAGGAGAGTTCCATGCATAAACCCTACATACAGACTAGGCCTAAAGCAGATTAAGCCCAGGAGAACTACATTGTCTCTGCAGTCACAAAAGATTATTTCTACCATATTGAGTTCATAACCAGTTGCAGCCATTAGCCAACAGCTCCCTGAAACTCTAGTTTGCTTAGCATACATTTATGTTTTGACCTCTGGCTAAATTCTACCTTTATAGTAAAATTAGAACATTAATCATAAATTGAATGCATTACTTAACATGCATTGCAACAAAAAAAATAATAATATTAAGAGCTTGGAAATTACCTGGCCTTTCCTGCCCCCAAGATTTTCCATAGGCTTCCTATTGGATTGCCAACTCATTTGAACCAATATTTACTGATTTTGAGGGTGATAGTAAGTATGGTTAGTACATCAAAAAAGGTTGTATTGTGGCAGTGGACAAAGCTGAAGGGTACCTTTTGAATAAATGTGTTTTTAATATTTTATTTTCTGTTTAAAAGCCAAAAGGAGCAAGGGTTTAGAGCACAGTGGTTGGCTTGACCGATCCAAGCATCTTGTCTACATCCTTGAGCCTTACTAGCTGAAATTCATCCAACATAACAGGACTAGACAGTGCTCTGGACACCTCTCGAGTTTTATCTGCTGTTAACAGTGGAGGCAAGGTCCAGGCAGATAGATGCACCGATTTTACTGTTGGTTCTATCACCTCCTTTGGGCCAGACTGTAAATAGCCCCACGCTACCCAGAATAGCTCTGCTGGATGGCACAATGAGGATGCTGTGGAGGCAGTAATCTAGTTGGGAGGTTAAAAGAGACTGGGTTCATGGCCAGCAGGTTTTGTATGTGTGGAAGCTTCTGTGATCTTGTCTTTTAAAAATGAAGATGGGGCTGGATCACATCCTAAATTACCTAGCTGTGAGAGGAGGCAATGTCTACTTACATCGTTCTGCGTAACAGCATGTGGCTGTACACAGCTGAAGGCAGTGAGTGACCTTCTTGCCTCTCAGCTGAAGTCATGTGAGAACAAAAATAAAAACTACAATGATGACAAAGGACAAAAGGGAGAGAAACAAGTGTGAGAGGGCCCTGCTCTAGATTTCCACCAGTGTCTAGTTGGCATTTTTATGCATGCATAAAGAGGAAACATTGGAGCTCCTCTGATAATAGCGATGAGATATGGCTGCTGTAACAAGAATCTCCTTCAAATGCAGTGGCATATGCACCTGCAATGTTTGTCAGCATCCCAGAGGGATGAGGCTTCACCTGCTTTGCTGGCACATAATCTGGTAATGACTCAGCCAGACCTCCCTGCAGGATTGCTGACAAGCTAGTCTGTGCGAGAAGCAGAGATGGAAAGTAGCAAGAGTCTATTCAGGAACCTGTGAAGGATACTGAGGCATGTTCATGTGATTTAAAGAGGCTACCCTCTTTCAGCTGTGTGAGTGCCTCCCCCATTTTTTTTGAGAGGGGGATAAAGTTTGCAAGGGGTCCTTACCACAAATTTTGGCTCCAGGTTTGTTTGTTGGTTTGTTTTTAGCTGTTTGCTAAAATTAACTGTGCATATTCTACTGAACCGTATCCTAACTGCATATGCAGTTTGATCCTTAAATACTTTTTGATCCAACATTTTAAAAGAAAAAAAGCAATGCACTCTGAAAACAGGACTTCCTTGTTTAATTCTCAACTAAAGAGGCATTTTTTGTCATCTTTCTTCCCTGGGTACATTTCTACTTTTCTTCCATGTTTGTAGCAATCCCAAGTTGACCTTCCAAGGTAACATCAAAGAAGTCCCTCGTGGACTTCATGTTGCTTGTAGGTTACACTCCCAGTTTCCTTTGGCTGGCAGGTGATAACTAAAGACTGCAAATGACATTTTTAAAGACAGTAGAAAAGAAAAACAAGCAGCCAGTTGCTTTCCTATTTTAAAACTGTTGTTGTTACATGCAGGACAGGACTTCTATATTACTCCTGAAACAAAGCTCCTTGGCAAATCAAATTAAAAGTACACGATGTGGAAATTCCACAGTTTAAAAAAAATCCCGAGCTTTCGCTGCCAAATATATAATATGCAAATGAAGGAGAAAAACAACATGGTTACCAGTCAAATGTTTAGTTGATTAATCAGTCAGATTACTTATTGCTGTTGACTGCACAGTAAGAATCACCAATTCAGTGTTTGCCAGTTCCACTTTGATGTGCTTTCGTTTTTTTTTTTTTCCAAAATTTTTATTAGGTTTTTTTTTTTTAATAAAAGAGATACAAAATTAAAAAACAGCATTGTTTGTGTCTTTACAAAATTTCATAACATCTTTGGACTTCCTCACGTCATCCGCTCGCACTTACATTGTTCATAAAATTTTTCAAGCAAATTACCATCTTATTTGTAATCTTATAACCAATCATTACAATATAGTCTAATAATGCTCATCTAATTTAGTGATGGCCAATTGTTTATAATCAAGCATCCTTCTTAGCATTCCATCAAATTACAATAATTTTGTAAATAAATCTTAAATTTCTTCCAGTCTTCTTCAATCCTTTCTTCTCCCAGGTCTCGAATTCTGCCAGTCATTTCCGCCAGCTGCATATAGTCCATCAGCTGCATCTGCCATTCTTCCAGCGTGGGTAGATCTTGAGTTTTCCAGTTCTTTGCGATGAGTATCCTTGCTGCCGTTGTTGCATACATAAAGAAAGTTCTGTCCTTCTTTGACACCTTCTGGCCGACAATACCCAGAAGGAAGGCCTCTGGTTTCTTAGTGAAAGTATACTTAAATACCTTTTTCAGTTCATTATATATCATTTCCCAGAAGGCCTTCACTTTAGGGCAAGTCCACCAGAGGTGAAAGAACGTTCCTTCATTCTCTTTACATTTCCAACATTTATTGTCAGACGAGTGGTATATTTTGGCAAGCTTAACTGGGGTCATGTACCATCTGTATATCATTTTCATTATATTTTCTTTCAAAGCATTACATGCAGTAAAATTTAGCCCAGTGGTCCACAACCTTTCCCATTCCTCAAACATAATGTTATGCCCAATGTCCTGTGCCCACTTTATCATAGCCGATTTAACCATTTCGTCTTGTGTGTTCCATTTCAACAGCAAGTTATACATTCTTTGATGTGCTTTCGAACTGCTAGGTTGGCAGGAGCAGGGACCAAGCAATGGGAGCTCACCCCATCGCGGAGATTCGAACCGCCAACCTTCCGATCGGCAAGTCCTAGGCTCTGTGGTTTAGACCACAGCGCCACCCGCTTCCCTTACCACAGCACCACCCACGTTTCTAAACCTTAGGTTGCTACAAAACAAGATCTGTAAATTAACCAGGAAGCTCAGAAGGGAATCAGAACATGTGATGGGAGCAGAGAAGAAGAGAGTGAGAGCCTGAAGGACCTTCCTGGTGTCTATAGGTGCTGCTGATATCCATTAGCTTGTATCAAGCATGTTACAAGACCACTTTCACCCCAGCTTGACCTTTATGCCATGAAAGAACACTTTAGTACATCATCTGTCTGCCAGATCAAGATAGATAGATAGAACAGATAGATGCTCTCGGTGGCTCTCCCACAACTTTTAAATGTTCTTCTGAAGACTCACAAAAGCCCTAGAACGGAAAAAGATATAATTCCAAATAAATAAATTCAGTGTGCAGATTATTCCACATCAGTATAGCCCCAATTTTCATTTTTTGAAAACTACCCTCTACTTTTATGAAAATAAGCTCTTCCCTTATCATTTTTATCAGACAGGAATTCTCTTGCGAGCTAAATATTGTTTTCCTGTTCCCAGGGTTGTGACCTCAATGCTACTGTGAAGCTTTGTGTGGAGCCAAGGACAGATTTTTAAATGTAAATAAAAGGCAAAGAGGAAGTCTTAACTGGATATCAAACTTCCAAACTTGTGAGTGCATATCTCTGCTCAGCTCCAACAACACTCAGGTTAGCAAAAAATGCACACAATATGGCTGGAAAGAATGCTAAAGGTTGCTGGTGTAGTCCAGTCAAAAAATAAAATAAGACATTTCACTGCTGAGTAAATATCTTGTGTTATAGTCCAAATGGATGGGTTAAAGTATATAAAAAAAATAGCAGGCTCTCCCAAAACAATATAATGTAAAGGTCAAGGACCCCTGGAGGGTTAAGTCCAGTAGATGGTGACTATGGGGTTGCAGCACTCATCTTACTTTCAGGCCAAGGGAGCCAGTGTTTTTCCACAGACAGCTTTCTGCATCATGTGGCCAGCATGACTAAACTGCTTCTGGTGCAACGGAACACTGTGGCAAAAACCAGAGCACACAGAAACCCTGTTTACCTTCCCGCCACAGTGGTACCTATTTATATACTTACACTGGTGTGCTTCCGAACTGCTAGATTGGCAGCTAATACATGTATAATATAACAGCTAATGTAGCAGCCTGCTTTGCACTGAATGCTACACCAAACCATGGCTTAGCAAGACCTGGATGAATGGGCTTGGGTTTACGGGCTCTGATGCAGGAGGAAGGAACAAAAGAGGAGAATGGTTGATGGGAAGCTGGACTGAAGGAGCGATGAGGTCTTCAGTTGCTTTCAGAGGGAGAACAGGGGTCCCATCTCTCCTCTCCAACATTCCTGCAAAGCAGAGAACCTCAGTGAAGGCTAGGGAAGGTTTTGGTCAGCCAAGGGGATAGGCTGGAGATGGCAGTGACTGAACTGGAGCCTGAACAGGATGAATGCAGCCTTCTTCCCTAGAACTAAGTGCCACCTTTGGAGATGGGAGCAGACCCACCCATCCTGACAGAGGGAGTGATTGCAATCTTGAATTTCCCATAAAGTAAGAGAGTCTCACAAGTGAGTGTAGCACACCTTGTCTTTAAAAGATAGAGGAGGGGCAGGAAAACTTGTTGAGACATCTTTGTTGCTTCTGTCAAGTTCCGAACTTCTTGCCCTCTTGAACTCCTGAATCATGACTCCTGAGCGCTGTGTGTGCTGCTGAGCCTGTACTCTTAACTTGCCTGAATAAAGATCTCTTCCTTACTGACAAATAAGAGCCTCTGCCTGGATGTGTTGGACAAGACAGGGCTCCTGGAAAACAGTTTGCAGCTGGTTTGTACATTAAAATGCAGTGAGGCTGGTTTCCACCTCCATGTTTCAAATCACATTTGCATGTCACTCAGCACATCAGTAGTGTTAGACGAGGCTAATAGTGTGCATACATGGCTTCAGAAACCAGTGGCAGGAGCGCATTGGATGCAGAGTAAACAGCCTAAGAAATAGTATATATTACCTTGCAAGTCCTGGAGTTTTGCCTATATCAAGACCTATTTTCAGCCATCATCAGGTCACTCTAGAAGAGGGTGTAGTCTGACGATATTTAAATCTACAACTGGAAGCCAGACGTTGCTAGTGCAACAAGTATTTCTCAACCTGCTCTTATATCTACAAGGCTAGGGAGGTGCTGTCAGTCCTTGACAGGTACGATTGATAGCAGTTCCTCTATACATAATTCTGCAAGTAAGGTGTGGAGAGAGTAAACAAATATGCTGTATATGCTATGTTTTGGTACACCTGCCTCAGCAACCGTGACCCAGCTCATGAGTGTAACCGGGGGGGGGGGGGGCAGCTGTCCCCTCAGATCAAGTAAAACAATAAAAATAGTTAGGTTCTGGACCCCCAACATACCGTAAATCCTGTGCACTCCCATGATCTATCTTACTCCACTTGGAGAAACAAACAATAGTAGTAATAGCAACAAACCTCACCTCCAATAAGGAAAGTGATGAGAAAATGCATTGGAAAGTGTAGGACAGCACATGACTTTCATTTATTTATTATATACTGCCCTTTGCTAAAAGACCACAGGTTTACAGCAAAGAACACAATAAACCATATATGTCAATGAATAACTTAATATCCATGCAATACAAAAAAAATTAAACGTACTGTAAAAAATACAATGCATAATGATAAGCAATGCATAGTAATAAATAATACATATAGTTCATAATACATAATGAACACATACAATGAATCAACATTAAATTATACATAATGTCATCCCAGCAATAATTTAATAGCAGGGCAAGCCCGCTTTCCCATATACTTGTCACTCAAAAAAGCATGAAAGGTAGCTAGGAACAATCAAATATGGAAGTTGGCTTATAAATGGAGCTGGTCCAGAACATGGTTCTGTTCTGGATTTGAAAGGACATCAATCTAACCTCCCTGCAAACAAATCAGAATGCTCATTGAATAGCCAGCTTTGTCTAATCTCCCTGCAAACAGATTGGGACGAATGCTCAGTTAAACAGGTCATCTGCAACATTGGGAAGTGTGCCCCAAACTTCTTAGACTGGAGGTATATTTGTTTCTAAATTAAAATTCTAAGTGCATTGCAGAGCTTCCCTCCTGGCTTTGAATGCAGAAAAATTCTAGGGCAATCCACTCACAAGTTCCTTTGAATTCAAGAGAGCTTCCTCCTAGCCAGGCAATAACTGGTCTTTTAAAATCATTTTTAATGTTTTAAATTTTGAACTGGTACTTTTGATGGTTTACATTATTCTTATGTGAGCTCCGATACCTCTTTTTTGCCAGGAAAGAAAGCATAAAAATATTTGAAATAATATTTGAATTTGAACCTGCTCTCCTGGGTCTATTTTGGTTCCCTCCTTCCAGTGTTGACTGATTTTATTTAAAGTGTTATTGGCTGACTGATTTGAATGTTTGTTTTGATGGGGCCAGTCTTACTAAGTGGTACACTAAAGTGTGGGATATTGCACTGCTGGAAAAATGAACTAATAAGCTGAGAGTCCTTAGGGGACAAAGATAAAGTGACAATTTCATACCTGTTTGGTCTGATTTGCCTACAAATGAATACGGCTGATAGTGACTCAGTGCATATGAATAATTTTAATTACTTTCCTTTGGTATAATAAGGTCCATGTTTTGTAACCCCATCCTGTTTAACCCTTACGTTATGTCTATGCTATAAATAGTTCCAGTTATTGTCTTATTTATTTTGGTTTTATTTTATACCTGTTTTTGTCCAACAGTGATTTATAATTGTAATATGGACTGCGTATTGTATCACCAGATCTGTTTGATAGGCACTGTATTTTGTTGAATTTTGTATAACCCTTAAAACGTGTTATTTAATACATTCACATGGCTGGCCCAAGACATTCTGGCACCTGAGGCGAACCACAAAACGGTGCCTCCCTCTGCAACAGGAAAAAAGGGGTGAATGAAGATCTATATCAGGAAAATGGCAGAATAAAGTTCTACATTGGGATCTGATGCCCCTGTGAATCTTTTTTTTTTTCAAAATTTTTATTAGGTTTTTTTAATAAAAGAGATACAAAAATGAAAAACAGCATTGTTTGTGTCTTTACAAAATTTCATAACATCTTTGGACTTCCTCGCGTCATCCGCTCGCACTTACATTGTTCATAAAATTTTTCAAGCAAATTACCATCTTATTTGTAATCTTATAACCAATCATTACAATATAGTCTAATAATACTCATCTAATTTAGTGATGGCCAATTGTTTATAATCAAGCATCCTTCTTAGCATTCCATCAAATTACAATAATTTTGTAAATAAATCTTAAATTTCTTCCAGTCTTCTTCAATCCTTTCTTCTCCCAGGTCTCTAATTCTGCCAGTCATTTCCGCCAGCTGCATATAGTCCATCAGCTGCATCTGCCATTCTTCCAGCGTGGGTAGATCTTGAGTTTTCCAGTTCTTTGCGATGAGTATCCTTGCTGCCGTTGTTGCATACATAAAGAAAGTTCTGTCCTTCTTTGACACCTTCTGGCCGACAATACCCAGAAGGAAGGCCTCTGGTTTCTTAGTGAAAGTATACTTAAATACCTTTTTCAGTTCATTATATATCATTTCCCAGAAGGCCTTCACTTTAGGGCAAGTCCACCAGAGGTGAAAGAATGTTCCGTCATTTTCTTTACATTTCCAACATTTATTGTCAGACGAGTGGTATATTTTGGCAAGCTTAACTGGGGTCATGTACCATCTGTATATCATTTTCATTATATTTTCTTTCAAAGCATTACATGCAGTAAAGTTTAGCCCAGTGGTCCACAACCTTTCCCATTCCTCAAACATAATGTTATGCCCAATGTCCTGTGCCCACTTTATCATAGCCGATTTAACCATTTCGTCTTGTGTGTTCCATTTCAACAGCAAGTTATACATTCTTGAAAGTACCTTAGTCTTAGGTTCTAACAGTTCAGTTTCCAACTTCGATTTCTCCACCTGGAACCCTAGCTTTTTGTCATTTTTAAAAACTTCTTTAATCTGAGCGTAATGTAACCAGTCTCGCACTTTATCCTTCATTTTTTCCATACTCTGCAATTTCCAGTTATTTCCATCTTTTTCTAATATTTCCCAGTATTTTGGCCAATTGGCTTCCATATTGGGTCTTTTTCGGGCCTTAGCTTCCAGAGGTGAAAGCCACCTTGGGGTTTTATTTTCCAATAAGTCTTTATATTTTGTCCAGACATTAAACACTGCTTTTCTGACAATATGGTTCTTAAAGGCCTTATTGATCTTAACTTTGTCATACCATAAGTATGCATGCCAACCAAAATTATTATTAAACCCTTCCAGATCCAACACATCAGTGTCTTCGAGAAGTAGCCAGTCTTTTAGCCAGCAGAAAGCTGCGGCTTCATAATACAACCTTAAGTCTGGCAGGGCAAAGCCCCCTCTTTCCTTTGCGTCAGTCAGTATCTTAAACTTAATTCTGGGCTTTTTGCCCTGCCAGACAAATTTAGAAATATCTCTCTGCCACTTCCGGAAGCATTCCGTCTTGTCTATAATCTGTAGTGTTTGCCCCTGTGAATCTTGCCGCCCAAGGCAGTTGCCTTGCCTTGCCTCATGCTTGGGCTGGCCCTATACATTGGCTTAATGTCTGTTTTGTTTGACAGTGATGTATAATTTTCTATAACAATCTTTGTTGTTGTTGTTTAGTCGTGTCCGACTCTTTGTGACCCCATGGACCAGAGCACGCCAGGCACTCCTGTCTTCCACTGCCTCCCGCAGTTTGGTCAAACTCATGTTCGTAGCTTTGAGAACACTATCCAACCATCTCGTCCTCTGTCGTCCCCTTCTCCTTGTGCCCTCCATCTTTCCCAACTTCAGGGTCTTTTCCAGGGAGTCTTTTCTTCTCATGAGGTGGCCAAAGTATTGGAGTCTCAGCTTCAGGATCTGCCCTTCCAGTGAGCACTCAGGGCTGATTTCCTTCAGAATGGAGAGGTTGGATCTTCTTGCAGTCCATGGGACTCTCAAGAGTCTCCTCCAGCACCATAATTCAAAAGCATCAATTCTTCGGCAATCAGCCTTCTTCTACAGAATGCTGCAGCGAGGCTCCTCACGGGGTCTCTGCCATGGGAGCATATTCACCCAGTGCTTTTCAAGCTGCACTGGCTCCCGGTGGAGTACAGGGTCAGATTTAAGGTGCTGCTTTTGACCTTTAAAGCCCTTCACGGCCTAGGACCCTCATACCTACGGGACCCTCTCCTGGTATGCCCCATGGAGAGCCTCAAAGTCCATAAATAACAACACCCTAGTGGTCCCGGACCCTAAAGAAGTTAGATTGGCTTCAACCAGAGCCAGGGCCTTTTCAACTCTGGCTCCGGCCTGGTGGAACGCTCTGCCTCATGAGACCAGGGCCCTGCAGGATCTGATTTCTTTCCGCAGGGCCTTTAAGACAGAGTTGTTCTGCCTGGCCTTTGGCTTGGAGCCAATTTGATTCTTTTCTTTTCTCCTCCTGCGATGAGGCTACATTTTAATATTTTAATGTTCCATTATTTTAATGTTGTATTTTATTTTTGTTTTTAAGTTGTAATCATTCATCATGTTTTTATTATTGCTTGTAAGCCGCTCTGAGCCCGGCCTTGGCTGGGGAGGGCGGGGTATAAATAAAAAAATAATAATTATTATTATTATTTATGGTCCAATCTCACTTCCATACATCACTACTGGGAAAACCATCACTTTAACTATATGGACCTTTCTTGGCAAGGTTATGTCTCTGCTTTTTAAGATGCTGTCTAGGTTTGTCATTGCTTTCCTCCCAAGAAGCAGGCGTCTTTTAATTTTGTGGCTGCTGTCACCATCTGCAGTGATCATGGGTCCCAAGAAAGTAAAATCTCTCACTGCCTCCATTTCTTCTCCTTCTATTTGCCAGGAGGTGATGGGACCAGTGGCCATGATCTTAGTTTTTTTGATTTTGAGCTTCAGACCATTCCCTTTTTTTTAAAAAAAAAATATTGATTATGTGTGTGTGTGCTTTTTTCATTATACTGTATTTCCCTCACTTTTCAGTCTTTCCAGCTGCCTAATCAGGCGGGCTCCGCAGTCCACCTAACCCAACCGTCAATAAAGCTGGGCGCTAGAACGTTCCATGGCGCCCATGAGGCGAAGGGGGAGGGCCGCGCCGTCCTGCCAAAACAACGGGTCGAACAGCGCGCGGCCGGAGAGGCAAGCCAGCCCCGTCTCCACTCCAACCCAGCTCGGCGCATGCGCCTTGTACGAAAGGTCTGCCTCGCGCGCGCGAGCCTCTCTCCCTCTCCCCTTCCCTCTGACAGCACTGACATCATTGCTGCCGCCGCGCGGAGGATTGTGGGCCGGGAGGGAGGGTCGCCATTTTCGGTGAGGAGAGGGGCGGAGCTGAGGCCGCTCAGTCAGCCTTGGGAAGCCGGGAAGGACTTACCTCTGTCTGTTTCAGCGGCGGCTGTAACTGCAACAGCCGCGGTGGCGTCGGCGGCTGTGCGGAGACCAGCCTCCTCCTCCTCCCCGGGACTGACAGCCGGCTACTCCGGCCTGGGCGGAGAGGTCATAGCTGGGGTGAGTGGCCGTTTTTCTGGCATCCTGGTTCCCTCTCCGCCTGCCTCCTCAGAGCCCCCCCTCCCCGGAGCCAGCGGCCTGCCGCCCCTCCCTACGCCCCCTCCCGCCGCCCCTCAGAGATGCCGGGAAAGGGCGCCACTTATGGGAAGGTGTGTGTGTATGCGTGTCCCGTGTATAGTGGGGAGCGATGCTAGATCTAATGGGGGGGGCGGGGGAGGCGTGAGGTGATGCTGATCCCGAGCACCTAAGGCAGATAGGCAGCCTCTGCGGAGGAAGAGCCAGATCCTGCGTGGGTGGGTTGTGGCAGCTAGTGAGGATGATGATTATGATGATGATGATTATAATTATTTTATTTATACCCCATCGTGGCTGGGTTTCCCCAGCCTCACTCTGGGCGGCTTGCAGGAGGGGGTGTAACGCTGGGTGGGTGGGCTGAATGGAGTACAGTGGTACCTCGGGTTACATACGCTTCAGGTTACGGACTCTGCTAACCCAGAAATAGTACCTTGGGTTAAGAACTTTGCTTCAGGATGAGACAGAAATCGTGCTCCGGTGGCACGGCAGCAGCAGGAGGCCCCATTAGCTAAAGTGGTGCTTCAGGTTAAGAACAGACCTCCAGAACGAATTAAGTACTTAACCACTATACTTCCAAAATATGGTTATTATTGACATTGTTATATATTAATTTTCCCCTGACGGGGCTCAAGGCGGCTTACAGGTAAATATAAGAACAGCAAAAAACCATGCCCCTCTCCCCAATCATCAACAACAAAAAATTGGAGCATTGATAGAATTGTAACTGTATGCAGATCTAGAAGATGGAGGAAAGGGACATGCACTGGTGGAGGAAGGAGTAATAGGAGGTTGGTAGCAGCCAGAGTTGTTTATTTATTAAGCCCTTGGTGTGAAGGAAGTGTGCGTATGTGTGTCTTCATTCCTTGGAGGCTCTTTCTCTCTTGCGCCCCCCCCCCAACCCATTTTTCCGTCCCCGACTACTCATCCAGAACAAAAGGTAGAGCCAGGCTCCTGTTAGTCCCGGGTTGGTCCCTTGGGGCAACAGCCAGTCCCATTGGGATTCCGCGGATGTTCAGGCGTGGATCATTTGCAAAGAGCCGAGTAGCCAACACGAATCTCTCTCGCTCTCTTCCCTTTCTCCCCCACCTGCAGCTGGGGAAAGGATGCAGGAGAGGAAGGGATAGGCCTGCATTAGGGGATGTGCTTCCTTTACAGAGGCGACAACCCCCTTTCCTACCTTTCTCCCTCCCTCTCTCCTTTTCACATTCATATCGTGGTTTCAGGGGCTAGACAGTAGCATCTTGGGATGAGGATATGTGTTACCTCAGTTTCATTTTTAGATGCAGGGTGGCTCAATCCTTCTGGGTTTTTGTTTTTGATTGAAATAAGGAAGGGAGAGGGGGTGGGCCATGCTTTTGAGTCTGTTAAGGCAGACTCATCATCTTGCTGTCTCCTGGCTTTCTTTTCAATTGATAACAAGATTTTGGACTCTGAAACTGTTTTGAAGCAATACTTACGCATGGAAGCAGGATGACTGAAACCAGGTTTCAATTAGTAACCCACAGTCCTAACCATTACTATTCAGTAGTAAGCCCCACTGAATTATAGCCTAATTAGCCCTCATTTTTCCTACCTAAAATTACATGTAAACTACTGAAGTGTAAGACGCCCTTTGGACAAACAGGACCAACCCTTATTCATTAATAACAGGAAATCTACCAAATGACTTGTATAGGATCTTGGGAAACTTTAAAAAATCTAGGAAGTAGTTTTCATTTTTGTATCTTGATGGGAGAAAATATCTTATAGAGCTTGCAATTCAAGCATAACAGTATGACTGTAGAATGAAATATAAACAAATGAATGATACAATCCTATAATACTCACATAACTGGTATTAAACCCTGTTGAATTAAGTGGTTCATACTTATGAGTGGACATGAATAGGATTGTGCTGTGTATAGAATAAGTATGCATTTCTGAGCTAAGTTGTATAGAAAACAGTTGAACCATCTACTTATTGCGTACATGTCAGAATTGTATTCTCATCTTTCCTAAAGAGCCATTTGTTTTAAAATGACATGAACATATTTTGATTTTACTTTTGATTTTAAATATCTCACAGAAGTTCTTTTTCTAAGAATTTTGAAAACTAGTTTGCATCATGGTGGAAGACATTAGTCATAGGACTTAAATGCATCTGGAATAATAAATTCAGCATTCATCAACAGTGAAGTTAAAACAGATCCATTAGGCAGAGCTATAATGTGCTATGAGGCAGCACAACTGAGTTATAGCAAGCA
The DNA here is from genome assembly GCF_964106915.1 of Podarcis gaigeae. NCBI lineage: Eukaryota > Metazoa > Chordata > Lepidosauria > Squamata > Lacertidae > Podarcis > Podarcis gaigeae. The sequence goes on along the minus strand of NC_139678.1, from coordinate 14,476,138 downwards.
TATTGCTTAACAGGAAACTGTTCTGAGATGACTGTATATTTTAGGAAGCTGAGAATTGTGTGGTAATAACACAGCTCATTCAGAAATGCTTAGGAGCCAAAATCTATTGTTTTTATTTTTAAAAAGTCCAAGACTGAATAACATTTTTATATAATGTTCCAGATGTTTATCTATATTTTTGTGATCATGAAAATAAAATTGATCCATCCTTGATATTGTTAAAATTATGTACTGTTTAAAAATGCATGTCCTATTGTAAAATAAAGTAAAGGATTACCCGAAGTAATTGTGAAATATTAATTTATTGCAAGTGGGGGCAGAATTCAGGCTTGAGGAAGCTATTGTGTTTTTATTAGAACCCAGAGACCCACCTACTGGAGCCTGGTGTAAAAGAAATACCGGTACATTTAAAGAAATCTGATCCCAGGAATTTGCTCTTGAGTACTAGAACTGAACAGAATTCTCAGTCCTGACACAGAAGAATCCTAGTCATCCAATGCTTTCTTTATTTCAGCAGTATAATTTAGAGTCAATTTGTTGTTGCTGTTGTTAAACAATTAGAAGTCAGAAATCCTTGCCAAAGATCTACCAGTAAATTCCATTCTGCCTTCTGTCCACTGCTGCTTAACAGTGTCCATGCTTGCCTTCTTACTAAGGCAGAGTAAAAAACAGAAGTGATTTAGAATGGAAAGGTTAAAAGAGAAATCTAGGTCACTGGCATAAGAGTAATAGTACTTGCAACCTCAGACGAAGCCTCTGAATATTAAATAAGAACACAGAACAATATCTGAACATCAAAGGAAGATGAAGTGGGTTATAATATAAAAAATCAGTGTAATATGATTTTATTTTAAAGGAGGGATCAGTTGCTGTTAGCTTTGTGTCTGAGTTTTCCATCAGGCTTTGGCAAAATGCTCACCTGCCTCTCTTCCTTTGTGCTGTATCTCTTGGTTTCTTTTGCTCAGTTGGGTGCCCTTGGGATGTTTCATTGTACCCTCTAATGCAGTCTCTGGCTTTTTACTGCAGGCTAAATTCCCTTTGGACATGAGGATTAGTGCAGCTTCTCTTCAGTCTCCACCTTTCTGATCTGCCTCTGAGGCGCAGTTAGCTTAGAATATGTTTTTACTCTGAATTTTCAGTATAACTCTATCTAGTGTGACAACATGGCTTCTATACATTTTAGGCTTTTTAACATTCAGAATAACAAGTGCACGAGGCAACATCAAACAAAAGCTGTCTGCAAGAACTATGGTGCTCAAATATGTCATTTTCTTTATAATAGGAACTAAGCTTCAAATGTTTAAGCTTCAGTTTTTGGAATCTTCAAGAAATGGAGGCCCTCCAATTTAATTTATTATTTGCAGGATGTACTGCTCATAAGCTTGCATGTAAAATAGCATAGGAAGCAAAATCCCCTGAGGTATTTTGTCCTTATTACCATACTGCATTTTCTATGTCTTATTGCTGATGCACATGCAAAATATATTGGTATTCCTGGAGGGGGGGATGAATGGGTTTTTTAAGATGACTTATTAGGCAGGAAAGTATTTGGAAATTCCCCCCCCCCCCCGTTTTGTTTTTTTATTACTCTGTAGTTGTATTAAGTGCAATTTTCCTGTTATCTCTAGAAAATAAACTCTTGTCACCACAGATAAGGGATTCTAGGCTTTTTCAAATCAAAGATAAAATTGTAATGGATAAAATTTGAAGCTATTGCAGCGGCAAGGACTGTGAGCTGTTACCTTTTCTGGTTTCTGTCCATAAACTTGCTGTTAGCAATTATTCATCCCTCACTAGGATAATACTGACCTATCTCACAAGCAGCACTTATTTTTCAGGGGGTACGCAAGGGTACGGAATACCAGCACCTCTTTTTTGTTGTTGCTAAAAAGTGTGGCACTTACTGTAACAACTTAATGGCGAGTAAAAGGTAACGGTAAAGGGACCCCTGACCATTAGGTCCAGTCGTGGCCGACTCTGGGGTTGCGGCGCTCATCTTGCTTTATTGGCCAAGGGAGCCAGCGTACAGCTTCCAGGTCATGTGGCCAGCACAACTAAGCTGCTTCTGGCGAAGCAGAGCAGCACATGGAAACGCCGTTTACCGTACTGCTGGAGCGGTTCCTATTTATCTACTTGCACTTTGAGGTGCTTTCGCACTGCTACGTTGACAGGAGCAGGGACTGAGCAACGGGAGCTCACCGTGTCGCGGGGTTCGAACCGCCGACCTTCTGATTGGCAAGTCCTAGGCTCTGTGGTTTATCCCATAGCACCACCCTTTAATAGCAAGTACCGGCACCTATTTTTCTAGGGGGGGAAACCACTGCTCACAAGGCTATTGTAAAGATTATTGACAGCATATTTGAAATACTTTTAACACTCAGTATGCTATATACATAAATGCAAAGAAGTAATTTTTGTACTTTTGTACTTCATTACTTCCATTCTCAGCACAAAATAAACACTTGCCAGCTTTTTTCCTCCATTCACTTTATTTTCCAATACACTTAACATTTGTTGAGTAACTCAACAAAGCATCTGGTTTCCAAAATAATTGGGGTATCAATAGGTTTGGTACCTGAAATTACTGAAATATTTTGCGTAAAACTAACCTTTGTGTTTGTATTGCTGAGAACTGACTAATTTGTCATGTCTGTATATATTTTTTCAAACATATTTTTTACCAATATAATTTTTTACCAATATAAAATTGCATAAGCTCAACATGGCAAGAAGTCTTCCTTCACATACTGACTTCACTTTAGACTAGAGATTATGGCTTATTTAAACCATAGTTTCCTGTTACATTGAAATGAGGAGGTTAGATTACTGACTATTAACTAGCATAGGAAATTATCATATGCTGATTAATAAACCAAGATTGAAATCATAGTTTCTCGGTTTGACTGATAGGAAACTGATTTCAGCAAGTCATGATCTCTGAGCTGAAGTAAGTGTGTAAGAGGTTTTGAAATTGTAGATTCATATGGTTCACCCAAAGTTGTGTGATAAAAATCCCTCTCCCTCTTCTCTTCCTCTGCAGCCCCCTGTGCCCTCCAATCTGCTTTGGAGTGTCCATCTCTGCCAGTTTTAATGTTTTTATGAGAATCTGAACAATTCTCATGAATTTTTGTCTTACCTCACTAATCTTTAGGGCTATAAAACTATTTTTCCATCAGTCTTCATATGTGTTCCAAATTGCCATCCATGTGGCTCATGACCTTGCTGTAGGCACTCGGTGATTATCTGCCCTTGCTGAATTCTCAGTATTCTATAAGAATAATATTATCAAAGTAAGAACATTCGATAGTTTTGATTTGAGTAAGGAAAACTGTACACTTGCAGCTTTAAAAAAATCTGTATTTCAAGGGTAGTGTCAGTATTTCTATATACTTATGGTTTTATAGTATTGCATTCAGTGGCATTGACCTAAAAATGTCTACTTTTTATGCTGAACAAGAAAATAAATATCATGTTGATATGTTGATAACTGACTCAAGATGAATTATTTGTTTAAGGCCGGGGGCAGGGGGAGTGTTGCTTGAAGGGGAATAGCTCTGAACATGGGAATTCTTAATCTTGAAAGTGTTATTTGTGCTGACAATGGGTGATCTCCACTAAGTCCAACTGAAACTAGCTGCAAGTTGATTTTTGTTGATCTCTGTGTGTGACTATTGGATATCGCCCAATAGACATCTCACTGGCTTCATTGGGATACAGATGTATGGCACCTGTTAAGTATTTTTCATTTATGGCACCAGCCATTTACACCTTGTTCCAGCAAAGGAGAGATGCATGTAGAAGCAGGATTGCATGTACCCTGTTGATAAAGATGTGCATTCCCATCTGTGGACATGTTCATTTGGACCCCATTGAATTGGCTGGATGCATCTTTTGATGACTGTGTGTTCTGATGGATTTGGGCCATAGTGGTGTTAAATAGCTACACAAACTGTACTTAAATAAATATGCTGATACAGTTTAATCCTGTGCACAATGAGAACAGTTGGGGAAAATAATCAACATTGTATGATGCAACGTTTATAATGTTGCTAGCATATGTGCTGTAGGAATTACCAGTGCTGAGAGATGAGTCTGTGTAACATTTGTCCTTCTGAAATAACCTGAGGAGTTTGGCTGTTTAAGGCATGCCTTCAGAAGGAAATAGCTGAAATTTCATCAGTGCATATGTGGGATTATCAAGGAAAACTTAAGTCAGGTGAGCATAGTGAAATGGCATCATACTAGTTTACCAGCATTTGACTCATTTACCTCTTTCACACATTTTCCTGTAGCAAACACATTGACAGACATGGCCTACTTGTACATTGCCTTGGTCAGATGTTCAGCTTGTTCTTTTTCTTCAGTCAGCCAACCTATGCAAGATGGCCTGTGTTGACTGCAAGACAACATGCTGAAAATGTAGGAGCCTCACCCTGGGAAGCAGCTCTGTGCATATGTTGGAAAGGGGGAAAAAATCCCAAGATCTGCTGTTGACATGAGATTGGAACAGATAATCTAACAGAAATGTTAGCATTTACCAACCCATATCTGTTGGACGAAGCTGGACATAAAGTCATTAACTAAGTTCAAGCATTTTGAGTAAAACCAAATTTTGAAGAGCTGGGGTGCCACAAAGAGGAAGATACTACTGCTGAACTGCAACTAACATGAGGAAGGATCGTGTATAGTTTATCTTCATGATAAAGATCAAAGAAAGATGGAAGAAAGTTTGTATCCCTTTGAAGCATACATCAAACTCTCATTGTTCGGCATGGTTGTTGGCATCCATCTGTCTCAAGAGACAATGGCTACAAGAAAGCTGCACCATCCACTACAGTTGATTTCCTGCTGAATATGTTCCACAAGGGAAATAAAGCTTATGACAACTTCATTGCTGTGAGAATCTATTACATTTCAAACCAGCCAATTACAAGGTGTAATCTTTTACAACAGTCAGAAGAAAAATAAGAAAATACTGTGTATTTAAGGTGACAACTCCTGTATCACTACAAAAAAGAGTTGCAGGTATCATATCCCCTGATATTAGTACCTCTGATTTGGTCGCATAGATGCAACTATGTTTTAAACTGACAGTTTTCACTTAAAAGTAGAATCCACAGTCAACAGCTATCTATCATAGATTGCAAATGAGTTGATGAAATGTTCCTTCTTTCCATGTGTATGCTAATGGAGTCTGAACTGGCAGTGACTGACCAGAAACAAGACCTGGAACAACATGAAGATATATAACTGACTTAATTTATTACCTTGTCATGTACTTCACTAAATTACATTATTACATGCACCTGTGACATGGATATGTTACTCATTCTTCTAGGAAATTCTGAAAGCAATCAAAGAGCAGTTTGAAGTACTACATAGATGTGTGATAGCTAGCTCATTTATGATCACTATGCAAATCCCTATCTGGATTTCTTTGCTTCACTGGATGCCTTTTTAAGCAAGGGAAGATTCAGCCTTCAAGGTTCAGGATGGAAATAAGAATGTACAAGCCATGTTTTCTTCTTTAAAGTGATTGAATTTGGAATGAGGTAACATAAGCTTAAACCATGGAAACTGAAGCTAGTTAATGAAGCAAGGCTGCAGAAGTTTGTAGTTGTGTGAAATTATAGGAACATATGGAAGATCTGTGCTGCCATGCAAGTCATTCAAAAGAAGATACTGTAGACAGCTTTATTTATGGAATTGGACCCAAGCTACACAAAGCAAGACACTGTTGTCCAGTCCACAGGTAGAAAACTGAAAATCAAAGTGCACAACAGAGGGATTTGAAGGGGATCAGGATTCCTATCTCTTGGAATCTTCAAGTACACAGATCATGATGCCTCGGTACCATTCTCATATAGCTGATGAAATAGAGGAGACTCAGGTTCTTTGTGGATTTGGAGACAGTCCTCACCCAAAAGTGTGCTTGTTGTCAATTTTATTCATGTACAGCAAGTAAAATCACAAGGTTTGTGATAGCCTGCGAAAAGCATAATAATTGTATAAATTATACAATAAGCTAACTAAAGCCTCACAAAACTAAATAAGGCATAAGACTACAAACAGTTAAGCGTAAGGCTACCAAGCAATAGCCTGCATGGCATCTTACAGCCAGGGTGAAGCACCTCTGTTAGTTCTGGATCTGTCTCTTAAGTTCCTCATCTTAGTTTCAGCAGCTGAGTTGTGGTTTTCCCAGTTGTCTGGCTCCCTATTATATATTGTTTCACTACGCTGACAAGGCTAATTCATGTGTTCATAACACACATATGAGTTATACGTCACTGGGCTTTACCTTCTTTATGCATTCCTGGGAGGAAAAGGGAATACTGCTCTAGATCCCAAGCAGCTACGTTCTTCAAACTAAAAGCAGTTGTGTGAGAAACTCAGCTTATATGTTACAGACAACCAGCCTTTGATTCTTCCAGTTAGTGCATTGTTTATCATACTTTACAAGCCAGATGACATTTGCTAATTTCTACTGAATAAACGCTGTGCTGCTGACGAAGATTCATATTAACTCTGGAAGGGACAGGTTACAAATAGCAAACAGCTAAGTCCATGCATGTTAGGCCTTATGCAGGGGCATTAAAGGGACAATTGCCAGCATCAGTCCTTGTGATAACCTTAGTCTTCTACACATGTCAGGAAGATTTGGGGATTCACATGGCAGGACAGCATCTCAAACAAAGACGTGCTCTCCCAAGCCCACATTCTCACCATGTTTGCACTCCTGTCTCAGCAACATCTACGCTAGGTTGGTAATGTCCACAGAATAAAAGATGGCAGAATCCCCAAGGACATGCTCTGTGGAAAGCTTGCTTCAGGCACGGGGCCTGAATGTCTGCAAACTTGACACGAAGGCTGGCAACGTTAATCCTGTGGTGTGGGAATCCCTTGCAGACGACCACAGTGCCTGGAGACAGACAGACAGACAAATTGTGTATCCACAGAAGTGACCTGAGGAGGAATGACCGCTGGAAGAAGAAACACCATGGTACACTTGCATCAGCACAATCAAACGCTTTCATCTGCCTCCGCTGCAACTGATCCTGTATTTTTCGTTTCGGTCTCTACTGCCACAGCAGGCGCTGTAACTCTCCAATAGCTCAACTCTGATATTGTCTTCTGCTAACTAACACACAACTGGGGGAAGGACAACATATGCATGGTCAATTGGTTTTTAATGCCTGGTGGTTGTTTCTTCTTGTGATCTTAATGGCATTGGTATCAGTGAGTTCCTGAACAAGGAGACCTAGCTCAGCCTTTATTTTTCACTGGTATCTTCCCTTCATACTCCAAAATCAGATAAATTCTACCCCTTTACTAAATTTAGGATTATGGGTAGTCTGCAACATCCCCCCAAATTCATAACATTATTTTCCTACTTCAAGTAAAGGTGTGCTCCAAGTAGAACCATTGAAGAACAAGAGAAATAAGATACAGTACAATACTTTGCATACCTTTTTCTAGCTCTGTCACAGGTATGCACATGCTCAGATTTAGGAATAAGAAGCTCCACCCAGTGTTTGGAAACATGTTATGGCCCAAAGGCTGTTGTTTAGATTTATTTTCTGATATATTTTGCATATTTGTATACAACCAATTTGCTCCTTGGCAATTCACAATAAAATGCATAGAACAATGAAATCAATAGTACACAGCAAACCAGGAACAGAGGAGCATTTAAAATAGGTTAAAGCATGAAGCATGAAAGGCTTCAGAAAAGCAGATCTTCTTACAGTGCCAAAAGAGAAGAATGGGTGCATGGTTAGCCTCCCTAGGGAAGGAGTTCTGTGAGTGGTACAGAGGTATTTGCTTTAACAGAGAATTGGCAACTAGTACGGTAGTTACCCTTATTACAGCTATTCCTGACGGACCTTCTGGAATAGGTTTTAACTGAGCACAGGCTGCAGTGGGGAAGGGAAACTGGGAGAATATAAGCCTGCCTTGTGGAAGTCCCTTTTTGCTTTTGCAAGACATATCTGGATCCAAGCCATGATATGTAGTAGCTATGGATGGTGAATGTGCTTGTCTATAGCACTCGTGATTCAAGTTGCAGTTTAGTATCATAATGGGAAAAGAAAATTGGTTAATTGCTAATGAGTGGTCCTTTACAATTAGAATATATTCTGTGTTGAATATGTTGGAAATTGCTGTTGTGTTTTTGCTGTGCCTTTTTCAAAATTCAGTTGCAGTCTCTCACCCCAACCCCACCTCCCAGTGAGTCATGTGTGTCTGACTGTGCGGTGTGAAATTTTGTTTTTTCAGGAAACAGTTCCTGGCAAATTAGGGAAGTGTGACAAGTCTCTCAACTCTTCTTTTTGCTTTCAGATTTGTGGAGGTGACTAAGTATTTTGGTATTGCTTTCAGATTCAGAGAAAGGACAGCTCAGTCGTGCCCATTCTAACTCATGGGTGAGGAGTCAGTGGTCCTCCAGATGTCATTAGACTTCCAACCCCCATCACTCAAGCTGCAATGGTCAATAGTAATGGATTATAGAAGCCGTTGTTCACCAACATATAGTGTTAGAAACTGAGATATGACAGCTAAATGGCACCTTAAACCTAGGTTATGGGCACAAGAATAGAATGTGTAGCGCGCTTTTTATAACAAGAATACAAAGCTGAAAATGAATGAACTGCAGCTAAAGTATTATGTTCATTTTTCACATGGTCTAGTCCTTTCCCTGCTGACCCCCCCCTAATATTTTTAAAAGGTTCTCTTCTCCAGTCTTCAGAGAGTAGCTGGAAGTGGGGAGACAGAAAAAGTTCCTCCATTCCTTCCACTCTGCAGTTTTAATCTGAAATCTTAGGCACAGTACTGTGCCCAGAGCTCAGAAACTGCTCACGCTAATGAAATTCCCTGTTGCAAAATACGCCTGAAACAATGGGAGTTTTGAACACTGTGTATAGATAGCCACAAGTTCCCCATATTTGCTCTAGCTGAGGCTTCCTCAACCTCAGCCCTCCAGGTGGTTTGAGACTGCAATTCCCATCATCCCTGACCACTGGTCGTGCTAGCTAGGGATCATGGGAGTTGTAGGCCAAAAACATCTGGAGGGCCAAGGTTGAGGAAGCCTGCTCTAGCTGATGCAGAAAAAAATGCTGTTGCACAGGGTCCCTTCAGTCCTCCAAATGAGATTTATGGAAGGGGAGCAGGGGGAATTGCTAGAAACTGCTCCTCTCCCCTTTCTTCCATCAGGGAATTGGACAACATTGGAAGCCACACGATAGCTGCTGCTTTAATGTTTACTTCAATTGTTTTAATGTGATTCATCTTGCATGTGGGCAGGAGACTATAGTTTCATCTGCCTCTGTCCTGAGAGAGGAGGAGCCTAAAGGTTCTGGCTCTTCTTTACTGTTCTGAGATAATCCCTTATGGTCCATGATTATTATTGTTTCTCCTGATAACCATATACTTACTGGGTTTCCTCCCTCCTAAACATGTCTTCAATGGAAATTTGAATACCTCTCTGAAATTGTAAATCTATGGAAGAACTGGTTAAATGAGTTGTGCCCAAGCAGGCTCTACAGGTTAGTGGGAGAGCAGTAAACTGCTTTTGACCCATGGAAGTCATTTGGAAGTGCTTTGGTCAGCAGCTTTTAGAGCTGAATGCACTGGTTTGCTATAAAATAACAGGAAAAATCCCTTTTACCTGTCTTTCATTAGTTTCCCTTACTCAGCCATTTCAATATTCTTGTCATTTTTAAAATTTCCCATCCCTTTGGGTTGGGTGACAATGTATGCCTGCAAAACAGGATTAATAAATGGATATTTCACACAAATCAATACTGAAACAGACAGGTGTTAAGTGCTTTCTTGTCCGTGTGTGTGTAGGAAGGATATCAGAATTCAAAAGCTTTGAGACCATGGGGCCGTATTCAGTGTAATGCTGGGGAGATCAGTCCATCAGCTCAAGCGTTTCTGCTTGCTTGACAGCACAGTCTCTCCTTCCTTGCCCTTGCTGTTCTGGGGATTCTGCTCACTCTTCAGAGCAGATTTGGGGCGGGCATGTTGTGGCTATTGCACTGGCTTCCACTAGTGTGATGACTTAGTTGAATATTGTTAATTTATTTTTTTATTATTAATAATATGGCCCAGGGATAATATTTTAATATTGTTTAAAATATGGATTGTAAATTATGCTGTCCCTATTGTAAGGAAATTTTTGTACTGTCTTAATATTTAAGTTATATATCCTGTATTTTTAATACTGTTTTATTGTACGCTGCCCAGTGAATATTTATTGATGGGCTGCTACATAACTCATAAATCATAAATCGTATAATTGTAGATTTGGAAGGGACCCTGAGGCTCATCTACTAAAATATATGTATCTTGCTGGCCGGCAAAGCTTACCCAAACCTTTCAGAAATTAAAATATTGTTGACTGCATAGCCTTTTTGTGGTAGTAATGTTCACTGCAAATATATTGGCAATATTTTATTGCATGAATCTGTAGCTGTTACAAGATACAAAATATTGGCGTATTGCTTTGTATTGTGGAAAATGTTTGTTTTGAACAGGAAATTTCACAGGAGTTATTGTAGACACCTACATTCAAAATCTAGAGTATGTATACCAAAACGTTTTATGCCCTTTGGGCATGCTTTGGTCTACTGCATCAGTTTTCAATTAAGACCAATAAGAATTGTAAAATATGTTGTTTGGCTTTAAACTAAAGTTACCATTTCTGTGTTTTCTTAGAATGTATGACAACATGTCCACAATGGTGTATCTAAAGGAAGACAAGTTGGAGAAACTCACTCAAGATGAAATTATTTCTAAGACTAAGCAAGTGATTCAAGGACTAGAAGCTTTGAAGAATGAGCACAATTCCATCTTACAGAGTTTACTGGAGACACTGAAGTGTTTGAAGAAAGATGACGAAACAAATTTGGTGGAAGAAAAATCAAACATGATTCGCAAGTCTCTGGAAATGCTGGAACTTGGACTCAGTGAAGCACAGGTAAAAAGCCATTTCTATTTAGTCTGGTGTCAAAATGTTATCTTGCTTTGATACAGTATTTTAACAATGCTAACAATTAAAATCTCAAATGTTGGATTTGTAAAGCAGCAATGAAGTTGATGCCAACCCACATATATGTTCAAATATTGTAAGCCAGGAGGAATAATACTTGTAATTTCTGGTCCTTTCTAGGTAATGATGGCCTTGTCAAATCACTTAAATGCGGTGGAATCAGAGAAGCAGAAATTACGAGCTCAGGTTCGCAGGCTATGCCAGGAAAATCAATGGCTAAGAGATGAGCTAGCCAATACCCAGCAGAAATTACAAAAGAGTGAGCAGTCAGTGGCTCAGCTGGAAGAAGAAAAGAAGCACCTAGAATTTATGAATCAGTTAAAAAAATACGATGATGATATATCTCCTTCAGTAAGTAGCTTCACATTAAAACACATTTTATTCTTCCTAATTTTTTTCTGTTTGCTGAGGAACGTTACCCTATAAATGTTGGGACCTTTCCTCATAGGAGAGTTGTCCAGCCCTGTGATCACCTTTGTTACCCTTTTCTCAAGATCATCTGGTCATAAACTTAGAGTTTTTGCACTTCTAAATATCATGCTTAGTACAGTGGTGCCCCGCAAGACGAACGCCTCGCAAGACGAAAAACCCGCTAGACGAAAGGGTTTTCCGTTTTGGAGGCGCTTCGCAAAACAAATTTCCCTATGGGCTTGCTTCGCAAGAAGAAAGCCCATAGGGAAATCTCCGGGGACCTCTTTTAAATGCTGGCGGTGGGGAGCAAAGCCTTTCCCCCCCTCCGGCCTTCAGAAGAGGTCCAGGAAGGCCGGCGGGGGCCGAAAGGCTTTGCTCCCCACCGCCAGCATTTTAAAAGCAGTCCGGGATAGCAGGGAAGCGCTTCCCGCTATCCCGGATGGCTTTTGAAGGCAGGCGGGGGGGAGCAAAGACTTTTGCCCCCCGCCCGCCTTCAGAAGAGGTCCAGGACTGGCCTGTCTTCAAAAGCCGTCCGGAGGCTTTTAAATTGCCCCGGGACAGTCCCGGGGCGATTTAAAAGCCCCCGGGAAGGCAGGCAGGGGGGACAAAGACTTTTGCCCCCCGCCCGCCTTGGGAAGAGGTCCTGGACCTCTTCTGAAGGCTGGCGGGGGGCAAAGGTCTTTGCTCCCCCCTGCCTGCCTTCCCGGGAGAGCGGAGAAAGGCAGCGCTGCGTTTCTCCGCTCTCCCGGGAAGGCAGGCGGGGGGAAGCAAAGACTTTTGCCCCCCGCCGGCCTTCAGAAGAGGTCGGGGGACAGACTGTCCCCGGACCTGGTCTGAAGGCGGTTTCCATAGGAACGCATTAATTGATTTTTAATGCATTCCTATGGGAAACCGTGCTTCGCAAGACGAAAAACTCGCAAGACGAAAAGACTTGCGGAACGAATTAATTTCGTCTTGCGAGGCACCACTGTAGATGATACACTTTTCAGTATCGGTATTAGTTTGAGAAGTAGGCCAGGGAGACAGTAATGAGACAAAAGGTGCCTTTTGCAATTTGTGGATATGCATAATGCGCATATCCATATTGATTCAGTGGTTCTAACTGCTTGTTGTTTCTTGGGATTTGTCTAGGAGGATAAAGACACAGATTCTACCAAAGAGCCACTGGATGATTTATTCCCCAATGATGAAGATGACCAAGGACAAGGGAGTAAGTGAATGTAACTTTATACATTATATAGAGTGAGTGGGGACTAGTGGAAGTTTAGCTGCTTCTTTAAGTCATTAGTGCACAGCATAAAAGAGTAGCTGCAGTATTGAAGCCTGGCAGCTGACTTGCCAGAAGCAATAAAAATGATAGACTTGAAACTTCTGATGGGCAATCAGAAGTTGTACTTCAGTGTGAAGATGTTTTTTCTAGTTAGTGATAGCCATGGTTTATCATGTCTGAACTGGGGAAATCATACTGTACTCTCAAATTATACTGACTGAGGCTAGGATCCAGTTCTGAAGCTAAGCATGCAAGGAACAAGTCTCCCCCATGGTTCTAGATTTGGGCTCTTCCCCAGGTTACATTGGCTTGCTAGATGAGGGGGGCAGGAATTTGCATCAGCTACTATGGTGGCTGAACTTTTGATTTCCTGCTTTTCCATGAGTTTGGCTACATCCAGTCTCATTCTCCTGAGAAGCCAGATACTTTCAAGTGTAATGAATAAAAGAAATAGAACTTTCTTACAAAACATGTGGCAGAGTATGCTCAAAGTAATGTGTGTGTTTAAAAAAAAAACCACAAGAGTGGAATGATTAGGTATAATAACCTTATGGAACTCAATCATAGTTTTGACAGTTAAAACATTTGAGTGTGTAGTCTTAAAGAAGTTCAATTCATTCATGCCAGTTACATATTAATTTTAATATACTGCTTTCTTCTTTCTAGTTCAACAACCACATAGCAGTGCAGCAGCAGCTGCCCAGCAGGGTGGCTATGAAATCCCAGCAAGATTAAGGACCCTTCATAATCTTGTCATTCAGTATGCTTCTCAAGGCAGATATGAAGTTGCTGTACCCCTCTGTAAACAAGCACTTGAAGACCTGGAGAAGACATCAGGTCATGATCATCCTGATGTTGCCACTATGTTGAATATACTTGCATTGGTATACAGGTTGGTATTTAAACGGTTTTCTAATGTGTTTGATGTTACAGCTAGACTAAAATACAGTACTTGTGGTGGTGTTTTGAGTAACGATGTTGTATTTTAGTTTGAGGACATGGCCTTTTTAGGGAGACAGACATGCAAGTTGAATAATATTCCTATATATTTTGAGTTGGGCTGAGGACATTCTTACTTTAGCAGTAGTTTGCTGCTAGCGGCTTAGGAACTGAATCTGCATTTTGTTTTGGTGCTGGTTGGTGCATCTGATGACCTTAGATTGGGAGGAGAACTGGGTATACTGTCCATAGTATCCTGCAGTTGTTGTTCTTTATAGGGATGTAGAGGGCAGCCTCAGATTATCAGCGTGGTCTGTTCTAGTACCTAGCCACTCTGCTGTAATTCTGTTGAATAATAGGCACTTCATGGGTTGAGACATGAAAAGAGCAGAATCAGCACTGGATTCTGGCAGTTTCATATACTTAAGATACTGAATCCAATTCTTGCTGATTTTCCTGACTGAATTCTTAGATAATATGTTCATGAGATATGGTTGTTAATCATGACTTCTCTAATTTAGGGACCAGAATAAATACAAAGATGCAGCAAACTTACTGAATGATGCTTTGGCTATTCGTGAAAAGACCTTGGGCAAAGATCATCCAGCGGTTTGTATATTAGATAGTTCTTTTGTTTCTTCCTTCTTTTGTTTCTTCCTTCTTTGTAGTATCAAGTCCTTTTGGTTTCCTTTGAAACTCATTTTAATATTAACTCAACAGGAAGGTTTTTAAGCCCTGGTTTATCGTTAACTTCATTCAGGTAGGTAACTCTCAATATAATGTCTTGCACTTTTAATAATTAAGCACAAAACTCTTTCAACATTGGTCCACTTAAATTACTTTCTTGCACACTTGTCTGATTCTGAATCATTTACATGATGAATTTACCTGAAATTCTGAAATATATGTGTGTTTTTGGATTGCTTTTTTGGAGCAATAGTAAAAACTTTTGTTCAGTGTAAGCCATTTATTAAATACTCTCCATTGATAATTGCAGATGTCCTTTCTATAATATGAAACTATGTCACTTTCTAATATATATCTTTTGAATATAGTATTCTGCTTCATCGAGCAAAATTGTGCATTTCCTAATATTCCTAGCCCAGTGCTTCCCAGCCAGTATGTTATAACTAATCTATTGTCCACATGCTTGTCCCAGTTAAGGTTTTAGCTCTGGGCCAGTACTTTCAAAACATAGACCCAGTCCTTTAGCATGACTTATTCCATGCTTGCTGGATCTTACTACTTGGTTCTACTTAACAACCTAGTAAATATGTACCATCCAACAACAATTTGCTACTATTTGTAGGCCGCCAAAGGTTGGGCATCACTGTGCTAGTTAAGACACATTTTATGTTTCTTAGTTTCACAAGTATTTAAACATCTGAATTACAAATAAATGAATGCTCTAGGAGCTGCTTAATTTTTCTCCAAATAATTTTAGCAGGTATGTTAGTAGACCTACATAGCTTTTGTCCTCATTTTGCAGGTTGCAGCAACTTTAAACAATCTTGCAGTGCTTTATGGAAAAAGAGGAAAATACAAGGAAGCTGAACCATTATGCAAGAGAGCATTGGAAATCAGAGAGAAGGTAGCTCAGAACAACTGTGTTATTTTTGCTGACTTCTGCTTTTTCAGTCTCAGACTTGTCATGATATTGGCTGTGTGTGTTGGTTAAAATAGAGATTGTGCATACAGTTGTGCACATTTAGGATTTTATTGCAATGATCTATTAAGTTTTTAGAAATCAACTCACTGTATTTTAAAGATGTGTCAGAACCTGCTCTCAAAAGACAGGAAACCCCATATTTGTTACGAGGCAGGGAGATCAGGTATCAAGGAAGATCTCAACATCTCAGATGGGATATTTTATTCCAGAAGTGTCATGACAGCTGTCACACATCACAGTTCTGAGCCACTTTTTCCTGCACTACATACTATTGGCTTTGAATGCTATTTCTCTGTCTTCAAAAACAGCAATATGTTTTGGAAATCTACCTTGTGCATATGATTTGAAATGCAAAACAGATGAAAAGTAGGCATTGGGGAGCACCCTAACTTTCCAGAAGTCTGCACATGTAGAAGTGGGGTGAATGACAGAAAAGGAAAGGAATTAGTGTGGAAAGTAGTAATCCTTCCATAGTGTAGGCGGAAGTTCTTTGTGAAGTTTCTTGTGGAGGTTTGAAGGATTTATACCTGGAAAGTTGTGATGTGGAATATTTCCCATACCCCTGTATAATACTTTCAGGGGCTCAGGAGCAGAGGCACAGGAGGGGGAGGAAATGGAGAGGGAGGGGGAGGAATCCGAGGAGAGCGTAGGAGATGACAGTGGTCCGAGGGATTCCATGAGCCTCTCCAGCGAATCGGAAGATTCACAGAAGGGGGCGCCAGTGGCCAGGGGTAGGGGGTTCCCAAGGGGAACGCCCCAGGAGCAAGGGGGCAGCAGGGACTCCCAGAGCAGTAGTTGGAAATCAGGACCAGCTTCCCCACCAGAGCAGAGTGGGGGGGGGAAGAGTCCCAAGTATCGGGGCCAGTGCATTCCCCACCAGGGAGAGAAGACGAGGCAGAGCTGACCACGCCTCCATCGGAGAGTTGGACAACGGAGGGGAGGTCAGATCCGGCCAGTATCCCGGAAGAGGGAAGCAATGACAGAAGTAGTGTAACAGTTAGGAGAAAGGTCACTGGGTTGGCGCGAGAGGCAAGTTCAAATGTACAGGAGCGCGGGACAGCAGAGAATGAGGATTGGGAACCGGGTCCTAAAGCCCGCCGGAGGCAGGGGGAGGAGCTAAGCGACTCAGCGTCGGAAGAGTCCAGAAAGGGCAATGCCCCAGCGGGCAGGAGGACCCAGAGGAGGAGAGAGCAGCGGAAAAGGTGGAGCAGGGCTAGTATCTTAAACTGGTGTCAGAGGGGAGGAGACTCAGACGGGACTTCGCCGATCTAGGGTTTAAGACGTAGGGCTGCACGCTGCGGCTTTGAAATGGAAACTGAACTTCAATAAAGACTTTTGTACATTACGACAGCCTAGCGTTGGTCCTCTGTGAGCTGGGACCTAGAGGCAGCTCTGACAAATACGTAAATAATTCTGGCTAAATTTGTTTAATATAATGTTTCCAGAGGTGGAGTATACCGTATTTTTCGTTCTATAAGATGCACCAGACCACAAAACCTAGGTTTTGGAGGAGGAAAAAAAATATTCTGAATCTCAGAAGTCAGAACAGCAAAAGGGATCACTATGCAGTGAAAGCAGCAATCCCTCTTGCTGTTCTGGCTTCTGGGATAGCTGCGCAGCTTGCATTCGCTCCATAAGACGCACACACATTTTCCCTTACTTTTTAGGAAGGAAAAAGTGAGTCTTATAGATCAAAAAATACGGTACATAGGGGCTTGAGTCTAGCTGAGCCAATGCTAGTGTAAATATGACTGTGACGGCTTTTTTAAAAAAGTTTATATTTAAAAAGCAGGTGATACAGTGGTAACCTAGCGTTCCTTTATTTCTAGGTACTGGGAAAAGACCATCCAGATGTTGCCAAACAGTTAAATAATCTGGCCTTACTATGTCAGAACCAGGGTAAATATGAAGAAGTGGAATACTACTATCAACGGGCACTTGAGATCTACCAAACAAAACTGGGGCCGGATGATCCAAATGTAGCAAAAACCAAGAATAATTTGGTATGTCTGCACAGTGGCGTATATAATAATGAGACATGAGCTACTGTATTTCTCATTTGCTGAAAACATGGGCTTGGATCCAAAACACCAAACAGAATGAAAATAGTTCCTAGTGCCAGTACTGCCACACTAAGACTTGCACATGTGCTAGAGGAAGACTTTCAGCAGTGATATATTATACTGTGTCTTACAATTACTGTGCTTCTGCTAGCCTGGATGAAGTACAACTTTAGATCTAGTGTCACTATTTTCACACCATGCTCTAGTGTGACATGTAACATAGACCTTCTGTAGTGCTGCCCAATTAGCATAGACAATATTGAGCTAGATAGACCAATGGTTTAAGTTAGCTTCCAATGACTGTTATGCAGGCAGAAAAACACATTTAGATCCAACCCTTTGTAATGTGCTAAGCAAGTTGCCTTCAGATATCATGTTTCTGAACTTCTTTCAAATCTGACTGTGCTCATGTCATCTCTTTCAGGCATCCTGCTACTTGAAACAAGGCAAATTTAAGCAAGCCGAAACTCTGTACAAAGAGATCCTTACTCGTGCCCACGAAAGGGAATTTGGCTCTGTGGATGGTAAATGCTTGTATTATGAAGGGAAGTTAGTTCGTGTAGGAATAACTAGGGGTTGTGAATAGGAGAGACTCAAGTCCTTTGTTAATTGTAAGAGGTCATGGGTTGTGGCTGCTTTTAAATAATGGCAGAACATATTGAGAAATCATTTTAGAAATTGTTACAGGAAATGCTTTGACAAGTTGTTTAGCCGTTGTTTCTCTAGGTTTTCTCCCCCATGCTGTATGGCAAACCATCTTTAAAATTGAGAGGAATTTTCACAAGCAGTTTTTGATAATGATAAATTGAGTAAGCATGTAATGCTAAATCATTATTTACCGTATTTTTCGCTCTATAACACGCACCCGACCATAACACGCACGTAGTTTTTAGAGGAGGAAAATCCGTAGGCATGCCACCCGTAGGCATTCCCTCCATAACAAGCACAGACATTTCCCCTTACTTTTTAGGAGGAAAAAAGTGAGTGTTATGGTGCAAAAAATATGGTAATTCTATGTACAGAAGCTGGCAAAAGCCTGAGCAAAGCCTTGAGCTCCCTCTTTCCCTTGTCCTTCCCTGCTGGCAGAAGAACTTCTGCAAAATATAATTTCATTTCTCACAAATCCTTGCTTCTTGTTAAAGTATTAACCAGACATTTTGGTTAGAAACAAACTCTAGTCAGTTTCTGAACAAACGAGATTCATAACTCATGGTGGAAGCTTGCTTGTTTACTGTGTAGATTTTCTTTTAAACCACAACTTGTAGTTTGTATGTTAAGGATAAGCCAGGATATATTGAAAGTGAAATTAAGTTCTGCAGACGTCGTCCTCCTACCACCTGTGGGTCGGGAGTGGGGGAAGAAGAGCAGGGAGTATGCAAATTCAAGGCTTTCTTTGGGTTCATCCCAGCACACGCATATTCCAGCTTGTGCACCAAGTGCTAAGCCATGGTTTAATATTGTATGCAAACTGAGCCCCTAGGGCAGGCATAGGCAACCTCAGCCCTCCAGATGTTTTGGGACTACAGCTCCCATCATCCCTGACCACTGGTCCTGTTGTTGGACTTGTTCCGTATCTGCTATAGGGTCCCCGGAGCACAGATTCACACAAAGCGGCAAACATCCTTTCAGGTTATAACAGGGTTTATTTGAAATGCATATGCAAAGCAAAGGTGCAGCACGATAATCTCGCAATCTGCACACCCCAATCAGGGTGCGCCCACTTTTTATAGACTATACAAAAAAACCAAACAACAACAGAGAGTGAGACTTTACATTCTTATCCAATCAGGCTCTAACATTCCATGTTTCTCCTTTTGAAGGTTAACACTTCTTAATTTACTCATTCTTTGTCTGCCTCCTACGGCCTTCCCTGACTTGTAACAGTTGCTTTGTTTGTCTGCTTGCTTATGGTCTTGCCCGTCTTGTAACAGTTACTTTGATAACAGCATGCTGGAATTTCTATTTTTGAGGCCCTTCACTGTTAGCTAGGGATGAAGGTAGTTGTAGTCCCAAAACATCTGGAGGGCCGAGATTGCCTATGCCTGCCCTAGGGGGAAGGTGGGGAGAGCACTTGGCTTTTTAGTCCAAGCAAAGTCTAATCCTGTTGGGCATGTTTGCAGTTGCTCTTTGGCTCTAGACTTCCTTTTACAAATCTTGGCAGAATTCTTCAGAGGGTTTTAGGTTATCATGATAATAATGATGCCCAAAAGACTGACTTGAAGAATCATACATTTTAATTGGGCGATTTAAGGAATTGGTTGGATTGTTAATACACAGAATATAATTTGCAAGCAGTAGTTGCAGAGCACTGGCTTCCTTGTGATGAGTTAATTATGTAAGCAGCTTGCTTGAAGTGTCAAAGTTGTCATTGTGATATAAGTGACGTCTCCGTATGTTCTAGCAGACAACTAAGCTTCTGTTTGCATGTGCTGCTTGCAATTCGGTTAACATCAAAGCTGCTTTGAAAGAGCAGTTGCAACCATTTTGTAACTCTGATTTCTAGCTATTCTTTTTTCCTATCCTTAGGCTGTGAAAAAAACAAGACATCTACTTGTAATATGTCTTTGTTCTGTCACAGTGTGATAAGATGACCCTTTGCTCTGTTTAGCTTATTTGATAAACTCAAGGTTTGCATCATTTATATACAATAGTACCGTGAGTGGCTTCTGATCAGTGAATAAAGTGTCCTAGAACATTGGGGGTGGATATCTCTGTAGCTTTCCATAATGTTTCTTTACAGCACAATCCTATTCATGTCTACTGAGCAGTAATCCTCACTAAGTTCAGTGGGGCTTCCTCCCTCATAAGTGAGTATAGGATTGCGTTGGTGAGCATTCTTTCACAATGCTGGTCTGGCCAAATGTGGTCATTTTATTTCACACAGTATCCCTTACCTTATTTTTACATAGATGAAAACAAACCAATCTGGATGCATGCTGAAGAAAGAGAAGAATGCAAAGTAAGAGGATACCTGAAGCAGAAATTTATTTTTGACCTTATAGCGTTAAAGATAACAATTTAACACACTGTTTGCAATTTAGGGAAAGCAAAAAGATGGCACTACTTTTGGTGAATATGGAGGCTGGTATAAAGCTTGCAAAGTTGATAGGTAGGTACATTTTCCTAAAAACATTTAAAGTGTTAAAATAATAATGTTGTTGACAGTGTGTTGAATTCTGGAAACCTCCAAAGTGAAGATAATTGTAAATGTCCTTATGGAGAAACTTAATAAAGGTTGTATTCAACTAACTTTTATGCACAGTAGACCCAGCAGAATTAGTGGTCATAAATTTACACGAGTCTACTCCAAGTAAAAGTTAATTGAATATAACCTTAATTCGATTAACTGGTCAATTAACCAGATTCAGTTAACTGGTCTCACTAGTGGAAGCTTGCACAAGGACTTTGGCTAGTGCAACAAGGTTCCCACCCCTCGAAATTCGCTGGGGGTGTTAGGTGAATTCCCAGAACAGGTTTTTCTCCAGGTGGAAATGTCTTGATTGTGACTGAAACAGTCATCCAAATAAACTGGTGTTGCAATACTACCTAGAGAGACTCGGCTTTGTGTAAATACCTAGAAAGATAAAATTTGGAAACAGAAGCATAAAGTGACTGGAATATTGTGCAGTATTGGCTAGAAGGCTGGAGCTTCCTACCATGTCAGGAGAGATGCTCAGTGGCTGCTAAAAACCCTACTGGCCGTCCTTTTGTAGAGGTGGTTGTTTGAAATCACTGGCTACAAGTTAAGCCCACCAATACTACATTTTCCAACTTCAGAATGGACTCAGGGTCTTGGATTTATTTTGGGTTAGAGCCTATGGCTGATTAGCATGCTATACCCTTTTAAATGTGTTGGTGGGGAGGGGGGATTATTGTTTTCATAGAATCATAGAATTGTAGAGTGGGAAGGGAACCCCAAAGGTAATCTATTCCAAAATTAATGAATGTTAGAATGATGTTGGATTGAAATTAAGTGGTTACCAGCTGTAATGTAAAGGTTGAGTAATAAGCTAAGATAATCTATAATAAGCTATAACAAGAATTTGCGGAAATAAGATTTGATTTGGAATACAAAAGGGGGAGGTGAGAGGAGGTCTGAGACAGAAGGTGACGGAAATAAGTGATGGGAATCATATTTGTTTCTTTTTGATATTTTTGTATTTTTCTTTTTTGTGTATTATTTGTTTCTTTTTTGTGGTATTTTTGTCTGTATTAAATTGGAAACTCTAATAAATATTTATATATATAATCTATTCCAACTCCCTGCAATGCCAGAAACTCGGGATAAAGCATCCATGACAGATGGCCATTCAACCTCTCCTTAAAAACATCCAAGGAAAGAGAGTCCACAACCTCCCGAGGGTTTTGCTGCCCCCCCTTTTGTTCTTGTTTTTATTCTATGTATTGTGTAAACTGCCCTGAGATCTACAGATACAAATTTAATAAAATAATAAATAATATTTTTAAAGGTATGTTGATGCATGGAGGGGCTTTTCCTCCTTCAGGGAGTGGGAAGGGGCAGCAGAGGAATTGTCACTTGTCACAGTTTCAGTAATCTTAGTTCTTTCATTGCTGCAATATCCCTCTGTTTCTGCTAATTTATCTGTGTTATATAATAGCTTTTTAAATAGTAGCATATGTGAGGAGGGTGTTCTCTCTTGCATTCAAACAGCAAGAGGCAAAAACCAGAGAATCATGCATCAGACTTAAGTGTTATATAGCAGACATTTTTTTGCAAACCTTTGGGACTGGAAAATTGAGCAGGGCTGATAAGGAGGACACTAGGAATATGTGATCTGTGTCTTTGTCAAGGTTACTGCTTCAGAACTAGCCTAGTTATATAATGGACAGCAATAGCTGCAACAATACATGGTACCCTGGCAGAAGGTCTTTCTAGTAAGTAACTTCTTATGCATTTGCAGACCTATTCAGAACTCTTTGTGAGCAGTAAGTGCCCATTATAAATTTATGACGAGCATTGGCTTTTAATGGAATATTCTGCTGTACTTTAGACAGAATTGTTTCAAGTTTGGGAGGCAATGGTCTCCTGCCGGAATCTAACTTTAACACATATTTTGTAGTCCAACAGTTACAACTACATTAAAGAATCTTGGAGCACTTTACAGACGCCAGGGCAAGTTTGAAGCTGCTGAAACATTAGAAGAGGCAGCAATGAGGTCCCGTAAACAGGCAAGTGCTTTGTTATCAAGCGTTTCACTTCTGATAGGGTTAAGCTACAATTATTAGTATTTTGTTACAAAGAATTTGAATTTAACTACAGTGAATCTGAACCTTCTAGAATTTCTGTTTGTACCTCCGCTTGGAAGCCTGCTTCAGTGCAAACCGTGATTTAACACTGATCCTGTGGCAATGCTATATCCTGGTTAAAACATACTGTAGATGAGGGTGGACTTATGCAGATGAGATAGGAGGAAATGTCATGGTTAGGAGATTGTCTGCACTGCCTTTATTGTTTTTCAGAAGCAGATATTGGCAACTTCCATGGGGTGGGGTGGGGGACCACAATGAAGTTTAATATGAACAATCAGAAATATGTAACTAGATTAACACATTCTTTTACTCTGATTTTTTAAAAAATGTTCCCATTAATGATATTATGTTAAAAAAAAATATTCTCACTTTTTAAGAAAATGTGTGGAGAGTAATAATAACTTTTATATAAAATATTTGATACGGCCACATTTGCAATATCGTGTGCAGTTTTGGTTGGCTTCAAAAAGGATGCTACTAAGAACAAGGGCAGAAATCCTGAAACTACCTTTAGTGGAGGATTTTTAAACTGGGGAAGTAAGTAAGGCCAGGATCCAAGCAGTTGTGCATGCCAGCAGAAAGCGCTTCCACTTGAGGAGAGGGGTTTACAGTGGTGCCTCGCAAGACGAAAAGAATCCGTTCCGTGAGTCTCTTCGTCTTGCGGTTTTTTCGTCTTGCGAAGCAAGACCATTAGCGGATTAGCGCTATTAGCGGCTTAGCGGATCAGCTGATAAGCGGCTTAGCGGATCAGCTGTTAAGCGGCTTGGGGAAAAGGGGGGGGGGAGGGAAAAAAACCGCAGGAACTCGCAAGACATTTTCATCTTGCAAAGCAAGCCCATAGGAAATTCGTTTTGCGAAGCACCTCCAAAACGGAAAACCCTTTCGTCTAGCAGGTTTTCCGTCTTGCGAGGCATTCGTCTTGCGGGGCACCACTGTACAATGTTTCCATTCTCACAGCAGCCCTCTGTCCTGCTTCAAAGGGTCTCCTGACCTTCAGGAACATATTTGGACTGTGTATGTGCACCTGTGCATGTGTGCTGAAGTGGAAGGGTGGGAAACAAAAGCACAAATGGTTTGCAGAGAATTCCATATGCAGCCCCTTGAACCCAGCCTAAGTTAACGGAATTGACAAACCTAGTTAGAATATAGTGGGTTGTTGGTCTGAAATTATCACCTTCAGACAAATTAGTCAAAGCATGTTACTTTGACTAGAACATTAATTTTGTTGGTGTAGATAATATGCATATAATATTTTCTCCTCAAACTTGCCTGTTTAATTCTGTAGTATGTGCTTCATGGTTATGCTTCATATACAGCTAATGGGTGCTTATTTATTCGGTAATGTTTTGTAGACTCCGTAGTAACTTGATGATAATTGCTCTTCTCACTCATGGCACTGAACTACTTGGTGCAAAGTAAAATGTCTGTTTCCCCTTTACTTGGCTCACAGGGTCTTGATAATGTTCACAAACAGAGAGTTGCTGAAGTGCTCAATGACCCAGAAAGTATAGAGAGAAGGCGAAGCCGCGAGAGCCTCAATGTTGACGTGGTAAAGTATGAGAGTGGCCCTGATGGAGGAGAGGAAGTGAGTATGAGCGTAGAATGGAATGGGGTAAGTACAGTACACAGTGTAAGAAAAAAACCAAACCTAGATTGGCATAGCAGTTAAGTTATCATTCTATTGTGTATTCAGGGTTGTTCTTGGCTCATAAGCACCTGTAGTTTTTAATGTAAGCAAAAGCAATAAGATCTTGCTTTTGAGGGTAGGTTCTGACCAATTAAGCTTAAATTAAGAAAAACTCACTAAAATTTGGATTTAGATAGAAGTGTTTGAATGCTGATTGAATGTCCTGGTTAATGTATAGGACCTAATCCTTACCAGTGGTTTGTTTTATTACTGGATGCAACAGGATGGCAATTTGTTTACTTTATTATCCCCCCCCTCTTTTTTAATATCCCCCTTTGTTTCAGAAGATTTCCTTTTTCTCTGGTTCACTAGAAAGCACTGCTATGCAATTAAATGGAATTGGTATGGAGAATTAAACCAAAAAATACACACAACATAGGTTTCTGGATGCAAGTTTCTTGCTGTTTCATGGCATCATGATGGTGCAAACATAAAATCTACCCATCTGCTGATGACAAATTGCTGCTTTCCATTTACCTATGGAAGCCTGCCAGATCCTTGATTAAAGTGAGGCCTTTCCTATCTCACAATGTCTAGTTCCACTGCTTAACATGAAAGGTGTGCCACTGGTTACAATAACAAAACCTTTCTAAAACTTCCCATCACTGTTTAACATGTGTCTGTGAACCTGCTTGTTATTTGGTGTGAAACCAGTTCAGGATTTTGGTAGTACTGAGATGGTTACTACTTTTGATTTCGGTTATATTGGGCACTGGGCACATACATGGAGTGCTCTGAGGTGCAAATTGCCAGTGTCAGCCTTGTGGTGGTTTAGTTATGCAGTACACGTTTAGTCAGATTGCAGTAGTCATTGTTTTTCTAAGTTTGTTTTGTGGTGTGTAGGTTCTGTTTCATAGTGGAATACTTGTCAGCTATAACTCTGTCATTTGCCAGAGCTTTAGGATCCTAAAGGCTGCTGTAGCTGTCTATATTTTTTGCTCTTTTGATGCAGAAAAAGGTTTCTCTTTCCACTGTTTCTCAGATTGGCTTTGGTGTGTGTTGTCCTAAGACAGTCAATCAGCATATAATACAAATATTATCACCTTAATACTTCCTTAATTTGTCCCCTTGGCACTAGAACTGTGTACTGTACTCTTCCCTTTTTTCTTCTGTAGTTGGCATGCCTTCAAATTGTCAAGTGTGAGGGAAGCATTTTTCCCCATCCATTTTGTGTTTTAATTAAAAAGCATGCAGATGTGGGGTTGACAGGGGCATTCAAGAAAATAACTAAACAGTATTTCTAGGTCAGTGACATTCACATTTGATAAAACTCAGAAAGTGAACTTTTCCAGAGTGGAATGTTCCACCTTTAAAATAATGTGGCATTAATGGGTTTCTATTTCGTTTAGGTTTGCATGTCCACTTTTTCACTCCGTTTTGGTTACTTTCATGTTCAAGTTCTAAACTGAAATTGGTTTTCTTCTACATTTCCCCCATTTCATGTTGGCATTCTTACTTTTTCTAATTTTGCAGGTGCTCAGTTCTGCTCATTTCTTCACCATGATAGTAATCTAACAATTAATATTAATATTTCATCTCATTTTGTATCCCATCCTTTCTTTCTCTGTAATGCTCATGACAGTCCAGTAGCTTCCAAACTGAGGCAAAGGGCAGCCCCACATAGAACACATAGCAGTAATCTAGTGTTGAGGTTGCCAAAGCATAGAGTGCTGTGGCCATGCTGTCCTTATTCAGGCATGACTAGTATACCAGTTATGGTAAAAAGCACTCCTAGGTACTGAGGCCACTTGGGCCTCTAGTTCCAATGATGACCCAGGGAGTACTTTCAATCTATGTGCCTGTTCTTCAAGCCAGAATGTAACCACCTCCAGAACTGGTAACTGGCCTACACCCCAGATGAAGCACTCACCCACAAGGACTCTGTCTTGCCAGGATTGTTTAAGTTTTCTAAATGCCGTCCAGTCTACTGCAGCATTTAAACGCTGGCCTTGGGATTGCAAGCGACACCTGACTTGGATGTGCTAATCAAACTTCGTTCCAAATCCCCAGCTTCCAACAGCTTCATATCAATGTTAAAAAGCATGGGAGGGGCCAGGTTGGCAGCCTGTGGCATCCCATAGCATAAGTGCCAGGGGGCTGATGGGCAGTTCCCCAGTGCTACTCTCTGAAACAAACTTTGCAGGTAGGAACAGAACCACTGAAGTACAGTGACCCCATTTGCCATAAGCCAAAGCTGATTCTGCCTACTTGGTGCTTTTCACTTACGACTATTACATGCAAGGGTAGCCAATGTGGTGCCCTCCTGATTTTGTGGATCCTCAGCCAACTCAGTTGGTGGTCAGAGATTATAGGGGTTGGAGCCCACAACACCTGGAGGGCACAATATTGGATGCCCGTGATTTAATGATTAGCATTAGTGGTTTGATAGCCACTGAATGGAAACTTCCATGTATGGGTCAAAGTGCCTCAGCCGCATGCAAAAGGCTCTTTGGGTCCTTGCCATAGATTCTCTTTTCTGCATTAGCATTCATTGTTTTACAATCTCGAATCATCTCAGTCCATTTACTGGCATGATTGTGTAAGGGTTTTAAAAACTGTTTACCTCCAGGAAAGCACTTTTCAGCAGATCTTCTCCACTAAGGAACACCTGTGAATAATAATAATAATAATAATAATAATAATAATAATAATAATAATAATAATTAATACCCCGCCCATCTGGCTGGGTTTCCCCAGCCACTCTGGGCAGCTTCCAACAAAATATTAAAATACAATGGTCTGCTAAACATTAAAAGCTTCCCTAAACAGGGCTGCCTTCAGATGTCTTCTAAAAGTCTAGATAACTATGTGGCATGTTTGTGGACACATAGGCACTGGGCAGTCCCATTAGATCTCACTGTTGTTTCATGTGAGCTCAGAATACGTTCAGTATTAAGGGGAGCTTGTCTGCAGTTTCTAATCTCATTAAAGAACCCCTACTAAATTCTAGGGAACTTCAGCATTCCCAGGAACGAGGTTGGGAAATCCTCACTCTAATGAAACACTAAATCTTTGTAATATGGGTTGGTTGATAGTGCTTTTGGAGTGGGCACATCTCACTTATTTCATAGAAGTTAAAGCTTACATTGATGCACCTTGTCCCAATTGATTTATTTTCATCACTTTTTATTTTGGCTTGTGTAGTTTTTAAAACTGGAATCTCGCATGCCATAATATACACCTTTGGTTTAAAGTAACGTATCTGCTTTCCTTTATTAAACACAGGAATAGGATTTTATATATATTTAAGGAAAATATATTGATTCCTTTAAAAGTTCAAAGTCCTGCGCAATATAGAACCTAGAATAAAAGACCACAGAAGGTTTGCGGTCCTCCATTGGCTTTCTTTTGCATTATGGATACTATGAATTTTTAAAGCTGTTGTCTCTGCTGATTTTGAGAATTTGTAAGCAACATTAGCAGGTGACCTAGAAATACTGTTAAGACTAACAAGCTCAAAATGGAAAACTGTTGAACTTCTCCCCACAACAGTTTCATTCAGTTTTTTCTCTCTCCATTTCTGTCCGACAGGCCTAGATGCCTTTTCTGATTCTTACACTGTCTCCTGCATGGCGGGCGTGCAGCATCTTCAAGCTCTAACTTCTCTCCACTACTGACTGCTGTGTATTTAGCAATCCCTTAAGATCCTTGTCAGAGCTGCACTTCTTGTAAAAATGGCCACTTCTTCAGTGCTGGTGTCTCTCTCTCTTTGGGGCAAGGGTTCCTCTTTCTTTCCTGTACATGTTTAGCTTTGCCAGATATGTATCTAGTCTTACAAAATGTGGTGTTAATAACCATTTGCTGTGTAACAGATGAGAATTAACAAAACTAAGAATGAACTTGATAAGTAGCTGTTTCACTATGATGAAAGGTAGTTTAAATTATCACACAAGGTGTTATTAAAATGGCATGATGGTGACCTTTACAGAATATACAGGTGGGGTTTTTTATTTAAAAAAAGCAAGGCATGTGCTCACAGTGCTTTAAAGTGTATTTAGAGACCTATCACATGGGTTAACATCAATATGGAACTCTGGATGTCTTCACTTATGCTTATCCTAAAGTAGCAGTGCTGTTTAGTCTTCATGTGAAAGTTCAGCAGTTACGCTTTTCTCTACTAATCTTGGTGTTGGGTGACTTTGTGTATTTGTCTTTCTAACTTCTAATAAACTCACTCCAACTGATGCCTGTTTCTGTCTGCTGCGTAGTACTTTGAATTCTGCATAGCTACTGTAGGAAAGGAGGCTTTCTAGAAACTGCAAGGCACTGTTAACTTGCAGTTAAGTGCACATGGATTTCTTTGTCAAGCAATAAATATAATAGGTCTTTGGCCATACAAACTTGACTTCTGGAAAAATAAGAACTATTAAAAAAAACTGTCTCCAAATACTGTACTATAAAATAAACTAATGTAATGTGAAGCAAGCTCTAGATTCACATTTTATCTTTCTGGAACACAGTTAAGGACACAAAGTAGAATAACTTCACTATGGAACTTAATGCTTGCATATGCTTTTGTTCTTGTTTATATGCATGTTTATTACATATTGCCCAAGTTAGAGTGAACGAATTCATTAAACATGTAATGCTACTGCTTGGTGGTGGTCTTTTACTGTATTCATGGTTAGCATGGAGTGGTGTGGTGGTCCTGCAAATAAAAACTTTATATATCCTGTAAGAAACTGCACCTGTCCATAAGGTTTTAATATACATTTGTTAATTTTGTATTTTATCTGTGAGGGACTTAGGAGTTTAATCTCTTGTTTCTTTAAGGAGGTGTACGCCTTCAGGACCTTCTCCTGAGTAAGCTTCATTGAGATGTTGTGGAGCTGTGTAACTTCTCATCTCAATGAATCTGGTGGCATAGGGGGGGTAATATTGGACTGTGTCCGGAAGAATACTTGATAAATACAAATAATGCTTTTCATTAGATTTCTGGTGCTCATCTCAGAGCACCAGAGAAGGTAACAGCAAATTTAAAAAACACACCATTAAATTTTGTTTGAAATTAAGTGATACAATTTTGTTCCTACCATTTAATGGTAGCAAAGTAAGAATATTGGACTGTAGTTGTAGCAACTGCTGAACTGTGACAGAAGGGCAAAGCTTTTGCAGTTTTAAATGTGCTCATTTTTTTCAGGATGGTACGGGATCTCTAAAACGCAGTGGCTCCTTTAGCAAACTTCGTGCTTCAATTAGACGCAGCAGTGAGAAGTTGGTTAGAAAGCTGAAGGGAGGAAGTTCACGAGAGAGTGAACCAAAGAACCCCGGGTAATTATTTATTTCTAGATGTGCTGGAACGCTTGGTGCTGTACCCATCATGCTGTATAATGGCTTTTTCTGCTGTATCTCGTGCGTGAATTGCAGCATAAAATCTGACGGCAGATCTCGCAGAAATGTAATACAAAGGATGTTTGTAGCACTTGTTATAAGTTAGTCCTAACAGCTGGAAAGATTGTTCTCTGTACTTAACAATGTGATTGTAAACAGTGGCTCTGTAAAAGCAAAACTTCCAATGTTATGTAAACTCCAGAAAGAATTGCCCCAGAATTACCTATTCTGTCTTGCCACACAGGAAAAATATTGATGCACTTCGCTGAATTTCAGCAGTTTCCCCTTTAACAATATTAATTCTGAGAACGGAGTTAGGGCATATTTGGTTCAGAAGAACTTAACATACATTTATGAATGTGTGTGTATAAATGTGATTGCGATAGATTATTGAAATGCTTCATGTTTACTTAACTGGATAAATATTTGCACTTTCATTCAACATTTTTTACATACTAATATCAGCCATTCTACTTTCTGCATAGAACACAAGTGTAAATTATTGTTGAAATGAAAATGAAGTAAAATACATCAGCCACTCCTTGACATACACCAGAAATATGAATGGTACTAGTACTATACCAATAAGTCTTCCTCTTGATACTTGTTTATACATGGATCATGTGACTGGATTTGTTGTGCAAAACAGTCAGCTATCCAAGTTTTGTTCTCCATGATGTGTATGTGCAGAGATTAATTTCAGAAGAACTGCAGAAGCAGGTAAATAGCCACTGTTCTCTAAATGGGAACTAATCAGTATTAACAGGAACCTTTTTTTAGGCTTGAAGATATTTTTGATGCTTGTATTCACTGAAGTTGAATACTATCACTGCTGTACAAGTTGCAGTGTTAGTTTTATTGTAAGACGTCAGCCGGCCTTGTAAAATGACCACTTGATTAGTACAAACCAATGCTCATAATATAGTGTACAAGATTTAGTGTTACACAGAACTCTGCAGGTTGGCAGTTCGGGAGGAGATCCTCTAAAAAGGGAAAAAATAGTTATTTTGAGTTGAATTATAGTATTACGCATTTGTCTGCAGATCATTATGGAAGTTCATAGAATCATAGAGTGGGAAGGGTCCTGGAAAGTAATCTAGTTCAATCCCATGCTAATGTAGGAAATCCATTGTTGCAGCATCCCTGATAGGTGGCTTAAAAACCTCTAAAGAAGGGGAGTCCACTTCTTTCCAAGACAATCTTCCCCACTATTGAACTGCTTATTTGTAAGAAAGTGCTTCCCTCCTAACGGAGGAGAGGGGTTTATTGTTTTGTTTTTGTTCTTGTTTTTATTAATTATTTTGTGTTTTTAACTTGTATTTTTATATTGTGAACTGCCCTGAGATCTATGGATGAAGGGCAGTATACAAATTCAATAACTAAATAATATTTAACCCAAATCCACTTGTAATTTAAAGCTCTTTGATTCGGTCCTACCCTCTGGAGCAACAGAAAATAAATCTGGCTCATAGAATTGCAGAGCTGAAAGGGATCGCAAGGGCCATCTAGTCCAACCCCCCGCAGTTCAGGAATGCAGTTTCATCCATCTGAAAGTTCTTCAAGTATTTGGACATAATTCAGCAGTTTAGAAGCTTCGTCTAGAATTCCATACCACCCAAAGTGATAGTTCTTTTTTTTCAAAACTTCTTAGTTTTTATTTTAAGTATCTTCAATTAAAGATAGGGAAAAACATGAACGGATAGATTGTGTATTATCCAGTGTGTAACCTTAGTCTTGCATTCTTCATTGTGAATATTGATTTGTCCTAATGAAAGCGGTTTTCTACCAGTCTCTACAAATATATAGAACTCTG
Source organism: Podarcis gaigeae (assembly GCF_964106915.1). Classification (NCBI taxonomy): domain Eukaryota; kingdom Metazoa; phylum Chordata; class Lepidosauria; order Squamata; family Lacertidae; genus Podarcis; species Podarcis gaigeae. The sequence continues at coordinate 14,444,637 of NC_139678.1, read as the reverse complement.
AACAGTTACATATTGGTGTTGCTCTGAAGAATTTTAGCTAGACATTTTAGGTTCCCCACCCCATGTGTGCAGTCAGAAGCTTTCCTACTTTTCCAGATGTCCTCAGGTATAGACTAGGATACAAAGAGCCACTTTAGCCATTGCAAAATGATTTCAACACTCCCAGCAAGGAGTTTTGACTTTGATTCCCCCCAGCCATATCACATAAACTGCTTTTGAAACACCTGGCTTTTTAAGAGCCTTCATGCTTTTTAGGGTGCTGTTGATGAGCAACCAAGGTCCACAGGTGCAGAGAACTCACTGTGTGGTTCTTTGGATCTAAGCTATATATTTGCGGGGGGGGGGGGGGCTGTCGTCAGGCTGAATTGAGGAAGGAGCCAGAAGATAAGCAGTCTCTCTCAGCACCTTCATGTCTGTAATCAACTATTACTCAATTAACTTTTAACTACTATCCCCACAAAGTGGTGGTATAATTTTCTGATTAACTACTAATCCCTAAAACTGAAAGCTGGAACCTGATTCATGGTTAACATTTGGTTTACTGTTCTTCTGAACATTTAAGGAAACCCAGACTCTCTGTGAGCGTAGTGATATAATCAAGCAAGACTCCTACCTCAGTGACACCTTCTCGAAGGAGATTTCAGATGTGCTGCAATAATACTAGTGCTATTAACCAGTTGTAGATTCGAATGCAAAGGGAAATGCTGAAAATCATAAATAAACCAGTTCTCTTCAGTCTTGCCGCAAACTTGAAAAATGTACAAGTGCACTTGCCAAATTTTTAATGGTCACATATAGCTAGTTAACTTTTTGTTCTAAAATTACTAAATTTATATAGGGACAATTCATGGACATGATGAAACACTGTATTTTTGTTTGTTCATTATTTAACATTTCAGCATTGCATCTGTGGATTTTTACTTTTTATTAATTTTTTTATTTGCTTAGAATTTGAGTTTTGTGTTCATGCTCTATGTGGTGCGTTATGTATATTTAGTTAACGTTTTTTTCGCTTTACTGTATTATTTTTTATATAAATAAATAACACAGGTGTCAACGCTGCATGGCTTGCTGCTTCTTTGTGTTGCTAACACTTGTGTTGCGTTTAAAAACGTGTGCATTGTAGTTTTTGGAGGCTTTTTAAAAAAAATATTGCTTAAATAAAATCATAGTGGCACTGACACTGTGTAGGTGCAGCCATAAATATTATGCCCAACTATACAAGCATGTATAACTTCATTCATAATCTTTATTTTGATTGCCAGGTTACAGATTTATTATAGTCTAATGTCTGCATAATTTTTAAGGATGAGAAATCCCACTGACTTCAGTGTTGTGTACACTTGTTGGGACTTTTAGACGAACCCTGAGCCATTTTCACTTTGAACAACCAGCTCCTTTTCCTCCCTGGCTAGCAAGAGTCTCAGTTTTAAGAACAAAACAATCTATTATGTGGCACAGAGGGCTGCTCTTTGAGAACAGTGCTTTTACACCCTGCAGTTTGATGCAGATGGGTAGAACGCTTGTCAGGCTTGGCCGTTGCCTTCTGATTAACCTGTATCAGCATGTCCCCTTCTCCTAATTTGTCTGTGAGACTAAATAATTTGGATCGCCATATTCTTGCAAAAGTGTGAGGGGGTTTCAGTGTAGGTTTCTCAGCAAGGTTCCCTGTCCTGCAGTTTACCAAGTGGCTAGTGAGAGCAGTCCTGTTTTCTAGAGCTGTCAATGGGACAGGTAGTTTCTTCTACACATAGGAAATAGTATACAACTTTTACTCATAATAGACTCATTGACATCACCGAAACCAATTTAAATGTGTCCATTAATTTCAGTGAGTCTACTCTGTGTAAAAGTTAGTTGCACATTAAGGGTCTGCCTGCAAAGAATTCATTTTGGGATTAGCGTGACTGTTTTGATGCAGCATTGAGAAAAAGATTTGGAAGCTAATGTTATGGAGAAATATTAATTGCTCATGCATTGCTCTGCAATATAGGTGGTGGCTACTCATCTTACGATGAATGCTACCTAGATTTTTTGAGGCACTTTAAATTGCAATATGGTTAAATGTTGGATAACTTCTTTTAAAAAAATCCTTGAACCACTATGGGTATAACTTCACATACTTTTGTAATACATATATTGCAGCTATAAATTTGTTAGTTGTTGATGTGGCAGTGTATTAACAATACCCTCTGAAACTGAGAGCTTCATTTGACGATTGTTAGAATAGCAGAGCTTTCACTGCCTTGCACAAGTTTCACCCCACAATCCAGGCAAGACAGAGATTGTATTATCTATCCCATTCTCCATTAAAGTTATAAATCATACCAAAACTTTGAATATGCAAGCCTTAATTATGTAGAAGCCCACCAAGGGCTCTGGTTAAATGCTCCTTTTTGATGGCTTTGCTAATGCTACTTATACAACTTTATCTTGGGTAGCTTATTGATTTTTATTTTTTCTAAGAGACTGGTCACCTCTCAGATTAAGATCCAATTTAGTAACTGACATTCTGCAGATGGAATGACATCTAGTGTTTCCTGAATGTTTTTGGTGACTTAGTTTTGATGTATTTTAGATTAAGGAAGATGCATGTGCGCCAAATGTTGTCTTTTAGAAGATACTAGGAGTTACGTTGCAGTAAAATTCTTGTTGTATACATATGTGTTCAAAGCACTCCATTTCAGCCCTTCTTATTGGTTTATCCTTGCATGTTCACTGTCCAGCATGAAGCGTGCCAGCTCACTGAATGTTCTTAACATGGGTGGCAAGGCAACTGAAGATCACTTTCAAGTAAGAAGCCCTATCATATTCTTAATGCAAGTAGATGGTACTGGCAGGGCTTAGATTGAAGAATTGGATCGGTCACTAAAATGGCAGCAGTTTTGGATTATTCCTAGTTCTGATTTCAAACATTCAGTCGGCTGTTTAGAGACTGGACCATATGACACAATGTTTGGCAGTACACTGTGATGAACTGCTTTGCACATTTTTTGCTATGTGAGCCAAAATCCTTAAAAAGAAAAAGTGGCAACTCTGTAAACAGCTGCTTGCATGTGTGAATGGGTCTTGTCATGTACTGATATTGTAAGTAATTCAAAAATATTCCTATAAACATCCTGTAGAGTCCGATAGCACCTAGTGGAAACACCAGATACTTGGGCCTTACGGAAAACAGTGGGCTAGATAGTAAAACTGTTCCCAAACTCTATGCCTCAGGATACACTTGGGAATTGCATGGGTGAATGCTTCTTATCTATTATATCTGCTCACATGAAAATCCCATGGGAAAATATGAAAAAGTCATATTTCCCTCCTGGGAAAATATGAAAAAGTCCCATTGGGGTGAACAAGCTTACATTTTTTCAGGCCTAAAACTACTCTTATCTGCTCCACCTGGAGCTGCTCTTAATAAGGGATCAGAGACTTGATACTGGCATAGAAGTTAGCTACCTGCCCTTGCACAAGTGGGAGTAGGCAGGACACACCACACCTGTCTTGTAGTATATTAAAAAGTGCTAACAGAGGCTGATTGAGCTCTTGAAAGCTTGAGCCCCACTTGGCAGAGTGGCCGCTGTGGCTCACTTCATGCTGTGAGCTATCAAGAGAGTCAAGAAAGTCCATTTCAGGATAACATCCCTATCTCTAGCTTTGAAAACCAAGAACAAGTGGGAAAACTGTTCTTGGCTGCTTAGGAATGCAATCTCCCTTTCTCAATTTTGTGAAAAGATGAGCACCTTTTGGGACGTGTTACAGTAATTGCATGCTGTATTCTTCCACATTGTATAGTGTTGAAAAGTTGGCCTGTGAACAGCATACAGGACATTATTGCAGCTTAATAAATGTCAAATAGGAATAGTTGCTGTGAGCTTTCCAGATAATGAGCATAGACAGAGACTTGCACAGTTGAACTAGAATTAGTTCTAAGTGACACTGGCCGGAATTCAGTTTGGGTACTAGGGTTTTTCAGTTTTCATCTTCTCTACTGGAGGCCCTTGCCTTCACCTGAAAAAGCTGGGCTTCCAGAGCAATTTGATCCAGCACATGGTTTTATAGATGGCAAGGAATACCAACTGCTTCCTTGAATGAAAGCAGAAGAAACTGTGCTGACACAGGCCTCTTTAGAAACTAGGCAGCATTTTTTTTAATAAGGGTTACTTTTAAAAGTTCACCTACTGAGTGCTTGCTGATGAAAAAAAAAATACTGGGGTGACATTAGGGCAAGCCAAGGCTGCAAAACAGTAGCCCTTGCATATCATTTGCCTGAAATACACTTCTCATGTGCCAAGATCCTAGCCTGTATTTCATATAACACCTTCACCAAAATTACTAGTGTTCTGTATTGTGCCTCTTAACTAACACATAACAGCAACTAACTTGTGTGAAGAAGTAGCGACTGCTTCAGTACTAACCTGATGCACTTGTCGAAAAGTTTACACAAAGGAAAGGGAGCGAGTCTGTAAAGTAGCATTTCCAGTTGTTCAAAATGTTACTGTGTTAAGTTCCAAAAATAAATCCATGAAACACAATCCAAATACTTTGAGGAAAAGAAATTCCGCTGTTTTCTGGGTTATCTTAACATATGAAAAAATAAATGGCAATTGAGAGGTTTTTATTCTGAATTCTTTAATCAGCACCAGATCTTTAATACAACACCAGAGAGAAGTGTAATAGGGAGGATTCCTGCCTTGAGAAATTAACTGCTGAGGCAACCTGATCTCATGGCATGGATGCTGTGCTACTCTTAACATGTTCCAATAAATACGCATTCTTCTTACACAGAGTTTTTTTTGTGCAGAAAACTGTATTTTTAAAAAATGGCTGTCAGTCAATATTTCACCTTCTGGGTCAAGTACATGACACAGCACATACACACAGAAAATTGCAATAAATTGTATTGGATAAGGTGAAGCATCAGCTGCTACTGCTTTCAGAGTACAGCATTTTGTATTCTTTTAAGTTGGCCAAGGTTGCTCTGAATTTCACCACTTACAAGGCATCTGTCTCCCATGCTAGGAAATGGCTTATTCATAATGGCTGTGACACAAAAGACCATATATAGTGGGGGCTCTATTACGGCCCCTCCTCATGCTCCTGGAAGAAACAGTTCTGAAGGTTGGAGAGGACTTGTCACTCATATGCACACACACTGCCTTTGGCAGTCTGGCCATGAGATTGGAAGCATTTATTTTCAACCAACTGTGTTAGAATTAGTAAAACGAACTGTGTTCTACTGTTTGTCCCAACAAGCCGAACTTTTAATTTCTGATCCTGGCTTGTTCAGATAAACCATGGTTGAAAATGGACATTGATGCACTGGTGGGGAGGGGAGGGCAGTGGGCTTGTGTCTCTGAATGCTAAACCATGGCTTAGCATTTTGTCCAAACCAGAGCTTTGTGGGGAGAGCTAACTGTTCATGTTCAGAGTTCTTTCTGTTCCTGCTTGGATTAGAAATACAATGCAGGCACTGATAAAGATGGTAAGAATTATTCCCATTCCAAACTGGAGCAAAGTTTCTTATTCATATATTAAACCACTTTGAAACTTGGTTTTTTAAAAAATTCAAACTAATGGTAAATGAAAAATACTTCTCTGCTTTGGTCTTATTCTTGATTCTTATTATTCATTGTTCTTTTGTTTTTCTCCAGCGTTTGTATTTTAAATGGTTAGGATTGTTTTAAACTGTGCATAAACTCTTTCCATTCTTTTTCCCCATGCAGGGACGAACTAATTGTCTGACAGACTCAAGAGCTCTGAGTGCCAGTCACACTGATTTGGCCCACTGAGGTTCTGGGACAGATGCTAGCTAAACAAAATTCCCTTGTGAATTACAAAGCACTGAGGTTCAAAGTTTTTGGGTTCCCTGTTACGGTCTTTCTAGAATCATCTAGGTTAGAGATGTCGTTGAGAGGACTGTTGTTCCTAGGCCTTAAAATGTGACATTAAAAAAAGGCCTCTAGAGACTTGCTTCTTTGTCAAATATAGAGATGGTTGCTAGATACCCTGTGCTGACCCCTTGGAACCAAGTGGGATTAGCACTGCCCACTAGCTCAAACCAGGAATTTAGTTGCCTCCTGGAAACTTTTCATGGGTGTTCCCAGAAGTTGGTTCAGTTTTCAAGTTCCTTCCTCTGGTAATTCTCTCTGGGGTGTATTCTTTAAGGCCCAAATTTGTTCATTCTCTCCTATTTCCTCTCACCTTTTTTTTTTTTTTTGCTCAGTTTCTCTTCTTTGGTGATCAGATCACCTTTCCTTGATTCAGATTTTTAAATGCTCCTTTTTCTTTGCACCCCTTCCACCCTGTTTTACAAAGACTTCTCGTAATTCTGGTCGGTTCCAGCCACAACCAGAGTATTGGTGGCTGTCGTGTTATGTTTACTTTCCTTGTGATTTAATTGCTACTTGGTGTGTGTGCTTGTGAACATTAAACCAATTAAGTTAATGAATTTTAATGATACAATTACATTGCAATTGATTGAAGCAGTAGCACTGAAGATACGCTCTCCACTTCCTGCTTTAAGCCTTGTTTTTTGTGCCTTTCACTTCAATGCTTATTGCGTACTTGGTTTCTAGAACCTCTCTCAGGCTTACGGTATATTTTCAAGGCCTGTTTCTCCTAATCCTGCACCCCCCACCGTGGAGTTTTCCCCTATGATTCTGCTTGGGAGCTCAGCCACATTGACATTTCGTTGACCTCCATGATTTTCTATCTCTCTGACTTTCTTGGTGTGCACTCTGATGGTTACCAAAGGATTCTTGGACGAAATGCGCAGAATTAATTAGAAGATTGGACCAATGGAAGTTTTTAACTGATTGTTTAATTAAACTATTCTGCAAAGTTAATAGCATAAGAACTGGTCTACTGTACAGTTCATGCAGAATTGGGAAGTTACTCAGTCTTTTAGACAGCTCTTCTACCTTTCCTTTGGACACTACTCGGCAAGAGTGGCCTGAGTGATGCTGAGAGAAGGGTGATTCGGATAGTGAGGAAGAGGCTTCTCCCACAGTGATGGAGTGGTCTTGTACCAAATATAAACTCACTCTCTGTGAGCATCAGGGGATCACCCTACCGACTGCTGCCCACCCCCCTCACTCCACGGAGAGGGCACGGCACTCTTTGGGTGTATGCAGAACCTTAAGAGCTGTTGCCAAAACTCATCTATTTAGACCGACTTCTTACTCGCTTTCCTCCTCCCCTTGAAGCTGAGCTAGGAACTCTTCTCCCCTTGCCCTTGCCAGGTGGATTAAGTCTTATGACAGCCAAAGGTTTAGGGTGCCAAAACACAACACAGTTCCAATTAAACAGCGGCTGCAGCAGCCTTTTCAGCAAGTGCTCCGCCGCTGACAATCCAAAAACATCTACACCACACTTCAAAATGGACCACAACCATGGTGGCCTTTGGACAGCAGCTACTTCAGCGTGTGCTCCCTCTTTCTTAGACATCCATTACCACCTTAGACATGATCACCTTTTGAACATCCCCATCGGGGTCCAGAAGGCCAGCATGGGAGATGGGTCCACTGCACTCACCAGAAAGGCAATGGCATCTTGGACTCAGGGCCCATGCCCTACTGTGTGGCTGGCATGCCTGGGAAGTTCAGGAAGGTCATTGGCACACACCACCTTAATAATCTTTACCCCTGACCTATCCTTGTTGTTGTTTAGTCGTTTAGTCGTGTCCGACTCTTCGTGACCCCATGGACCAGAGCACGCCAGGCACTCCTGTCTTCCACTGCCTCCCGCAGTTTGGTCAGACTCATGTTTGTAGCTTCGAGAACACTGTCCAAACATCTCATCCTCTGTCGTCCCCTTCTCCTTGTGCCCTCCATCTTTCCCAACATCAGGGTCTTTTCCAGGGAGTCTTCTCCTCTCTTTCATGAGGTGGCCAAAGTATTGGAGCCTCAGCTTCACGATCTGTCCTTCCAGTGAGCACTCAGGGCTAATTTCCTTAAGAATGGGGAGGTTTGATCTTCTTGCAGTCCATGGGACTCTCGAGTCTCCTCCAGCACCATAATTCAAAAGCATCAATTCTTCGGCGATCAGCCTTCTTTATGGTGCAGCTCTCACTTCCATACATCACTACCGGGAAAACCAGGGCTTTAACTATACGGACCTTTGTTGGCAAGGCGATGTCTCTGCTTTTTAAGACCTATCCTTAGTTACGGCTTTTATCTTAGCTTGGCAAAACTGCAAACTGAAGCCGCTTCCGGGAGCACTAATCACAAAAGTTCCTAGGAGGCGATTAAATTCCTGTCTCAAGCTAGTGGCCAATGCTAATCCCACCTGGGTGGCACAGATATACACCCGTCAGGTGAGTCCAGTCATCACAAAGCTGTGTTACAGATCTCCCTGTTGCAGCCTTCAAAAGCAAGGGGGAAATGTACCCCAATGAAAATGTACTGAAATCTAAAGGAGTGCAAATGTATCCTTGGGATGTGCTGTTTTAAAAGCTGTTAAGGGGATAGTGTGTTGACTATTTATAATTTTGATGGAATGACTGAGAGCTGAATTAAGTTTATCACTGTATAAAACCAGGATTGTGTACAGTTAGCCTTGCACCATCAGCTATCAGAATGTGCAGAGAGTTCGTCTGACTAGTGATTGGGCTTCAAGGTTCTTTAATAAGTAGAAGAAAATGCTAGTGGAATAGAGAAGCTCTAAGACAGAATTTCAACATGGTGGTTGCGGCCTTCTTGGGCCTAAAAATCAGTGGAAAGAGGTGCAATTCTTTTTAAACTGAGAGGGAAGAACACAAGGAATAGGCTGGTTGGGAAGCCAACCACCTTTTGAGTCTTTCCAGTCACTCAGAGCACTCCTGTTTTCTCCAAGATGGAAATACTGTTACTGTTGTCTCTTGAGTTTCAAACCTCTGCCACTGCTCAGAATGGGAACAGGAGGAAACTGAAGCATATTGGACTGTTACACTGTGAAGCAGCTGCTGTGGATAGGGGCCTTGTTGGAAATTTGCTACTAATAATGTCAAAGTTGTACTGGATAGCTGCTACTGGCAGGCTGTTTATTAATAATCTAATTGCCTGGTGTACTTTGTGGGTGATGCACTGTCTATTCTCAGGGGACCAACTTGGGAAGAGGAAATGCTTCAGCATTTTGGTTTTACAGTCAGTCTAATAAAATGAGTATACTTTTCAAGTCTGTCTCCATTTTGCAGAGCTATTAATTGAAGGCAGAAAGGAGAGAAAGAAAGTCTTTGTGAGTCACGGCTATATGGTAGCAAAGGTTGCTCTCTGGCCAGTAGGAATAATCAGACAAGATTAACATCATTTAGTCATAGGATAAGAGGAAAGCAGTTTTATTAGATTGAGCTGAAAATATTTAATGTTGCTAAAAGTGCTTACCTATTTTGCAGAATTCTTTTTTTAAATAGGCAAGCGACTTGTCTACAGAGAGTGCATCTGTCAAGGTTTGTGTGTTGAGGTATATCCATTGAATTTTAAATGACAATAGCTGTGTGGTAATGTCCTGAGACCCAGTGCTGCTAAATGGGTAGAATTTTGGGACAGATTGTTGCAAACCACTGAGAATTTTACATGCCTATTGGTAATAGGGGTTCTTCCATTCTTCACCACCCTGGTCCTGATAGAATAGAAATTGGCTTTGGCAAGTTCGTGTATTGAGAAGCTAATTGTACTTCTCATCTAGTACAAGCACTCCATCCCTAACTGTCAAGCAACCTTGGGACTATTATAAACGTAGTACGCTTGGGCTATTAATTGTCCCCCATTGTTCCTTGAAGATGTCGCCATTTGGCATTCCTGCCTCTGAAGGCCACAGGTGCTTCTAATGTTCCTGTGCTTTCCTATAGCAGTTAAGACGTTTAGGCCATTTGGTACCAAGGCAGAAATTTCACACATGTGGAACACTCCACAGAGTTTTAGACTCTGAAGAAAATATGCTGTTGTAACATTAAACTAAAACTGTAGATCTGTATAATTCCTCAGAATGAAATTGTTGTAGGCTAATGATGGCCAGTCTGTTGTATATTTACAAGCTGGTGTGTGCATTACAGAGGAATGGGGGGGGGGGGAGAGAAAGAGACCCTTCCTTCATTCCTGCTTATCTCCTCAATCCTCTCCAATTGTTTGGGGCTTTTTTGCGAAGGGTAAGTTGCAGAAACATAGATTTAAATGAAATACACAGGGAAGTTTGTTTGTGCTTGTTAACATAGTTGAGAATGACATTTGTCCCACAACTCCAGAGGTGCTTTTGTTTTCAGATGGAACCATTCACATTTTAACTTTTCAATCGGTATCCGATTACAGTTGATGACACACTTGCCATGCGCTTTAAGAACTAAAACTCAAGGTGAATTAAACATAATGTGTGGTTGACTAGTGGTGGAGAGAAACACTGTCTTCTGCAATGATCCTATAGACAGGCCTAAGCACAGCAGGAAAAGCAAAGGTGTGCACAAATTTAGTGACGGCAGCATTCTGTAGAAGTTCCCCTTTAAGACTATGCTAATGGCTTATATTCCAGCGTAACCAAAACTGCCTTTTAGGATGTGCAGGAGCCGTGCTAGCCAGCCTTGTAAATGTACCTGCAGATTGTCAGAGATTGGAGCAGCCTAGGGGTGATTTACTCAGTCACTTGCTCTGTAGCTTATGCCATTTCCAAAGCCTGTGGCGGGCTCATGCTGTTGTGTAAAGCAGCCCTCCATGGAATCTTAAGATTACAGTTTTGGCCACACCATGGATAGATTGTGCATCCCTTTAATCCATGGTGCATGAAGAGACAGGCTTCAGTTCAGCCTTTTCACTTGCACAGCTTGTCAGTTAAAACACACACAAGCCCCCTATTAAATGCTCCATTCCATGTACTGAGCTCTTGTGTTGGGTGCAGGACTAAGTTCCATTTGAAGTTGTGCAACTTCTGCGCATGCTTGATGGGAACTGTGATCCTTTGTGCATATACAAATACCTCCCATTATAGATCAGAGCTCTCTATCTGCTGCAGAAACAGTTTGAGTGACAACTTCCATTGTACCACGACATGAATGTTTTTCTTTCCCCAGAGGACTGCTTCCTTTGATAGCTATATTACTTATGCCAATTGGGTTAAATCATGCCCCCTAGAAATCCTGTTGAATTGTCATTTCCAGTGCGCACAATACTATGAAGCTTTCTGTTTTCCCCCAAGCAATTATAACCAGCACTGCAGCCAATATACCATGAATTGCGAGTCAAATTGCTACAATACTTTGTTTGCCCTCTTCTCAGTAAGCATCAGTGCTACAATGTTAAAGATTACTTTGCTGAATAATACCTCGTATACACATAATTGCAATTTCTTGCAAATGAAGGTCATGAAAATCCATGTTTGGCAATTTAGAATTAGAAGCAAACAGGTGGTTATCACAAGTGACCTGTTGTGAAAGCACCTAGCATCTACACAATAATGTAAGTTGGTGTTCAACTCACAATATTAAATATGGTCATTTATTTATATTATTTGCTTCCTGCCCTTATACTCCATTAAGATGCCCTATTAATATCACAGGACCTACTCCTGTGCAAAACTCCCTGAAAGGGAATTCTAAGTGGGGTAACTTCTAGATAGCATACTTGCCTGTGTCTTAGGGAATAACTCCCTGTCTCTCTCTCTCACACACACACACACACACACAAGCTGTTTGATCACCAATATGTATGGTTGTGCGACTGTTCCTTAAGCAGGAGCCAGCAAAAATCAACTCTTGCTCCAGAAGATTCATGTGCATTACTAATCAGACAAGGTTTCCCGTTAAGTGTAGCTTTACAAGAGCAATTCTATGGAAGCAATGGTTAAATCTGAAGAAGACCCAAGTGCTATTGAAATGCAAGCCCCAGTCAGGTATACAAACAATACAAGCCAATAGGGCTATTTCTGCCAATGTCAGCAAAATGGATAATGGAGGGCAATGAGCTGAATGCAAATAATCAAGCTGGGAAAACAGAGGGCTATTTGGAGTTAAAACTAACAGGATTCCACTGACTTTGGTATATGAAATATGGTTATTTTGTACATAAGAGCCGAAAACTGAAAGTGCAGTGCTGTACTGAAACGGTTTACAATGTTAAGTTGAAATGTACAGATTTGTTTACTAGGGCACATATATTCCTGAATGCTGCTATGTCGTTGTGCTCAAGTCATATGCAATGTGTGTTTCTCATAAAGCAAGCTAGCATAACGGAATTTGGCCTCGTGCATACTTCAGAAAAGCCCATAAATACTGCTCTTGATTTTGAATACTTTGTGATTTTGAGATGGGGAGACCCAGGAAATACTAAACCAAGGACACGTTTGTTCTCAGTCTGTACATTACAAGGAGCAAAAGGGCTGCTGCCAGAAAGAGCAATGAGCACAGCTCCCCAACCCCAACAGCTTTTCCAAAATCCTTACATATAGATGATATGCTTGGTTTGCTCTCCCACACTTGATGACAAGAGCAGCAGCTAATGGGAGGATAGTGTAATGTCAGGACATTCCAGGTTAAATGGTGCTGTAGATTAGGATAGAGGATGTGACATTTAAGCTGTTGTTTTTGATGGCAGACCTGTGTTTCTTGTACTGTAATAGGAAATTCTATATTTCAGTTTGAATAATGCGGAGTTTTTGGATCACTTACCTTTTGGATGCTTAATCTAAACAAACAGGCATGGCTGAATGTCACTTTAAAGCACTGAGGCAATTACGGTCAGTGAAGAGTTGACAAGGGAGCAATGTTTTGTTTTGTTTTTTAAAAAAGGGAAGTCTTTGACTGGATAAGTTAAGAGTTGCACTTCAGCTTTAAATTAGAAATATACTTTAAAAAAATTGACGCAAGGTAAATTTAAATCACTGAAGAATGAGTAAAGGGTTTTGCACGTTGATCTACCTAAAACTGATTTGGCTAGGTCCTGCTTAAATTTGAAATTCTGAATCCCATTCTTGCACAGTATAAGATGAGAGGTCAGTAGTTAAGCCATTAACTCTTAATGCTAAAATATTCTGGATGTTTAACTAGAATTACTGTGCTTTCAACTTGGTGGTTTAGTTCTCTAAATACACATCACCATAGAAAGCAGCCTTAGAACGTAGAACAAAAGATGTTGCTTCTTATGTATAGCTTGTTTCCATGAAATGATTCCTGATCTTTTTCTTTTAAACCTGTTACAGAGCTGTGGTCCGTTGTGAAACTGTTTAACATGTAAAGCGTCCTTGACATTTTCAAAGTGTAAAAATAAAATATTGAAAGAAAAAGACTTCTGCAAATGTGGCTTTTTATGTTAAGAGTGTTAAAAAGCAGTTAATATTTCTGTTTATCTTTTAAAAGCAAATTTTAAATAACCTGTTCTTTAAAAAAAAGGCATAAAAGACAAAGCTTCATAGAATAAACTCATTATAGTTCTTCGGAATACACAAGGAAACGTACAAAGGGGCTCCAAAGATAAACTGGATTAAAGTAGTGTCTTGGTCTTATACAAACTCTTATGTTCACTCTCAACAGATGAAACCAACTGTAAATATTTACACACACAAGTTCTAGAGAAAGGATATTCTTCCCCTAGGACCAATAAATATAAGATACTTACTCAGTTTTTGCCTCGACAAATTTTAACAAGTTAACCTTCCAGAGGATTCAGATAATACTTAGGCTATTTGTTAGCTGCTTGACTCTGCAGTTGCTTTAAAACTGGGCTGGTCTTGTTTACGCCCTAGTTTTGCTTGCATTTCCCAGGTTAACCAAGGATGCAGTCTGGATGCAACCATGGTTCGCTGCCGTTTTTACTACAGCAGCTAAATTCCATTGTACTGTAGCATGAATAAATCTGCAGCACACAAGAAGCTTCACAGTTTTCTTCATAAATCCGGTGGTGTCTCCTTTATTCCTTTTACACCTTCCAAGTTGACTGCATAGTAGCAAGAAGATGGGGGCAGGTGAGGGGCAAAAACCACCCTTAACGTCCGCAGCGCACTTCTGCCCTGGTGTGGTGCATCATTGGCAACCAGCGGTTGGTCTGTTCTCCGGCTTGCCATCAGCCGCATCAACAGCTGATTGGACCAAGTTATCCCAAGTGCCGGAACTACTCTCTTGGTTGTGCATCTGAAAACACAATAAAGCCTGTGTCTTAACAAAACATGCTAAGTTTAAGACGATGTCAGGGGCTCAGGAGCAGAGGCACAGGGAAGAGGGGAAATGGAGAGCGAAGGGGAAGAATCCGAGGGGAGCGTAGGAGAAGAGGACAGTGGTCCGAGGGATTCCATGAGCCTCTCCAGCGAATCGGAAGATTCACAGAAGGGGGCGCCAGTGGCCAGGGGTTCCCAGGGGGAACGCCCCAGGAGCAAGGGGGCAGCAGGGATTCCCAGAGCAGTAGTTGGAAATCAGGACCAGCTTCCCCACCAGAGCAGAGTGGGGGGGAAGGTTCCCAAGTATCGGGGTCAGTGCATTCCCCAACAGGAAGAGAAGACGAGGCAGGGCTGACCACGCCTCCGTCGGAGAGTCGGGCAACGGAGGGGAGGTCAGATCCAGCCAGTGTCCCAGAAGAGGGAAGCAGTGACAGAAGTAGTGTAACGGTTAGGAGAAAGGTCACTGGGTTGGCGCGAGAGGCAAGTTCAAATGTACAGGAGCGCGGGACAGCAGAGAATGAGGACTGGGAACCGGGTCCTAAAGCCCGACGGAGGCAGGGGGAGGAGCTAAGCGACTCAGCGTCGGAAGAGTCCAGAAAGGGCAATGCCCCAGCGGGCAGGAGGACCCAGAGGAGGAGAGAGCAGCGGAAAAGGTGGAGCAGGGCTAGGATCTTAAACTGGTGTCAGAGGGGAGGAGACTCAGACGGGACTTCGCCGATCTAGGGGTTAAGACGTAGGGCTGCACGCTGTGGCTTTGAAATGGAAACTGAACTTCAATAAAGACTTTTATACATTACCACAGCCTAGCGTTGGTCTTCTGTGAGCTGGGACCTAGAGGCAGCTCTGACAGACGGGCAGACTTGCCAGTTAAGTCGGGGATCGGGAACCTTCAGAGATTGCTGGACAACTAATTTCATCACCCCTTACTAAGACCATGCTGGGTGAGGCTGATGGGAGTTCAACAACATCTGGAGGGTGCCAGGCTCTCCACCCCAAGTTAACAGTTTGAGTTGACCCAGAGGCAAATCATAGAGTTGGAAGGGACCCCAAGGGTCATGTAAGTCCAACCGCCTGCAATGCAGGAATTCTAGGGCTCTGCTAGGGCCTTGGCCTTGTGGAACAGACGGCTTAAATTAGTGACGGGGAACCTATAGCCCTTTTGGTGGTGTTTGTGCTCCCTTTGCCCCTAACCACTGGCCACTCCAGCCCTAGCTAGGGCTGCTGGGAGCTCCTGGAGGGTCACAGTTTCTCTATCCCTGGCTTCATGTCAGTTAAGTGTTGAGTGGTTTTTTGGGTGCACCAGAGCACTGAGTACCACCCCATACAATACATGGGCACAAAATATGTCAATTTGGATGACCACCCCCACCCCACCCCATGCATTCAGTATGTGCCAAAGGAGGCTGTGGAGAATTGGAGCCTCTTGGTGCAATACTGCCACGTGTGTCGAGTCCACCGCTGCTAGGGGAGAGGTGAACTACCCTTTGTATGTTCTTCAAATGTGTTTGCTGGGTGTGTTGTGTGTGTGTGTGTGTGTTTGCATGCATGCATGTTGTGTTGTACTCACCCAGGACTACTCTGAGCAGCACCTCCTTTCTCATCTATTGTGTCAGTTACCTAGAATGCGGAAAAAAGAGAGAGCAAGCAAGAGATTTCCAAGAGGGGAATAGGCAGGAAAATGCTCCCCTTGCAATAAAGGGTTTTGGACAGGCTGTACAATTCTCTCCCTCCCCCACAAAGGAGGGAAAGAGTGGTGGCGGCAGACAAGGCAACAAGACTCTAGATGCCCACATCAACATTTTATTATCTGCATTCAATTCCTTGTTGCCCATGGCTACCAGGTAACTAATGTTTAAATGCAAGGTCTGCACCTAAGCAGTGATGGACTAGAACTACAAATTACAGACCTGTAGTGTTGAAAGGGACCATGAGGGTCATCTAGTCCAACCCTCTGCAATGCAGGAATCTTTTGCCCAATGAAGAACCCAGGACCCCAAGAATAAGCATTTCATGAGCTACTCCACCAACTGAGCTACTCAGCCCTTGCATTTATACTGAGAGACTGAAGCTTCAGAAGGTGGAGAGAGAGAGAGAGAGAGAGAGAGAGAGAGAAACTCCTTTGTGATTGAATGTTTCTGATCCCCAATACCAGTTTGAAGTATCTGGATAAAAAGCTCATACATAAGGGCATTTTTTTTTATTTGGAGTCAACTTCCATTGGAATCAATGTACCATGATGCATGTTTAGATGGGGCTACTTAATACGCTTTTGAATTGGAATGTGAAGATCAGCAGGACTTGCTTCCAGATAAACAAGATCTATTCCATTTCAAAACCAGGTATGTGGACATAAAACTGCAATCGCATCTGGAAGTAAGTTTGGATACTGTCACAAAATATTCCATGCTGAGCAGCTGATGGAGAAGAAGAAAAATACAGTCACCTCTCACTGTTTCCCAAAAGACCAGCCAAAAAAGAATGACCTTTGAGAATGCAATAAATAAGCCCAAGGGCTTTTTGCATTCACACATACATGCCATCCTGTTCCACCCCTATCTCGCTTGTGCCATTGTGAGAACAGAATGCTAGGCCAAATCATTGGCTTGGTCCAGCATGCTGTTATTACGTTCTTATCTGATGTATTCTGGTTCCCTTCAGTGCATCAGCGGTGCTTACATTTCCCAGAACTGCCAGATAAGCCAAAATCCAATTGGGGACATTTAGATCCATTGAAATCCATGCCCACAATGGTGAAATCAAATAAATTCTAAGCTTTACCTGATTAATGCATACCACTGGAACTCGGAACTTGCAGCTTAGCTTGTGAAGTTTGGCTCCAAATAGCTGCAAATATTTGGCTTTCAGGGCGGAATCCTTGGCGGCAAACTCGCATCTGAATAAGGCAGCGATGGAATCGATCACGACCAGGCGAACCATGCACCTTGAGACCAGCAAGTTAATCCTTTTAGTAATACACTCGTGGAAAGTCTCCTGCAATGATAAGGAACCTTCAGAAATCAGAGTGAGGAGGTCAAGGCCTGCACTGTTGCAGGGGTTCTTCTGCAACCTCACTGGGTCTGTTCTGTTATACTTCAGCTAATAGCTGGAGGCATCTTGAGCCTAAGCTTGAGACCACATAACACTGGTCTTGAAAGACCTACATTGGCTCCCAGTACACTTCCGAGCACAATTTAAAGTGTTGGTGCTGACCTTAAAAGCCCTAAACGGCCTCAGCCCAGTATACCTGAAGGAGCATCTCCACCCCCATCATTCAGCCCAGAAACTGAGGTCCAGTGCTGAGGGCCTTCTGGCGGTTCCCTCATTGCAAGAAGCGAAGTTACAGGGAACCAGGCAGAGGGCCTTCTCAGTAGTGGCGGCAGCCCTGTGGAACGCCCTCCCACCAGATGTCAAAGAAATAAACAACTATCCGATGTTTAGAAGACATCTGAAGGCAGCCCTGTTTAGGGAAGTTTTTAATGATTGATGTTTTAATGTATTTTTAATCTTTTATTGGAAGCTGCCCAGAGTGGCTAGGGAAACCCAGCTGGATGGGCAGGGTATAAATAATAAATTATTACTACTGCTGCTGCTGCTGAGTCGGTCATGGCTGGACCTAATGGTCAGGGGTCCCTTTACCTTTACAATGCTGTTATTAATTTCTTTATTTCATTCTGACCATTTATATTCTGCTTAGTTGCTACTGTCTCTTAAGCAGTGTACAAAAAAAACAACCCACCCACAATACAATGAAAATAAAAGCCAGTTAAATTATACAAACCAGATTTGGTTTAAATGTCTGCTGGATTTTTATTTTATTTTTTAAGCCTATAGATGGCACCAGAAGTTCAACAGGGCAAGGAGCTCAACTAGAAGCACTATTGGTTCCCCATTCCTGGCTGTCAACAAGGATTTCATAGAACTATAGAGTTGAAAGGGATTTAAGTTGAAGATTCTAAAAAACTTGGGATGCCAAGATCAGTCATGGCTAAGCCCCACTGAAAGTAAACAGAAGCTGAACTTGTATCCCACTGCAATCAATGCTAAAACAGAAGCAAGGTTTTGTTTTGTTTTTAAACTAATTCAAAAAGCATTAATTTTATAGCCCAAGCTCTTTTACAGCCGCAGGGCAGCATTTAGCAAATATGTTTCCCCTTGCTGCATTTCGTGCCTCTTAAGCATGAACATGTTTTAAAAATAAAAATTCACACATGGCAGCGAAAAAATGTGGCAGATAAGAATGCATCGTGCCACTTTGTAAAAAGAAGAAAAACAAGCAAACATGGTTAGGCAAAAAGATAACACTGTGCCCTATTGGAAAACCAAATTGATCCCCTTGTTGTGCTTACGAAGAGGGAATGATGAACATGCTGGAGGGAATGTTGGTTTTCTGCTAAGTAATTGATTATGCAAGGCTGACGTCTCTTCACAAGCAGAATGATGCAACAAAACAGCTACAACAGGAAACAAACTCTAGGCGTTTATTGCAGTGCAGGGCTTTAGGCGTGCAGCGGTACAATACTGTACAATTCATTATGCACCTCCCTTGCGCTCGCTGCCACCTTTGAAGCAATGGATTGCTCCCTCTTGCTCAATTCCCCTTTTTGCCCCAGATCTCTGTGGTTCTGTCCACAGTTGGAAGGTGCTTTCCTGCACCCTTGACCCTCGCAAGCAGATCTGCAGAGATGCATAATCACCGCCCATGAGCAGCCAAGATTGTCCAGCTCTGAATGGACAATCTAGTCTGATATCACAGGATGCTTAAGCAGGCTGCTTTTGGCTTAATTGGTCTGATGTCAGAGGAAGAGAGACTAATAAGTAGGACTGGGGAGACTGTAGAATCCAGGGTGGATTTGATTTAAATCAAATCGATTTAAATCACTAGTCAGGAAGACTTGGTTTAAAAAAAAAAAATACAGAAAGACTCATTCTTGCTGGTATAATCTTAATATTTACAACCAGATGAAGGTTTCATTTTTTGAATAATAAATAATTTTCAGAGTGGTTTTTACAGTTATATCAAAAATTACTGATTTGGCTATATACTATTAGAAATACATAGACAGATAATTATGAAATTATTGTGAGGTTTAATAAGTTAACTGTTTAGATTTGGACAACTTTTCTGCTGTACTTTTTGGAAGGAGAAAAATAATCATTAATAACAATTTAAACAAATTATTTAACTAAAACAATAACATAATAGCATATGTATCCATGTTTGTTAACTGATGTGGTTAAACGGTTTTGCGGGGGGGGGGGCCTTAGATTGAGTTTTAGCACACATGAAAAACTTAAAACAAATTATTATTTCCGGATGAATAGCCTTTGGGCTAAATAGAAAACTATCTTTAGAAAGATTTTTCCTCAAAAAGCATTTTATTTTAAAAATCCGATTTAAATTGAAAAAAATCCGATTTAAATTTTAATAAATCCGATTTTTTATTTTTTTAACAAAATCATTGATTTTTATCCACCCTGGTAGAATATAATGCCCATAACTTAAAAATTAAAATTAAAAAACAGTGCCAATTCTGCATTAAAAAAAAAACTAGTGAAATTCGGCTACTTTGATAAATTATGCATGTTTGTGTGCAATTTTAATTTTTTTAATTAATATTCTGAATGTGCTAACGAGAGACAAGGAGATATGTAGGGCAGCAAAAACTTTAGTCAATCACTTCATAGCTTCCAAGATTTCAGCAGCAATACCTACCCACTTTCAAATACATTTTCACAGCCCTAATGTCTAGAAACTTTTGTTTTTGAAAGAAAAACAATAAACCATGAAAGATTAGGTTCCCAAAAAACTAATTTCTGCATCCAGCAAGGACTTCGCATTTTTGCAGCCTTTCCCATGAATTATCACCCCAACTGAGGTGCTGAAGTACTGGGTACCAGCTGTGGGATTTCAAATGGTACTGCTCTATGTGTTTTGCACAAAGCAGAGATGGGTCCTTTAGGTGTCATAACTAACTTGTCCCTTTGGTTTCAATGAGATTTCGGTTCAACTACCCTAGATCCATGTAACCCACCAGCCAGAAACTTGCTCTGCTACTCACCAGGTCTGCGGCATGCTCAACAAAAATACCACTTCCAAATTTTATTTTCTGCACCACATCGGGCGAAATGTCAGCCCTCGCGTTGGGCTGCTGCTCAACCAGTTGCTGCAAGCGCTTATTTGGGAAAACGTCTTCCGTACAAATGTAAACAGCACCTGCAAAATTCAGAAGGGAACTCCTGGAATGACAGGCTTACTATCATGGCAGAAGGGTGGAAGAATATACCAAGGCTGTTGGTTTTCATTGGATAAATCACACAGAGGAAACACAATCAGCACTTTTGTTGTAAAAGCAGTGGTATGTCAACCTGTCAGAAGTTTCAGTGTTAGGCTGGTTGACTTGCATTTTGTGGGCACAGCAAGTGGTACAAAATACCGTATTTTTCGTGTATAAGACGCCCCCATGTATAACACAAGGGACATGGGTGGCGCTGTGGTCTAAACCACTGAGCCTAGGGCTTGCTGATAGGAAGGTCGACAGTTTGAATCCCTGTGATGGGGTGAGCTCCCGTTGCTCGGTTCCTGCTCCTGCCAACCTAGTACTTCGAAAGCACATCAAAGTACAAATAGATAAATAGGTACCGCTCCAGCGGGAAGGGAAACGACATTTCAGTGCGCTGCTCTGGTTTCGCCAGAAGCGGCTTAGTGATGCTGGCCACATGACCTGGAAAAACTGTCTGCGGACAAACGTCGGCTCCCTCAGCCAGTAAAGCGAGATGAGCACCACAACCGCATAGTCGTTCGCAACTGAACTTAACTGTCAGGGGTCCTTTACCTTTTAATGTACAGTGGTACCTCGGGTTAAGAACTTAATTCGTTCCGGAGGTCTGTTCTTAACCTGAAACTGTTCTTAACCTGAGGTACCACTTTAGCTAATGGGGCCTCCTACTGCCACCACGCGATTTCTGTTCTCATCCTGAAGCAAAGTTCTTAACCCGAGGTACTATTTCTGAGTTAGCGGAGTCTGTAACCTGAAGCATCTGTAACCCGAGGTACCACTGTATGAGATGCCCCCTATTTGAGGGGACTCCAAATTAAGAAAACACCCTTCAGCACTACCTGTGTATGAGACGAGCCCCAATTTTAAACCTACCGTATTTTTCGCTATATAACACGCACCTGACCATAACACGCACATCGTTTTTAGAGGAGGAAAACAAGGCAAAAAACATTCTGAATGAAACAGTGGATGTATCATTTTTGTGCTTCATGCTGTGGCCACAGACATGTGATCTGATGGTGAATTTGGGCTGACCCAATGCAAAAATCCTGAGAATCCCTGTGCATCCATGGTTTGTAACCACGTTTTTGCACCATTGCAGCCCCAGGCAACAGTGGGTGCGTGATTTTTGGGGGGCAGGCTGTAGCCATGGACATGCTATGTGCTCTGATGGTGAATTTGGGCTGACCCAATGCAAAGACCCTGAGGATCCATGTGGATCCATGGTTTGTAACCACGTTTTTGCACCATTGCAGCCCCAGGCAACAGTGGGTATGTGATTTGGGGGGGGGGGGCAGGCTGTAGCCATGGACATGCTATGTGATCTGATGGTGAATTTGGGGTGACCCAATGCCAAAATCCTGAGAATTCCTGTGGATCCATGGTTTGTAACCACGTTTTTGCACCATTGCAGCCCCAGGCAACAGTGGGTGCGTGATTTTTGGGGGGCAGGCTGTAGCCATGGACATGCTATGTGCTCTGATGGTGAATTTGGGGTGACCCAATGCCAAAATCCTGAGAATTCCTGTGGATCCATGCTTTTTAACCACATTTTTGCACCATTGCAGCCCCAGGCAACAGTAGGTGCGTGATGTTTGGGGGGCAGGCTGTAGCCATGGACATGCTATGTGCTCTGATGGTGAATTTGGGCTGACCCAATGCAAAGATCCTGAGGATCCATGTGGATCCATGGTTTGTAACCACGTTTTTGCACCATTGCAGCCCCAGGCAACAGTGGGTATGTGATTTGGGGGGGGGGCAGGCTGTAGCCATGGACATGCTATGTGATCTGATGGTGAATTTGGGGTGACCCAATGCCAAAATCCTGAGAATTCCTGTGGATCCATGCTTTTTAACCACATTTTTGCACCATTGCAACCCCAGGCAACAGTGGGTGCGTGATTTTTTTGGTGCAGGCTGTAGCCATGGACATGCTATGTGATCTGATGGTGAATCTGGGGTGACCCAATGCAAGGATCCTGAGAATCCCTGTGGATCCATGCTTTTTAACCACATTTTTGCACCATTGCAGCCCCAGGCAACAGTGGGTGCGTGATTTTTTGGGGGGCAGGCTTTAGCCATGGACATGCTATGTGATCTGATGGTGAATTTGGGGTGACCCAATGCCAAAATCCTGAGAATCCCTGTGGATCCATGCTTTTTAACCACATTTTTGCACCATTGCAGCCCCAGGCAACAGTGGGTGCGTGATTTTGGGGGGGCAGGCTGTAGCCATGGACATGCTATGTGATCTGATGGTGAATTTGGGGTGACCCAATGCAAAGATCCTGAGAATCCCTGTGGATCCATGCTTTGTAACCACATTTTTGCACCATTGCAGCCCCAGGCAACAGTGGGTGCGTGATTTTTTTGGTGCAGGCTGTAGCCATGGACATGCTATGTGATCTGATGGTGAATTTGGGGTGACCCAATGCAAAGATCCTGAGGATCCATGCTTTGTAACCACATTTTAAGTGGGGAGCGAAGGAAAAACAAAGAAGGGGCATTAGAGGGGTGTGCAGACAAGCAGCTGGCTAAGAATGCAGGAGAGGGATTTAACGGGAGGGAGGAAAGAAAGGCAAAAGTTTCCCCCCACCCAAGCCAGCCATCTCTCTCTCTCTCTCTCCCTCCCTCCCTCCCTCCCCCTCTCTCTCTCCCTCCCCCTTCCCCCCTCTCTCTCCCTTCCCCCCTCTCTCTCCCTCTCCCGCAGCAGCACCGGAGCTTGCCTGGAGGGGAGGGGCTTTCCCTGCTCTTTGTTCCGTTTCAGCAAACACAGCAACGAAACAGAGGGGGGTGGGCAGTAAGACCCTGAGGCAGAATGCAGGAAAGCAGCCGCTTCCTCTTTTCAGGTTTCGCTTCTCCGTGCAGCGTGCAGCGCCGCGATTTGATTTTTGCATGATTTTTCGGCTCCAGGGACCACACATTCGCTCTATAACACGCACAGACATTTCCCCTTCCTTTTTAGAAGAAAAAATCTGCATGTTATAGAAGGAAAAATACGGTAGTTTTTTGGTTAAAAAAAGCCCCTAGTCTTATACACAGAAAAATATGGTATATCTGAACAAGAATGGAAAAGTCATGTTGCAAAGTGCGCTGGCAATGCTCAGTGGAGCCTCAAGCCCCTCTCCATAACAAAGCATGTAGCTGAAGCCCAATGCAGAGCATCTTTCTCTTCCAAAGGATAAGCAAAGCCAGAATAAACACTATGCAAAATAAAAGTAGTGCACAATTATCAAAAATTTAAATGTGCCACTTGAAGAACTGATTTATTTGGGCAGAGGCTTTTCAAGCATGCAGTACTTCTCCTACAGATACTAGACACGCCAAGCACATGTACAGAAATGTATGTTTCTTACCAGATTCCAGTCCACCATATTTATACGGATATTGCACAGAAAGGCTCAGTTGCAAACCAATCTGGGTCTTCCCAGCAGAACTTTCGCCAGCAATTTCAGTGATTCCTGCAAGGGGAATGCCGCCTTGTAGCAAGCTGTCCAGAATCGGGCAGCCCAGGCTTAGCTTCTGGTGTTGGGAAGTGTTGTGGTTTCTGTCCTGGAATAGCTGAAGAGCTAAAAGGAGGATTCAGAAAAGAAAAAAGCTGGTATTTCCATCCCCAATCCCTGTGTAGCCATATCAAACATAATAATAATTTTATACAAACACACACACACACACACACACACACACACACACACACCCTGCCTCACCTGGCTGGGTTTTCCCAGTCACTCTGGACAGCTTCCAACAAACTAAAACAGAATATGACATCAAACATTAAAAACTTCCCTGAACAGGTCTGAACGTTATCACAATTTACGTTGATCCCTTAACATCTGCTAGATCAGAAAATCTTCCATTTTCAGAACTCCCAACTGGGGAAGGGCATAACTGGATAAAGCCATACATTCATATCTACGCTGCAAACTCATGATATTTCTTTAAATGTGCATTTAAAGAAACATCATGAAAAAGTAGAACTATTTACCTGTAAGTACAGAGTTTTTCCTTAATGCACCAGAAATGGTCCTTAGCAGGCACTGTACATCTGTACGGGACAGATTTGTCAGCCTTTGCAAATCTGCTCCTGAAAGGTTCATAATCTCTTGGATAGATTTGATTTTTGCTGAAATGAGAAAAGTGATTGAACATAACCTGCTTAGATTTTTTTAAAAAATATGAAATGCAGTAGTAGCGGAGTACAGGTCTTGGGCATGTGTTGTATTTTAGGCTACAGTCCTACACATACTAACCTGGGAGTAAAAACTTGTTGAACTCCTCAGCCTTACTTCTGAATAGAAATTTACCATATTTTTCGCTCCATAAGACACACTTTTTTCCTCCTAAAAAGTAAGGGGAAATGTGAGTGCATCTTATGGAGCGAATGGTGATGCGCAGAGAGGGAGATCTTTGTAGCGCCCCTTCAGCGACGCGCCTGTCCTGCGAAGCGGGAGGAGGAACAGAAGGGGCTCCTTTGCTGCACAGCTCTCCCTCTCTGCGCAGCGCCTCTCCTGTCCTGGCTTGCTGTCCTGGCTTCTGCCTCTTCTGGAGGGGGAACCTTCATCCCACTGCCCTGAAGAGGCTTGGCGCGGCTATCGCAGAAGCCAGAACAGCCAGAGGCTATCACAGAAGCCAGATCCCTCTTGCTGTTCTGGCTTCTGGGATTCAGAATATTTTTTTCTTGTTTTCCTCCTCCAAAATCTAGGTGCACCTTATGGTCTGGTGTGTCTTATAGAGTGAAAAATACGGTATAGGACTGCACTGACAATTACTGTTCTGAGATGAAGTTTCTGTATTTATCACCTCTTGGTACCCTTCTCTACACATTAGCTAATGTTACAACTCAATCCTGTGTGTGTTTACCCAGAAGTAAGTCTCAGAGTATTCAATGGGGCTGAACCTCAGAAAACAACCTGAGTTCCTTTGCAGCAGCTTTACTACAACTCCCATCAGCCCCAGCGAACTCAGCTAATGCTTAGGCGTGATGTCGAGTTGTAGTCCACCAATGTCTGGAAGGCACCAGGATGGGGAAGCCTGATTTATAGACAACCAAATACAGATCTATATATGCCTGATCCCATTGAGATCTATAAGTTTTGGGTTACAAAGTTGTAATCCTACACACATCTACCTAGATGCAAATTCTATTGGAAAATGAGTGGAACATTTCTAACAGGTCTGGGCTGCATGTGCAATTATCTGGTGGCAGCAACAGCAACCTATCTAGTCTGAGGACATTTCCCCTATGTCAAATGTAGCAAGAGACTTTTTAAAAACAAAAAAAACCCCTCTTTTCTTTATGCCTGTGCAGTGATTGTGTGATGTGCAAATATGAGAATAGGAGTAAATAGCCAAATTACCTTTCTTAATTGCTGCAATCACTCTGGGGTTCATGTCAAGCTGTTCCCAGTCCATTTCTTCACAAATGCTGAGCCAATATCCTGCAACACAGTAGCTATGGCAAGCATGGAGAAGAAAATAATATGACTAAGAGAAAACGTAAGAAAGTTACTTCCTGAAAGAGTGATGGTAACCGCATCACTCCCAGATCTGACCATCACTTCCTTTTTCCTTTCAAGGCTGGCTTCTATGAACATGTACACAGGGCATGCTCTGAAGGCAGATGAGGTCCCTATCTTGATGAAGTTAAGCAAGCCAAGGTCTGGCCGAGTGCCTGGATGAGAGACCTCCTGGAGACACAAGTATGCCAACTTGAAGGTGACTCAGAAACTACAACTAATCCAGAATGCAGCAGCTAGACTGGTGACTGGGAGCAGCCGCTGGGACCACATAACAAACACTGGCTCCCGGTACGTTTCTGAGCGCAGTTCAAAGTGTTGGTGCTGACCTTTAAATCCCTAAATGTCCTCAGTCCTGTAGGAGTGTCTCCACCCCCAATTGTTCAGCCTGGACACTGAGGTCCAGCTCCAAGGGTCTTCTCGGTGCCCTCCCTGCGGAACACCCTCCCATCAGATGTCAAGGAGATAAAGAACTACACAACATTTAGAAGAATTCTGAAGGCAGCTCTGTATCAGGAACTTTTTAATATTTGACATTTTATTATGTTTTTATATGTGTTGGAAGCCTCCCAGAGTGGCTGGGGCAACCCATTCAGATGGGTGGGGCATGAATAATAATAATAATAATAATAATAATAATAATAATAATAATAATAATATAATTCTTAGCTCCTTCATCCAGGAAGGACTTCTTCACACAGCACATATTTAAAGGATGCATTTTGCTACCACAATATGTTCTGATGGTCACCTTCTTAAGGTAAAGGTAAAGGGACCCCTGACCATTAGGTGCAGTCGTGGCCGACTCTGGGGTTGTGGCGCTCATCTCGCACTATGGGCCAAGGGAGCTGGCGTTTGTCCGCAGACAGCTTCTAGGTCATGTGGCCAGCATGACTAAGCCGCTTCTGGCGAACCAGAGCAGCACATGGAAACGCCGTTTACCTTCCCGCCGGAGCGGTTCCTATTTATCTACTTGCACTTGGACGTGCTTTCGAACTGCTAGGTTGGCAGGAGCTGGGACCGAGCAATGGGAGCTCACCCCGTCGCAGGGATTCAAACCGCCGACCTTCTGATCGGCAAGTCCTAGGCTCTGTGGTTTAACCCACAGCGCCACCTGTAACCCACAGCACCACCTGGGTCACCTACTTAGATATCTCCAAAAGAGGATTAGATGAATTCAGGGAGTTTAAGGTTATCGGATCTGCTAGTCACAGTGCTTATATTTCCTCCAGTATAGGAGAAGGTGTTTCTTTGAATCCCAGTTGCTGTGGCTCACTAGCAATTAAAGTGTTATTGTGCTCATGTCCTGCCTGTGGTAGAAGCATAAGAAAATAAATATACAAAAACATTGGATTGGGTTGCATACTTCTTGTGTCATGCTCTCAGTGTTTCAAATTAGCCACCCGACTCACCTCCAAGTAAATTTGTGGTCCTAAGCACTCTCTAGCCCAGGCATCCCCCAAACTCGGCCCTCCAGATGTTTTAGGACTACAACTCCCATCATCCCTAGCTAACAGGATCGGTGGTCAGGGATGGTGGGAATTGTAGTCCCAAAACATCTGGAGGGCCGAGTTTGGGGGTGCCTGCTCTAGCCTCTGCATGTTCTAATGAAGCCAAGGAGGGTTTTCTCCTCCTGCGATTCTTCAGCATGTGCAGCGGCTGCAGCTGATCAGGCATGCAAGAGAGCAAAACTCAAAAGCCCCCCAAGCAGAATCCAAGGTCCTCTGCAACTATTTTTTTTAAAAAATAATTCTTAATGAATGATTTCATGTTACAAAAAACAATACAACCATACTACCACTAGATATAATTAAGAAATAAAAATTACATACATCAATATTTAGTTTGTCATTTGTTATTTACCGGTCTTATTTCCTCCCAAACATTCCATACAAAAACACACATATGTGCAGACACCCACACCCACAATAATGAAAGTAAATATTTTCCTCCCTTTTATCTTACAAAATCTTTTCTTCAACTTTGACTTCCTGCCAAGTCCCTTTGCATATATTTTATCTTACAATCGAACGTACACAAAACAATAAACTTTTCTATATAAATTTTCCAATACATTCTGAAAACGTAATAAATCCTTAATTGTTGCCCACCTCCTTTTAGTTCCTTTATCACTCTAATGCTAGAACGGAGTCAAAACAATTATTGTATTTTTGAACATATCTTCTATAACCATCCCATTTTTCTGCAAATTTTCGCTTTGAGATTCCTCTGAGTTTGCTAGTCAATTGAGCCGTCTCCACCAATTCCTGTAATTTGATTTAAATTGTGTGCTTTCCCCCCTTGTCCCTGAGGAACAACCACGTTACAACGCGCAGAAACAACCTACCGCAACTGCAGCTGCAGCCGCACTCACGCATAGCCAGAGAGCAGGACCTGCATTGTAACTGCAAACCTCCCCTTAGCGGGCCATCGTAGCCCGCGCTGCGCGCGAGCCAATCCGGGAACGCTTCGAAGACCTCACAGCCAATCAGAAAGGGCGGAGAGTGTACGGTTTCCTGCAAACGTTCTCTTGCAAACTGCGCACGCGCTGGAGCTCTCCCCTCCCATTCCGCTCGCGACTGGCCTTCACGAGCCGACGGGATTGGCTCAAAAGAGTCCCGTCGACGGGCGGGGACGTCCCTCAGCGCCTCCCCGCGGCGGGGAAAAACAACAGACCGAGGTTGGTGGGCGGGGCGGAAAGGACGAGGGCTTTTGAAAGAGTTTCATTGGGCGGCTTGGACGCCCGTCTTCTGCCCAAGCAGCGCTGATTGGCGGGGGCGGCCTTGCCACGAGCTGGTGGCTTCGGGCGAGTCGCCGAGCGGCGGCGGCGGCTGTGAGGGGAAAGATGTCGGGCCGGGAGGCCCTCGACGCCAAGAAGCTGGTCCGCTCTCCCAGCGGGCTCCGGATGGTGCCCGAGAGCCGCTCGGCGGGGAGCCCCTTCGGGCTGGAGGAGCCGCCGTGGGTGCCCGATAAGGAGGTAACGGAGGCAGCGCAGGGCGGGGAAGGCGAGGCTCCAGCCGCTCCCCTCAGAAATCCCGCCTGAGGAACCTCGGGGGAAGGGGAGACACCCCCACCCCCCAAAAAAAACCCACCATCCCTAAACTGGGCTTGGCTCTCCCTCGCCGGCCTCAGGGTCTCTCTTTCCCCGCCTCGGCTGGAGAAGGAGGGCCCTGCCCTGACAGCCCCCCGGTTGGGCCCTTCGCCGAATGTCCTCGCTTTATATATATCATTTATTTGTTGGGTTTATATACCGCCCTTTGTATCCAGAGACCCCAGGGCGGTGCACAGCATTAAGAACATAATTTACGAGGCATAATAATTATAATAATAATAATCAAGACATAATACAGAACATCACAATAGCGTTCCTGAGGGGTTGAACAAGCTGACCCTTACGGTCCCTTCCAGTTATGAAATATGATCACGGTAGCTTCCCTGCAAGTAGAAAGCCAGCGCCTTGCGACAAGGTGTATGCTGCAGCTGGGAGCACTTTCGTGTGTGTGTGTGTGTACATACACACATTCTTTTCAGCATGAAATTTCTCTCTCTCTATATATATATATATATCTAGAAAAATTCCATGCTTAAAAGCATAGGAAAGATTTTGACCTTGACTTTCGAAGCATGTGGGTAGTCTTGTCTGGACAAGAATGTTTTTTAGGAGGCACCGAAAGGAGTGGCAAGGAGTCCCTTGGGAGGTTTGCTGGACTCCAGCTCCCATGAACCCCAGCCAGGGATGGGTGGAGTTGGGCATCCAGTGCTGTCTGGAGGGTCATCAGTTCCTCATTCTTCCACTTGAAATTGATGTGCTAGCTTTTTTTGTTTGCAGGGAGGATTTTGTTGTGTGTGTTAGTGCGGCAGATGGGGGAGAGCATTCGGAAGCTGTATATCACACCTGTAATCTGAACTCTATTCTGGTGGTAACCTGACCTATTCTTTTTGGCCACCTCATTCTGCTAATGCGTGTGGATTTGGCTGCTTCCTAACCAAGCACCAACTCTGAAATTACACCCCCCCCCCAGTTAAGGATCAGCAGCAGTTTCTGCTGGGTGTGGGAGCTGATGAGAAGCCAGCACAGGAATCTAAAGGAGAGGCTAAGTAGCGGGTTATTTTGGTTGTGGAGTTCCTGAGAGAGGTGGGAAGCTGGATGATGTGTTAACGGAAGGTCAGAGAGAAAACAGTTGCTGTAAATCAAGATGAGGGATGAGTGGAGCTTAAACCATTTTTCAACAATAAGGTAGGAGTGGTCATAATTTATTGACTCATGAGCAAGTCAAGGCCTGAGGAAGACTAAAGGTAGAAGCTGTGGAGTTTCAGAAGTAGGTAGAAGTGGCGGAAGACCAGACAAGTCTTCTGAGGCAGCTGTTGCATCAGGGAACTGCAAGGCATGGGGGGATCAAGAGACAGAGCAACAGGAAGGTTGGGTATGTGTAAAGCAGTCAAAGAGGGAATACCCAACAGAGATAATAAAGAGGGAGTCAGGTCAAATGCAGGCCTCAGAGGAGGGTATTGAGGTGAGATGAGACATGGCTGAATATGAGAGAATGCTGTTCCACGTTCAATAACAATGTCAGGTGTGCATGAGCTTAAATGGCTTTTTGAGCCTTGAGAACCTTTGCACCTGGTTATCAGAAAGATTGGCTTTTATCTTGCTTACAAAGGAATCAGGTTCCCCAGGAACTTCATGTTTATATGAGACAAAAGGATGTGTGAAATATATTTATTGGTAATCACAGTTTCTCAGTATCTTTTATCGATAATAACAGTATCCATTAAGGAGTCTCTTAGAAAGAAAAGTCACAGGTAAACTTCATTTTGGTTTGCATATTCCCTGTTGTAGTCTGTTTGCTTTGTGTAGTTGAATCTACCATATGGACTATACTGTATATACAGCTCTAAAGCAGGGGTGGGGAACATGAGCCTTAAGATGTTGTTGGACTCCTAAGTCCCATCAGCCCTAGCCAGGAGGAGGAGTTTGGATTTGATATCCCACTTTATCACTACCTGAAGGAGTCTCAAAGCGGCTGAGAGACTTCAGAGAAGTGTGACTGGCCCAAGGTCACTCAGCAGCTGTACGTGGAGGAGTGGAGACGTGAACCCGGTTCACCAGATTACAAGTCTACTGCTCTTAACCACTACACCACGCTGGCTCTCTAGCCAGCATGGCCAGTTGTCAGGGATGATGGGAGTTGTAGTTCAACAATATATGGAGGGTCCTGGGGCCCCCTTCCTAGTTGTACTACTTGAAAAGTAATGGGTAGATGAGGTTATTCTTTAAATACCTTTCAGTAATTCCAGTTCTAACTTGTGTGTGTTTTTCTAAAGACAAGACTAGGACACAATAGAAGTAAATGCATATAAATATGTTGATGAAGTACTAAATGCATTCCTTTAGTTTTGGGCACAAGTCTTCCCATATTTTCCATTACTATCTTCTAGTGTCCCAGATGCATGCAGTGCAATGCAAAGTTTGACTTCATAACAAGAAAGGTAAGAAGATAAACGCAAAATATACACCAAAATACGAAATCTTGTTCTGAGGCAAAATTGGCATCGTCACTGGCCATGATCCAGAATTAGGCATATAAATGTGACAGCTGGGCTGCTTTTGGGGGGGAAAGGAAAAGTTTTCTCCTGAGCACTTTACTTATAATAGCTAGTGACAAAAGCCCCTCTTTAATTTTATGTTATGATTTGTCCACCTTGAGCTGCTGCAATATGAATTGTATTGAAGCGCCTTCCTATGTGTGTATTTCACTCACAGCAATTGTCAGTTGCCATAGTTTAGGAAAACTTGAATGAGCTGCAGTGAGCTTTGGACTTGTTCACTTCTCCCACTCCCAGAAAAAACATCCTCTTTCACGATCAGGAGAAGTTTGGAATCATCCCACTTCTCCTTAACCTCTAGACAAACTGTGGTCAGCACTATAGTTTGTTTCAGTTAAACTATAATGACTGTTAGCCACTGTCAGTTGAGACAAAGGGTTGTATTCAACTAACATCTACTCAGAATGCAGCCACTGACTTACTTGGGTCCATTTATTACAATGGGTCTCCTGAGGAAATTTGTTGACTATAACAAACAAACAAAACAGAAACTTATGAATGCCACCTCTCAGCTGTGTAGGGAAAGGAAAGGGGGAGGGGGGAGCATGAGCCAGAGGTACATTGCAGTGTCTTGATGTCTTATTAAACTATGGCTTAGCATGACATACAAATGTGGCCTTTACCTTACTACACATTAACTAGTAAATATTGCCACAAGGCTGCCATCTTTTGCTATGTTTAAAATCTTGGAGTGGGCAACTTTGACACATCTTTAATCTATATTCAGCTTTTTTTCCAGACTTGCAATACATAATTATTCACTTTAAGTCATCCTGGGAACCAGTGACCACCCACTTAGAGTGCTATATAGGATGTTCAGAGACTAAGATAGGGAACACACTGTAGCATATTACATTTTGACAGTAGCCTGCAGGTTTCTGCTCTTCCCCTGCAGTGAAGTTGAGTGCTTAAACATGAATTTCACAGTGTTGACACTTCAAGCATGTTGAATGTTGCATGCCTTATCAGAACAAGGAAAAGGGAGAATATTTTAATGTTCTTGATAACTACAATTTCAAAGAAGTAGACTTGAGCATTAGTAGAAGAGGGGGAGCAATTATTGTTGTGCATTATAAATCTGAAAAGGCAGTGCTGCCTGATTCACCTAGATCAAAATACATTTTTCCATAGTTTTCATTTTGACAATAATTGTGGCACTCTTTAACTAGGCATCTCAAGGCTATCCCCTCCATCCCCCAAACACTGCATACTATATTTATCTCTCATTGCGTTTCAGTCATATGCTAGAGCCATCAGTTTTAACACAAAGCTCCAACTTTGCTGATACAGTTTTTCCTTTGTTCCTCCTTGCCCTCCCCCCAGCACCACTGCAGGAGATGCGGAAAGTGCTTTTGTGACAAATGCTGCAGCAAGAAAGTGCCTCTTCCTCGTATGTGCTTTGTTGATCCCGTGCGTCAGTGCGCCGAATGTGCTCTCATTTCTCAAAAAGAAGCAGAGTTCTATGACAAGCAGCTCAAAGTACTTATGAATGGTAAGTACTAAGCATGGGCTGTCCATAGGCCAGATTTTTGTTTTTTTTGCTGGGCACGGGAAATTAGAGTTGACTTTGGAGTTCTGTATTAAATCTAGCATGATAAACGACAGTGTGATTTGCTGTTTGATTCTATAGAATTTGTACTTAACTATCTAAGAGGCAGTATTTAAAGGTCTGTTTTGGGCAATTAATAATCATCTGCTTTTAAAAATAAATGGTTATAATATCAGAAAGAAGGCAACTTTTTAAAAAAATGGTGCTAGATAAAAATGCATTCTCTCAGTTTGGGAATCTGTCTGCAGTGTCAGATCATGAAAATGGCAAATCTCAGTCCTTTTATAGTAGCAAATGGCCATGTTGCTCTGTCAAGATTATTTTTCTTAGAAATGTTCTTTGACACTTTTTAATGCCTATTCTGTGTGTGCAGCTTAATTTGACATTCAGGAAGCCATACAAAGTCAGCAACAAGCACAGTGAATAAGGATGGCATGTTCTGCATGTGAGTTTAAAGGATGATTCTTATGTAATAGTGTCCCTTTGTACATCATTCACATTTCAGTATCTAATAGACACAATTCTTGCCCAAATTGTAAACATGCAAAATAGACCTATCCAATGTAGAAAACTTTGATTTCAATTTGTGCAGTTTTGTTTCAGCTCTTTCAGAATATTTAGATTAAAAGCTACAGAGCATTCAGCATAAAGAGAACAAGGGATTTCTTCTTATCAATTTACACTGGAATAGTAACCTGCAAGTCACTCTTTTCAGTGCAAAAATAAGGTATATTTTCCTAAGTATAATGTAGTCAGAAACGTCCTAGTTCTTCTGAATGGTAGCTTAAACTCCTAAATGACTTCATATCATATATTATTATATTTGATTAATCATGATAGAACATGCTGTCACTGCTTTTTCACTTAAAGTAGATCTGAGAATATTTAATAAACCATTAATTCATAGCTACCTGTATTGAGGCAGGTTTAGAGCCAGATCTTTCAAGTCATTACCTTAATTATAAATTCTAGGCATATTAAGTGCATATTTTCCTTTTTCCACTCCCCGTTTCCTGGATATCTAGGTGCTACATTCTTTGTAACTCCAGGGACATCAGAAAAGTCAGAGATGATGGTTTGTCGACTTTCCAACAACCAGAGGTAAGAAGTGTGCTTCATTGGCTACTAGGACTTGCTCAGCAGTTAGTCTTATTCTTCATAGTGCTGTTGCATAAGCTGCAATTCTAGATCCTTATTGCTGCCCAAGAATTGATTTTGCCAGTCTCTGTTCCAGCTGTTATAACAAACTGTAGTTTGGGCTGTTGAAACTTGCAGCACACTTCAGTTTGATTTGATATTGAGTAGCAGTAAATCTGTGATCTCTGAATCCATCCAAATAACAGCTGTTTCTGGGCAACTAATGTAGGCATTTATATTGTTTTCAAAGTAATGCACCACATAACCGAAAGCATCAGATAATCCTTGATGGTAAAGAGGGACTCCAGCCTGAATTTTTTATAATAGGTTTAGGAATTTCACAATGGCCCTCCAAGACATGTCTTGTTTGGGCACCATGAATGCAGTAGAACTCTGAGAATTACTCTGCAGAATTCACTGCCTCAATAGCCTAAATTCATAGAATGTGAAGAATCACCTCCTGCACTATCTACCATTTCAAGAGGGACCTGGACACGAGATGGAAGGAATCTGGTGGAAAGGACAGCAGAATTCACTGCTCTTCTATATAAACAAATTTCCTGCACATAGCCTTCTGCTGGCTTGCTGGTTTACTAAACTAGAACTGTTCTTGGTGACATCTAGTTCCTATATTTGGGGGTGTTTGTGTCGAGGCGGTTTTTAAATGAAGGAGCATTCAGTCATGAGCCCCCTATTTGCAGACTGAAGTAGTGCAGGATAACCACCTAAGTAACAGTTACGGATAGGTAGCCGTGTTGGTCTGCCATAGTCAAAACAAAAAAATTCCTTCCAGTAGCACCTTAAAGACCAACTAAGTTAGTTCTTGGTATGAGCTGAAGAAGTGGTATCTGAAGAAGTGTGCATGCACACGAAAGCTCATACCAAGAACTAACTTGGTTGGTCTTTAAGGTACTACTGGAAGGAATTTTTTTGTTTTCACCTAAGTAACAGTTGTACCTAAATCTAATGATCTTTGCTATGCTTTGCCAATTTAAAAAATCAAGGGATCTATATTAGTAAAACATGTGCTTCTTACCAGTGTGACTGGTAAGTATTGCGAGCCCTGCTGATCGACATATGGTGGTGTTCTCCTCTTTTGTGTGTAGATACCTATTTCTGGATGGAGAGAGCCATTATGAAATTGAAATTGCACAGATTTCCACAGTCCAGATACTTACTGAGGGATTTACTCCTGGAGGTAAATCTTGTACAGAATTAACTGATGTTTAACCAGCAGCTGGTAGTGTTTTGGCCTACCCTAAAGACAGGGATGTTGCTCTGTTACCTTGATTCAGGAAGCCTGGCCCAGTGCTTTTTATACATTCGGAACTCAGTCCTTTTACCGATGACCAATTCAGTAGAATTCTGGCTTAACTTGAGTGCAGACAAAAAACAGTTGGCTATTTATTCCAAATCAGTATATGAATTTTGGGTTGATCCCTATAGTTCACTGCTTCTTAACTTCCTTTGTTGTCTTAGGGTTGCCAGGTCATAATGCTCCATTGACAGTAGAAGCTACAAGTAGCAGAATCCCCCTATCCAGGTCTGTATTCCAGACCTAGTAGCCCTGTTTACTGTTGGCTCCCTCCGTTGCTTTGTTCTTGTTAATAGTACATGTCTCAATCATACTTTCTCTTTTCTTAATTTATTTTTATTTATTAAATTTGTATACTGCCCGTTATCCATAGATCTCAGGGTGGTTCACAACATAAAAATAGAAGATAAAAACAAGAACAAGAACAACAAAACCACAAACCAATAAACCCTCATCTCCTCACAACCCCTCCCACAAACATATTTAAAAGACCTGGATGAAGAGGAGTCTTTTCACTGGCACCTAAAGGGGTATTATGAAGGTGCCAGCCAAACCTCCCTGGGGAGAGCGTTCCACAAATGGGGAGCTACTACGGAAAAGTCATGTTTTTGTGTTGCCACCCTCCTGACCTCTCATGGGGGAGGCACACAAAGAAGGGCCTTAGACGATGATTGCAGGGAGCTGGTAGGTCCATATGGAGAGAGTAGGTCCTTTCTCATTGGCTAGATGTCGCCATTACCCATTTTTTTTTCTCCCTTTACTTTTCAAGCTACTGCCTACTTAGTCCCACTTCCTTTTTGCCATCCTTCCGTTTACAAACCTTCCTAGAATTCCACATTTTCTCTACCCTCAATAGACTTTAGTGAGGTTTCTGCATAGCTCAGTCTTGCTTTTAGTTCCTCTAGCCTACTTCTATTTTTAACCTTCTAAATGGGTCCTTCCCCTTGTCTGGTTCTCGACTTTCCTTTAACTCCCTTGCTTTTGAGTTCCATTCCCTCACTTTTTGTACCTTCTCGGACTTTCCCCAGTCCTCTATATGAAATGTAAATTCCAAAAAACCTTTAACTCACCTTTCCCCCCATATAAGCTGAACAGGAAACAGCTTTCTTGTTCCCCAAGCAATTAGAACCATCACACCAGTTCTAGATGCTTCACTGCCTGGAGAAGAACTGACTGCTTCTTTTCAGAAGGTACTTACCTCTGTGTTGTGAGGAGGTTGTAAATGGAGATCATAATCCTGAAGCACCTACGGCAAAAAGTATGAGGTATAACTGACTGGCAATGGTTAACACAATGGCAGGCAGTTATAGCATCACAGAGAGCATGTTCATAGAATCATAGAGTTGGAAGAGACCACAAGGGCCATCGAGTCCAACCCCCTGCCAAGCAGGAAACACCATCAGAGCACTCCTGACATATGGTCGTCAAGCCTCTGCTTAAAGACCTCCAAAGAAGGAGACTCCACCACACTCCTTGGCAGCAAATTCCACTGTCGAACAGCTCTTACTGTCAGGAAGTTCTTCCTAATGTTTAGGTGGAATCTTCTTTCTTGGAGCTTGGATCCATTGCTCCATGTCCGCTTCTCTGGAGCAGCAGAAAACAACCTTTCTCCCTCCTCTATGTGACATCCTTTTATATACAGTGGTGCCTCGCAAGACGAAATTAATTCGTTCCGCAAGTTTTTTCTTCTTGCGAGTTTTTCGTCTTGCGAAGCACGGTTTCCCATAGGAATGCATTAAAAATCAATTAATGCGTTCCTATGGAGACCGCTTGCCAGGCTGGCGGTGCGGAGAAGGGCTTTTCTCCCCACCGCAAGCCTTCAGCACAGGTACGGGAACAGAGGGGAAGGCGCACAGCGCTTCTCCTCTGTTCCCGGGGCTTGCGGTGGGAGGAGGGTTTTTCCTCCCCACGCCAACATTCAGAACAGCATTCTGAATGTTGGCGGTGGGAAGGAAAACCCTCCTCCCACTGCAAGTCTTCAGGACAGCCTTCTGAAGGCTGGCGGTGGGGCGGAGAGACCTCCGAAGGCTGCCGGCGGGAGGAGGTCTCTCCGCCCCGCCGCCAGCCTTCGGACAGGTACGGGAACAGAGGGGAAGGCACGCAGCGCTTCTCCTCTGTTCCCGGGGCTTGCGGTGGGAGGAGGGTTTTTCCTCCCCACCGCCAACATTCAGAACAGCATTCTGAATGTTGGCGATGGGAAGGAAAACCCTCCTCCCACCGCAAGTCTTCAGGACAGCCATCCGAAGGCTGGCGCGGGGAGAAGGTCTCTCCGCCCCACCGCCAGCCTTCGGAGCAGCCTTTCGAAGGCTGGCGGGGGGGAGGAGGTCTCTCTGCCCCACCGCCAGCCTTCGGAGCAGCCTTTCGAAGGCTGGCGGGGGGAGGAGGTCTCTCCGCCCCGCCGCCAGCCTTCGGAGGAGGTCCGAGGACAGTGGGGAAGACGCGCTGCGCTTCCCCGCTGTCCCGGAGATTTCCCTATGGGCTTTCGTCTTGCGAAGGAAGCCCATAGGGAAATTCGTTTTGCGAAGCGCCTCCAAAACGGAAAACCCTTTCGTCTAGCGGGTTTTCCGTCTTGCGAGGCGTTCGTCTTGCGGGGCACCACTGTATTTGAACATGGCTATCATATCACCCCTTAACCACCTCTTCTCCAGGCTAAACATGCCCAGCTCCCTTAGCCGTTCCTCATAAGGCATCGTTTCCAGGCCTTTGACCATTTTGGTTGCCCTCCTCTGGACACGTTCCAGTTTGTCAGTGTCCTTCTTGAACTGTGGTGCCCAGAACTGGACACGGTACTCCAGGTGAGGTCTGACCAGAGCAGAATACAGTGGCACTATTACTTCCCTTGATCTAGATGCTATAGTCCTATTGATGCAGCCCAGAATTGCATTGGCATTTTTAGCTGCCGCGTCACAATGTTCCAGTACTTCCAGGTTTTGGTGGTCCGCAACCCAAAAAATCGCAACCTGAAGCGGCTGTAACCCGATGTATGACTGTATAGGGCATTTGTTTGCAGTCTGTGACAGGCTGCTAGCAACTTAGTTTCCATGTAATCTGGAAAAAAGTTTCTAGCCCTCAAGACTGCAGATTAATATAATGCCAACAGATGCTGAAGGATTGGAGGTGATGATTTTTTCTTCAACCTTTGTGAGTTGCCTACACATCAAGATATATTCAACTGTTAGCTTTTGGGTTTTCCCATTTGTGAGTAATGAGCATATTAAAATGCATGCATTGTTTGCCAGGTGTAGGATCTGATATTCGTCACACTAGATAAGTTCACTAAAGTTATTCTATAAATGTTTTAGTACCCTGTCTGTTTATGCATACATGAATTTTAGAATCATCTCTTTTCCTTGCAATTGCTTAATGAAAAACAAGAGCAAAGCATATTTAAAAAATGCAGCACAGTTGTATCATTTTGTTTCATTGCTGAATCTGATTCTTGGATTCTTACTGTCCAAAGACATGACATAACCACTTTTTTGCCAAAACTGACAGCTGTTTACAGGACTGTGCGGGGTCTTGGAAGTGAACATCATAACCTTCTCCTCTTCTCTCTCTCTCTCTCCCTCCCCCCACACCATGTGACAGTATAGTATAGATCATTTCTTAGCATTAGTAAAGCCTTCTCATAGAAGCTCCACATAAAAAGAGCTTATTTTAATCAATGGCAGTTTCTTCAGCAAATTCAAACAACCAATTAGGATTCATTTCAAAGCTTCCCATTATTTGGCCCCAGATGAAGAAAAATGCAAGTCCACATTTCACAAAGCACAGACAGTCTGATGATTTTAAATCTTACTTTATTAGGTCTTCCTCTGTGTGTTTTAAAAAGAGATACAAACAGTGGAGTGCTTTGCAAAATGCAAAGCAGGCAATTTGTTGTGAAATTTCTGGTTTAAGATTATTCAGTAAACAATGCACTGAGCATGCCCAGTGTGTTTTTAAAAAGAATATGCTGCAAATTTGGAACTCTGAGTCACCATTTGGATGCCTAGAAACTGCTTCCAGTTGCCAATAGCAACTGGGTAACTTGCTAAAAAGCAGTGCTGACAATGTTAATGAAAAATATGTGGGTCATAAATTTCATGGTGCTGCTATTCATGAAATATTTCTGTTTTGGTGGGTCTTGGGCTAATGTAGTGACTAAACATTAGTAACAAAAATGAATGCTTTCTGATAAGCTTTAAATTGGAGATGGTATAGCCTGCTTAGCATGAAGAAAGAGGCAGGGAGAAAGAGAAAGAGGGTTGGACCTGCTCACTTTTGGCTATTGCCCAATTCCCTGCCAATATGCCCCCAGCAGATTACTCCTTGGGGAATACTGCTCTAAACAGGTTGTCTGCAGCTGCTCTAAACAATAGGCTGCTCATCACTGTCTCCATCTATTAGATGGGTGTGATGAGATGGCTGTGTTAGGTCAAACTCTGAAAAACGTCGCTAGCCCAGAGGCATGTCAAATTCATTTGGGACCTGGCTGAACTTTTACATTCTTGTAGTTTTAGTCACAGAAAAAGGAACAGGAGGTGTGGGACAAAGGAGCAAAAGTATAGTAAGATTTAGGACTAGTGATTCAAGCAGTATTTCTTTCAGTAGCATTGATTGTATTTATGCACACCTCTAGCCTGTATGTTTCTTCCAAATGCTTTAATCCAACTGCAATCAAATCCTTTAATACTTTGGCTGTGTATGAAATCTTTTTAAAACTGAACACTTTCTTACTCATTTTTCTTGATTGATCTTTCTCTTCATTGCTTGCCTGCCTCCTTGATGTAGAAAAAGACATTCATACTTACACCAGCCTCTTGGAAAATGAACACATTATGGAAGGTCAGCACTGGAGCTCAGTTTCTTCTAAGCATGCTTTTTGTAGCTCCCGTTCAATGCATGTTTTCTGCTGCAGGCTTTAGGGCAAATGTACTTGGGTATGGTGGGGGATTAGTGCTCAATTTAAAATCCATCTATTGTCTGATGTTCTGGAGAAGGTTAAGTCCCCTTTTTATATCCAGCTTGAACCTGTTATTAAAAAAAATTGTCTGGCTCAGCTATCAGCCAACCTGTTCATATTCGCCTCCTGAAAGGTAGAGGAGGAGTGGGAACAGCCATGACTTGAACATAATGGAATAGGGTACAAACAGAGGGTACTGCCTCTGTAATCTCACTGGAATGGACCACAGAGGCTGTACTGTGTATATCAGCACACATTGGACCTACCAGATGACTAGGAACAGGTGCCTTTTGCAGGGTTTTCTTCCAGTGCTGTGTGTGTACCTGCTTATTCATGTCCATTGGAGAGATTTGTTTTTCCTGTTGTTGTTTTTTAAAGGGGCCATGACACCTCTCTGAAAGGAGGTTTTAGAGTTGTGTAATTACAACTCTAATTACAGCGGGTGGTGCTGTGGGTTAAACCACAGAGCCTAGGACTTGCCGATCAGAAGGTCAGCGGTTCGAATCCCCGCAACGGGGTGAGCTCCTGTTGCTCGGTCCCTGCTCCTGCCAACCTAGCAGTTTGAAAGCACGTCAAAGTACAAGTAGATAAATAGGTACTGCTCCGGCGGGAAGGTAAACGGCATTTCCGTGCGCTGCTCTGGTTTGCCAGAAACGGCTTAGTCATTCTGGCCACATGACCTGGAAGCTGTACGCTGGCTCCCTCGGCCAGTAAAGCAAGATGAGCGCCGTAAACCCAGAGTCGGCCACAACTCGACCTAATGGTCAGCGGTCCCTTAATTACAAATGAGAGGGAAAGAAGCCAGGAATACTGGGGAATGCTTTCACGGAACATGCCAGGCCTGGATAAATGTCAACAGTCCTGCAAAGGACACATGCATTGTAAGCCTTGTAGATAGTTTCAACAATGGCCTTCTGTTGGATTGGGGGGGGGGGAGAGCAATGTGGTGGGCTCCTTAGCTAAGCCTCCATTATGGCTACCCTGTTGCATATGGCTGCCACCATGCATGTGAGAAGTAGCAAATGGAGTGGATATTCTAGGCCCACCTTCCCCAACATGGTGCCTTCCAGATGTTGGACTACAGCTTCCATCATCCCCGACCATTGGCCATGCTGGGTGAGGCTAATGGAAGTTGGAGTCCAGAAAAATCTGGAGGGCACCAGGTTGAAGAAGGCTGGTTTAAGAGGCATCACTTTTAATGCAGTGAAACAGCATAGTTGTGTGTTTTTTATGCAAGGGTATTTAGAAGCTGGTTGCGTGTACCCACCCTTGTTGTTGTTTAGTCGTGTCCGACTCTTCGTGACCCCATGGACCAGAGCATACCAGGCACTCCTGTCTTCCACTGCCTCCCGCAGTTTTGAGAACACTACCAGCATAAGTTTGAAGTGTCAAATAAGTTTTAAAATGCTGCAGCTTCATATTATTTGAAAAAGAGCGTTGAAACCAGCAGAGCTTCCTGGCTGTCATTCAGAAAGCACAGTAAGCAGTGAACTCTGATCCATGAACGATTGTGTGTCTTCTCCAAATGTAAACTAAACTGCTGTTCCACAAGCCTCTGTTTGTGCTCAGCCAAACCTAGTGGATTTGTGGAGAGTGTTGCAGGTCCAGCTGTCTGCCCTCCTAGTTTTTCTCATGAGTCACGCTGCCTTTCTGGAAGAGTTCCTGCATTTCCCCCCTGGTGCCTAAATTGATTGGGGATTACGTTTTAACATATTTTACTTGGGAGGTAAAGAGAACTAAAAACTCCACTACAATGATCTTATATGCTGTACAGTGGTACCTTGGGTTAAGTACTTAATTCGTTCTGGAGGTCCGTTCTTAACCTGAAACTGTTCTCAACTTGAAGCACCACTTTAGCTAATGGGGCCTCCTGCTGCCACCGTGCCGCCAGAGCACGATTCTGTTCTCATCCTGAAGCAAAGTTCTTAACCTGAAGCACTATTTCTGGGTTAGCGGAGTCTGTAACCTGAAGTGTATGTATCCTGAAGCGTATGTAACCTGAGGTACCACTGTACAGTATAAATATTTCAAAGCTTTTAAAAACTTTTTTTTGGGGGGGGGGTAATCCAATAAAGCACACTAAAAATGATTCAAACTTAGTTTTGTTTAAGAATTTGTTTTTATTGGAATACTTAAAATATTTAAAGACATCATGATTCAGTAGCATGCACTTGGCTTACTATGGGTATGCTGTCTGCTCCTGGAAGGAATCCATCAACAGAATGGTAGAGGGAGGCAATTTTTGGCAGTTCTCTCCCATCTCCTCCTAAATAGGCTTTGATGGGTTTGAACAACATTGAATACTAATCGGTTTAAATTTTAAGTGGAAAAAGTTGCAAGGTATATTCCTCTTAGCATGATTAAGCTGTGCATTGGCTGTGTAGCTATTTCTTCGGTGTAGCCATCTGAAAAAAAAAGTTAATTAGAATTTAAAAACTTGTCCTTGACTGCTGTTGTATGATGCTGCTACTTTTGTTATGAAACACAGCATTTTTGGAAACGAAAGTTTTTCACAGAAAAATGCAGCAATTGATAACTTTCCATAATGGGAAAAGTTTCCATGCCACATCATTGCTCATTGCTGAGTTAATCAGGCAGTGGCAAGACCATCTGCTCCCTGCTCGCTGCTCCCATCCCTCTTTTGTCTTTTCTGGTTCAATGTGACTTATGTAACCTGCTGCTGAGTTTGCTTGCTTGCTTGCTGTTGAATCAGGTCAAACTCTCTCTGCCTTTTGCAACAATATTAAACAAGTCAAGGCCTCGGCACTGTGCATGGCCCCCCCCCCCGGAAACTGAATAAATTAATCCAAGCAAAATTCAAAGAAGCATAACATCATCATCATCATTATTATTATTATTATTATTATTATTATTATTATCTGATATAAATATTTATTAAAAGTTTTTCAATTTTATAAACCAAAAAAAAATCCCATTAACACAACAGAAAAACATAAACATAAACAGAAAACATAAATATACATTTAACAACAAAACAAAACAGATATAATTCCCAAAATCTTATCTCCATTACCTTATATCCCGGACTTATTATAATAATAATAATTATTATTATTATCATTATCATTGGGACGCGGGTGGCGCTGTGGGTAAAAGCCTCAGCGCCTAGGGCTTGCTGATTCGAATCCCCGCGGCGGGGTGCGCTCCCGTTGCTCAGTCCCAGCGCCTGCCAACCTAGCAGTTCAAAAGCACCTCCGGGTGCAAGTAGATAAATAGGGACCGCTTACTAGCGGGAAGGTAAACGGCGTTTCCGTGTGCAGCTCTGGCTCGCCAGAGCAGCGATGTCACGCTGGCCACGTGACCCGGAAGTGTCTTCGGACAGCGCTGGCCCCTGGCCTCTTGAGTGAGATGGGCGCACAACCCCAGAGTCTGTCAAGAGTGGCCCGTACGGGCAGGGGTACCTTTACCTTTAACTTTACCTTTATCATTATCATTATCATTATCATTATTTATTCTGCCCTATACCTACATTGGGACAGGACCTTTGCTTTGGGGAAATTCTTCTGGTACTGTGGATGGAAGAATTCACCAGCTTCAGCTGAATCCTCATTTAAGCCCCAGGCTTGCAAACAAATCAGACCTCAGGATTCCAAATATGTACATTAATACATTTGATCAACTTGTATAATACTTATTGCAGAATTGACAGAGTGGGAGCGAAGAGGGTGGTGATGCCAGTGTTTTATAATCCAGAGCCTTTACACACACACACACCAATTCCTTTTTTCAAGTAGCACTGCCTTTGGAATACAAAATACAGAGCAGACTAGGCCTAGTCTGTTATGTACAGCGTCAGCTCTGCATTTTAGTGCCATTTGCAGAAGGTCTGCTAATCTGCAGGACGAAAGATGGTGTGAATCTGGAATTTTATTTCTGAACTGTCTCGTTTGATTGTTTGAATCCCAATCCTCTGAAGCCAGAAATTTTGGGGAAAGCATTCAGTGGTCCATGGATGGGACTGTTTCACTCTGTGACCATCTCCATCCACGCTTACAAACCTCCAATCCTTCTAATATAGCAGGAGTCAGCCCTTCTTCCATCTGGTTACCTTTGGCAAATAACATTCCACTGAATACTGACACCTAGTATGCAAATACAGCACTTCTGTTGGTGCTGTGGGGTAGGATGGCTGTTTGTTTGCCTAACACAGTTTAGTGCAAAACTCTTATAGACTCACCAAACATACATTCCCAAAACTAATGTTCTGTATAGTTTGTACACGGGGTATTGGAAATAGACAATTCCTCTCTGTTCAGCATTAAGCATGTTAACAAGAGCCCACATAACTGTGTGTGTGACTCAGAGCTAGGAGATCGGCATACTTGCTCAGCCACAGGCTTTTCTGCTTGTGGTCTTGACC
Organism: Podarcis gaigeae; assembly: GCF_964106915.1. Taxonomy (NCBI): domain Eukaryota; kingdom Metazoa; phylum Chordata; class Lepidosauria; order Squamata; family Lacertidae; genus Podarcis; species Podarcis gaigeae. Next base: position 14,399,803 of record NC_139678.1, on the reverse strand, counting down.
ATGTCACTACTCAGCCTGGCTACCTTACCAAGGGTTTTAGGCAAAAGTTGTATGGGTTGTAGCACCCCTGTGTTACAGCAGAGTGGAGTCACTCCACTCTGAACTAGAAAAATGATTAAACCCTCTTTTCAGTGGTTACTTTTTTCCCTTAGGAGGCAATACTCGCGCTACAGGTATGCTCCTTCTGTACAAGGTACCAGGGTTGGAGGAACTGAGGCAGTTTAGATTTACCGCTGGTGAAGACTTCAATTCCAACAAAAAGCTATCAGCTACTTGGCTAGCAGCCATGCATAAGGTAAATAGTTGAACTGCTGGATCATTATCCTTCTGTGTCATGAGCAGGGAACTTTTTTGGCTCCATGTGGTCCAAGTATCAGGGAGTGGGGCAATCAACCTGACTAGCACATGGCGGCATTATGTTGCATGATAGCTCACCTGTTGAAATTCCTTGCTTGGAGCAATGTTAAAATAATTGTGGGGGGAGACATTTCAGAGAGCAGTTTGCCAAACTTCTCTGAAGCTGCTCCCACCCTTTTAACATCACTCCAGCTTCAAAGAACAAAGGGCTTTTACCTTGGCCCATCAGCTGATAAGTGGAGATTTAGACCCTGCTGCCTTGGCTGCACAATCCTATTTGCTGCATGAAACAGGGTGTGTAGCTATTGCAGGATTAAACCTGTCCTCCTGCCCATCAGAGATTCCCCACCCCTTGCTCTATGTGGTTAGCTGTAGAGGAATCAGCACAGAACAGTAGGAAACTGGTTCGTGTGCTTGAAAGCAAAAGGTGAATCAGTGTTTAAGGTGCAGGGTGTATGTGTGTTTTTGTTAAAAGGAATGTATTAGCGAAACAACTTCCAACCATTTCTCTTAGGAGAAATATTCTAGAACTGCTCATTGTTCCTTTGCCCAACTGTGAAATCTGTTATAACATACCCTTATTTCTGATTGTCTTGATCTTTGCATTTTCTAATGCATTGATAAATACTCAATTCAGCCTGTGCGGATGTTCCAAAAAGACATGCGCATTTAGTTAAAGCTGAGTAGTACTGCTTTGCTATTAGCATTTCTCCTTTTTTCCCTTTCATTGCAGGCAGCGAAACTTCTTTATGAATCTCGGGACCAATAACAGCTTCTCCATCTTGAGGGAAAAGATCAGCTCTAAGAATAAGCTTCTTACTACTTGCTAGTTGAAACACGGTAATAAGTATTTGGTAATAGGGATCCCCCACCCACCCTTTCCTATCCCAGACGTGGTTCATCATGTGAGCACTGGCCAATTACAATGTGAGTATTTGACCTATAAGTATTCACTTTAGTGTGCAATATGTAAACAGATTATTAATGCTTTAAATATAGCCTTGCATCTATGACTTTATATTTTGTTAAATCTTGTCTGCACTTAATATGTAAAATGAAGTGTGACCTGCACTACTGCTAAGTATATAGCACAACTTTTTTGTAGTACAAATTATGTATACAGTGTAATTCATTTTTAAACAAGGAAACAAACTTTATTTGATGCTCCAGAGAATAATAGCTTTTCAGGTGTGTAGATCTCAGGTTCTTTTTCTCCTCATATCCAAATGATCTATGGAAATTTGCCTTAGATGTCATTTTATAGAAGCTACTCTTTCTTGTGGGGGATTTGTATCATGAGATAAAAAATTTCTTTTTTGTAAAATACAATTTACCAAATACCACAATTTGTCCAGTGTAATCTTTTTGAATGAAGCTTCTAGCAAGACTGATTTTTGAAGTTTTATATTCATGCTTTTTGTGGTAATTCTAGCATTGGCTAATAAAGCCTGATTAAACACTATGAGCTTGTCTGTGGTAGTATTGCTGTTGACTATTGCACAAGGTTTCATGCCAGGCTCAAACTGGTTACTGTGTAGACATGAAAGCAGAGGCAGGTACATTCAATGGGTCAGGGGGCTTCGTTACAAATTATGCTCTTTAAAAAATGTTTTTGGGTAAGAAACACCTACAAACACAACTATACCTTAGCAGTAGTTTTATTGTGCACACTGGATTAGCAGTGTATCATAGGCTTTTAACTCACATTCATTTAGCAAATATTCTTTTACAATACCCTTCCACTTCTCATCACCACAATATATACAATTAATGCTAAACAGTGGTAAAAGCAAGTTACAGCACTGCAAATGGATATATAAATTATGCACACCGTGTACATGAATAAAGCCAAATGGCCTACAGTTTACAGGGAGGAAATTATAAAACACGTATGGCTACAACATAATGGGAAGTTCAAAATAGACTTCTGTATATAAAATAATGTACAACTAATATTCCAGTGAAGTGCTTTTTTTTTGCTCGAAACTAGATAGTGGATAAAGTTATTGCATAACTCACCCTGGCACAAGATGCCAGGCTGCCAAGAACCACAGATGCTGCCCCAGCCAAAACAGCAAGACGTCCTCTTCTTTCTCCCTTCACTCTCTACATAGCCAGCTCAGCCTTTATTCAGTCCTTCAGACCCCCTCCCTACTTTCACAGATAAGATTTAAAGGTCCTTAAAGGGAACCTATTAGCTTTTTTATAACCTGACTCTTACCTTCTCAACTATTGCACTTTTCTTTCATATAGACATACAGATCCCTTAAATATGAATGCAGGTTTGTCCAGAAGATGGAATTCAGTGTGGGTGTGTTTGAGAAAGTTTAAAGTGGTGCTGTAAGCAGAATATCATGAAAAAACATCAAGTGAAGGAACGTGGTTTTGAGAAATGTGCAAAAATCCATTCAGCATTGATGCTTCTCTATTAGTTAATAACACCTTTTATACCAGAGGACTGTTGGTAATTCCCAGATGCCAACTTACCAAGCTCTTCAAGGATTTACACAGTAAACTCAACAATCAGTTGACAATTTTAATAAAGACCTTGACAGTTACTGTGGACTAGAATGGATCAGATAGCATACCTGTGTTTTGCAAAGGTTTTTAACATCTAGCACAAGTTTTGTTCTTTTAATTCAATTGGCAAAATACTGTAGGCTGTGTTGAGTACCTCTCCCAATGACTGGGTGGGTGAACATGGAACAGATCTCACATACAAACTTCCGATCGGAAATCTCAAATGCTGTCCATCAATTTAACAAGAGCACCAATTAAAACAAGTATAGCTTTACTTCTGGTGAAATGTGATTGAAAATGTTTCCAGTGTATACTTCCAGTTGCCAGCAAGATACTGTATTGCCAAATGATGGTTTTCAGGCAAGAGTTCGTTGCCTAGGTTTTATTCTTGGATATAACTGCAATAAAACAAATTTAAAATTATTATTTAGCAAATTATAAAGCATATTAGTTTTTACAACTCTACCACTGCATTAAAAGCAACTTTTAAGCAGAACAATTCGACAGCATCATACATATTAGTTCCATTTCCCTTTATTTCTGCTAGAATCTTTTCAACTGAGCTGTTGAAAAGGTGCTTTAGGCTGATGCTTCACAATTTACAACAATAGCAATAATCAGTTCTAAATGGGAACATTAGTAATTTTAACTGTTCAAACCCTTGTATTAGAAAATGATTCTCTTGAAGACTGGTTGTTCCACATTGTTTCAAGCTTTGGACTAATAGTAGCATTCTGAACTTAACACACAAATTTGGAAGCAAATTCCACTGCCATCATTTGAGTTTGCTTTCAGATTTGTTTAGGGCCAAAAGCCCACTGTCTTCCAATTCAGATCCATACCCACTCTATGGAGGTTTCTTGCTTTTTGCTTGTTGAGTGCTTGGGCCCACCACAAGTAAGTCTTTGGCATGTATAGGGAAGGCCCAAACAGCATCCTGTTCAACATCCTGTCTCCTTTCAGAGGCTTGCAGCTTAGTATTGTGTTTTAGAAGACAAAGCTGCACTCTAGAGAACTGTACTAGTAACTGGAAATTATGGGTGTCAGAAGCAATACAGAATATTGGGGTGTGTAGGAGTTACCAGAACAGCAGGGGAGGGGAGATTGTTCCATCAAGCAAGCAGAAATGCTGTGCTGACAGAAAGTTTGTAACAGCACAATGTACATTATAAATAATCTGTGAGGAATTCAACAAAGAAAACTACAGTATTTTTCCATCTACAAGATGCCCCCATGTATATTTTTGGGGAGAAAATGGGGGGAGATACTATCTGTGTATAAGACGAGCCCAGATTTTGAACATTATTTTAGAGTAAAAAAACAGTCCTATACGCAGAAAAGTATGGTAATTTCTGTTGAGCCCCAGTTTATTAGTTAAATTTCTCTATGAACCCTGTTTGACTATCCCATATTCTATACATTCCACATGATTCACCACCTTAAAAAGAGTTATTCTGAGGTCTGCAACTCTACCTGTGGAGATTAAAATGACCAGCTCCCCCCCTTTTTTTTTTACTGTTCTTGGTCTGTACTTGAACCTGCAGTGGTACAGTTCAGGAAGAACTTTCTTCCAAATAAACCAGTACCCCTGTCTTAATCATTCCTAATTGAGCAATCTGGAGGATTTCTGAAAAGCACTGTATTGTGCTGAAATTAGGAAGAGCGTGCAAGACTTACCCCCAAGAGATTTTTAGGCACGTAGCCTTCCTTGTCATTGAGACGAGCCCACCACCAGTCTGTCTCATTGTCATCTTTGCGCCTCAAAATGGTAATTGCATCTCCTTCATGGAATGACAACTCATCGTTGTTCTGAGCTTCATAATCCCACAACGCATACACAATGCCTTTGTTCATTACTCCCAGTTTCTCCTGCACACCTATGACCAAGAAACAACTACATTAACCTAACATGAATAAGCAATAACCACTATTTGGAAAATGGATACTGCAATCATGGCGCCCCTGGCTCTCATGCAGCATGGAAATGTAATACAATGTGTAATACAATTGTAGTGAGGGAGAAGAATTCTGTTTGGTCTGCATTTTTGTGCAAACTGACCTAATTTGCACCTTCCAGATTAATGTATGGATAGATTTCACACTTCTCCAGATTCTGTGATGCAATCCTCAACTCAATGAAAGTACCAACAGTCATTTTTAAGTGCATATTTTTGGATAAAACACACAAAATGCGTACACCAGGATAAAATATGAAGAGTTATGAAAGCAAGATGGACCAGACATAAATACACAGATGTGAAATTGACATGGACCAGAGACGGTGTAGAGTTCTTATCAAATCCCACCACAGTCATAAGGCCTGATTTATAGAGACAGGTGGTTTTGTCATGGGGAAAGGCAAAAGAAGCACCCTGCAACTAGTTCTAGGAGATTACACCAGTAAGTGTTATACTCCATTATAAGGTAATAAAGGTTGGGAAGCTCAAGAGGTTCAGTGGTTTAGACTACAGCACCATCTGCGTCCCTATTATACCCCATTATATATCTGTCCTGAGTACCTCACTCTACTAACACTAATATGAGGTTGGCCATTTTGTCCGAGGTTTGTAGAAACACGTGTCCCATGGGAAATGGAAACTGGCAAAGCCAATAGGCACAAAGCTCTGAATGGTTGTGAACACGTTCTGGTGGATGAATTTTATGACTTGGCTTAAGCTACACCAGTTCAAGCAGTAATTTACATTGCACTCGCTTAAGCACAGTCAACAGGAAATAATTATCCCCTCTTTTATTATTCAATATGTTTCTGGAGATTCTGTAGCCGGGAAAGGCCTTCGTAAGTAGGCTACTACATTCTGGATCCTACTAGAACTGCTCTAACTGTCCTTTTGTGGCACAGCTGTTTCTGCTCCAAAGCAGGCTAAATATGAGTCACAGCTCATGGTGAGAAAGGCAGTCATTTCCTAAAGCCAGACATGGGAACATTTGAAGATGTGTTTGTGTCTAACGCCTTCTCCACTCTTCTACCCACTCACATACACAGTGTTCCCACTAACAGCACACAGAATTCCTCAAATCAATGAAGAATACAACCTGTATTACCTTAGTTTCCACCCCTTTATCATCTGATTTAGTGAGCAAACTAGCCACACAGTGTATGTCACACATTCTTAATTTGATACCTCATTTGCCTCTCCACAACAACAGTCGGTATTCTGACATTATTGTTGTTTTGGTGTACTTGGAATCTGCTGTAAGCTGCCTTGAGGATCAGCTGGCTGAAAGGTGCTGCATAAATCTTCACACAAAACTGAATACACACTTATAGATCCTGGAACAAGTGAGGAAGGACAAATTCAAGCAAAGTTCTGAAATCTCAAGTTATAGAACCTGAAACTTACCATACAGAAACTGGGAACACTGAATATAACCTTCCTCCATTTCCTCACACTTGTCTGCTGCAGTTTCTATGTCACTTATGGTTGAAGCAAAAATTGCTGCTCCAGATTCAACAAGTAGCTTGCAGAGATGAACGCTGTTGCAAGAGGCAGCACAGTGCAAAGGAGTCCTGAAAACAAAGCAAAAGACTCAACGTCAAGTGAGACAAAACGTGCCCTCGTTCCTGTGAAGATGGATTTGCACTAGTAACTGGTTACTAGCTTTTGTTGGCACCCAACAGAAGTGTGTGCTCGACTTGGTCTCTTACCATCCATCACTGTCTGCTGCATTCACATTGACACCAAAATCCAACAGGAACTTAACTATGTGATGATGGCCAGCACACACTGCATTGTGCAGAGGAGTGATTCCTTCATCATTAGGTTTGCTGGGGTCATCCACCTAAGTTGGGGGAAAACAAGGACTGACTGCATGAACTTAAATATTTTCCACCATCAAAACATAACATAGGTGATTAACAATATTTCCAAGTTTACCTCGTATATGATCCTTTGCACCAGGTCAAACTCTCCCTCCAAAGAGGCATCCAGCAGCAAAGCCAAGGGATTGAACTTCACCCTCAAGCTGTGGCCAGTTCTCTCCGAATTGGGTTTCTTCAGGTTGGTCCTTTTGGTCTGAGTAAAAAGGCAACCCTGAGTTTCAAACTGCATCAGTATCACAACATTGTGAACTGCAGTCTATCATAGACAAATTTATCCTGTTTTAAACTTTTGTTTTCTGGAACTAGTAGAAACATGAGAACTGCCCCAACTTTGTCTCTAGCTTTTCTTTAATGCTCATAATATCTAGATAATCGCCACTACTTGTTTTCCTAATGTAACTGAAAGGGAGCCCGCTTGGTGTATTCCCATAGGACAATAGTCTTTAATATTTTCAGACCCAAGATCTAGCTTTTAACTGTACATGTCCTGCTCTCTCCCTTTTACTTATAAATGTTTGGTGCTGGTGGCATGATCATAACCCACCGACTGAGGACCAAGGCCTTAAAAGACAGGCCTGCACAACTTTAAGCTGAATGGAGCCCACCAGCAGCTCGATGAACCTTTTGTTTTGTCTGCCTGCCTGGGAATTCAAAACAAGGTTATCAAGAACTTGGCAGGTCACAATGCGACTGTTACACTGCTTTCAGCTTTGTGGATCAAAGTGCACTTCACCAAAATACACATTGCAGGCACAGTCAAATCTTGCTTCTGTACTTGCCTGACTTGCCCTATGTAACACTTTTGTCCTACATCCAAGACATAGGTTAGACTTATTGGCCATTTGTTTGGGGAAATTTTAGAATATACTAAGAAAGTTTTATTGGGGGGGGGGTTGGACTCGCTGTACACACTCAACCTAAAGTGGATTCAAAGTTTTGCAAATTCCATGATGTGGCACAGCACTGCTTACGCCCCCCTGCCGCAGATCACACTGGTTTTGGCACAGTATCTTACCGCAGGAAGTGGAGGAGGAGGAAGAGCAGGTGGCGGCTGCATTTCCTCTTCTTCTGGGGATTCTGCCTCTGGGGTTGGACTAGGTGGCCGCTCAATAGAAGGGGCTATAGCAGGGTTGTTGTTGTTATCATCCTCCGTTGTCTCGGGCATTTGATTTGTGTTTTCTTCGCTGATCAACTCCTCAGTTGCAGGAGAAGGTAGTTCGTTATCATTGGCATCTGATGAAGGCTCGTCAGGAAGAGGAGCTGTCGGGGGCACAGCTACGGGCTCCTCAATATTGCCATTGGTGTTTGTGTTCCCATTGTCAACATCTGCCAAGGTGCCTATGAAGTCCTGTGAGTTGCTTGGCTGATAAAAAGGGGCACCTTCTATTCCTCCGGCCAGGGTATTAAAGCGCTGGTACAATAGCTTCTGAATGTTTGGCCCACTGGGGCCTTCTGGTTCAGTGATGGAACTCCGCTTCTTCAAGGGCCTGGGAGCATTGGCGAGTTTCCTGCGAAGGGCTTCCAAATCGGCATCACTTTGGTAGCGAAGGGGCGAATGCACGATGGGCGTGAGCTTGGTGGGGCTGAGGGGGCGAGGGATATTTTCTACGTTGCTGTTATCACCAGAGGGTGGGGTGTTTTCCAGTTCTTGATCTTTTTCACTATACTCATTGGGAGGTTGAGGCTGTGATGGATTGGCAGGCAAAGAGCTGTGAAGGAATGGCAACGGCGAAGGGGAAGTCGAACCGGACTGTACAACAGGCTTCCCATAAACTGAGAAGAAAAAGTAGCAGTTAGGGATGGGTCTAAATCAACATGGAATAACTTCTCAGAAGTGTTGTTTGTTGTTTTAAAAATCATATAAAAATTATGGTGACAGTTGTCAATTTTGTAGCTTCAAATGCATGAGGAAACAACTTAAAAGCAACGCATCTTTCTAACAATTATGGACATTTTCATGCAGTTATAAAGCAGTCATAAAAGTGGGGAAGATTTGGAAGGGAGGTCATGGTTCTTGGGTATAGATATCTAAAAAAGGAAGGACATACAGCACTAAAAAGCCTAAACATCTCTAATGTGTAGCATTCCTTGCAAGTCAGCCCCTTTATGAAATATAGATATGATGTGCTTTAAATAGCAAGCAAACGAGAACAAGGAGTAGCACGCCAGAGGTGCCCACCAAGCTACAGATACAGTGACATCAAACTGCTGCGAAATGAAAAACAACATTCTGTTATGATATCTCAAATATAGTTGAGGACATCCATGGCTTCAAGAAAGAATACAAGATATTTCACCATTTTGTTGCATTTATCCATTTCCAACATGAAGTTATTAGTGGCGAGTTGACAGTTCTTAGTCAACTCCACGACCCTTCTCCGCGACCCTTCCCCTCTGCAGGGAGGTGGGACCAATTCGGATGGTCCGCCCCCGCCACTTAATGGATCCAAATGGTTTCCAGAGAGTGGTAGGGGATGCTTTATCCCATGTTGATGGCCTTTCAGCCGATTCCCTGGTGGCCCGCTGGAATGTGGAGTTAACCAGGGCTATTGACTGTTTGGCTCCGAAGCGCCCTCTCCGACTGCATGGAGCCCGGACAGCCCCGTGGTTTTCCACGGATCTGAGGGCAATGAAACAATTGTTGAGACGGCTAGAGCGCCAGTGGCGGATAACTCATTCCGAATCTGACCGGACACACGTTACAGCTCAACGTCGAGCCTATCAAGTGGCGATAGCGACGGCGAAGAAGACTTTCTTCGCCGCCTCTATTGCTTCTGCAGAAAACAGCAGCAGGAGACTTTTTCAGGTGGTTCACAATTTAGCGGAACCACCTGCGACATCGGCACCCAGTACGGGCCACGTGATCTCCTGCAATGATTTTGCAAAGTTTTTTGTAGATAAAATCGCTCAGATTCGGGAAGAAGTAGACTCCACCGTGGGAGCAGGGCCAGGGCAGGAGAGTGCTAGAGTCCTGTCTAGTCAAGTTGCGTGGGATCAATTCCAATCTGTTACCTCCGAGGATGTGGACAGGCTGCTTGGACGAGTGAAGCCAACCACCTGTCTCCTGGATCCTTGCCCATCCTGGCTTATAAAAGCTAGCCGGGAAGGACTGGGCGATGGGCTTCGTGGGGTGGTGAATGCTTCCCTCCGTGAGGGAGCCTTCCCAGACCCGCTGAAAGAGGCGGTTATTAAACCGCTTCTTAAAAAATCATCTTTAGATGCGGCCATGATGGCCAATTATCGCCCAGTCTCAAATCTTCCATTCTTGGGCAAGGTGATTGAGCGAGTGGTTGCTGAACAACTCCAGGCACGCCTGGAAGAAGCGGACCATTTGGATCCCTTCCAGTCGGGATTCAGGCCTCATCATGGGACTGAAACTGCCTTGGTCGCACTGGTTGATGATCTCCGGCGGGCTAGGGACAAAGGTGAGAGCTGTTTCCTAGTTCTGCTGGATCTCTCAGCGGCGTTTGATACCATCGACCATAACATCCTTCTGGACCGTCCTGAGGGGCTGGGAGCTGGGGGCACTGTCCTACAGTGGTTCCGCTCCTTCCTCCTGGGCCGTGTTCAGAAAGTGGTGGGGGGGGATGAGTGTTCAGACCCCTGGGCTCTCACTTGTGGGGTGCCTCAGGGTTCTGTCCTCTCCCCCATGCTTTTCAACATTTACATGCAGCCACTGGGAGAGATCATCAGGAGGTTTGGGCTGGGTGTTCATCAGTATGCAGATGATACCCAGCTCTACCTCTCTTTTAAATCAGAACCAGTGAAGGCGGTGAAGGTCCTGTGTGAGTGTCTGGAGGCGGTTGGAGGATGGATGGCGGCTAACAGATTGAGGTTGAATCCTGACAAGACAGAGACAGAAGTACTGTTTTGGGGGGACAGGAGGCGGGCAGGTGTGGAGGATTCCCTGGTCCTGAATGGAGTAACTGTGCCCCTGAAGGACCAGGTGCACAGCCTGGGAGTCATTTTGGACTCACAGCTGTCCATGGAGGCACAGGTCAAATCTGTATCCAGGGCAGCTGTTTACCAGCTCCATCTGGTATGTAGGCTGAGACCCTATCTGCCTGCAGACTGTCTCGCCAGAGTGGTGCATGCTCTGGTTATCTCCTGCTTGGACTACTGCAACGCGCTCTACGTGGGGCTACCTTTGAAGGTGACCCGGAAACTACAACTAATCCAGAATGTGGCCGCTAGACTGGTGACTGGGAGCGGCCGCCGAGACCATATAACACCGGTCTTGAAAGACCTACATTGGCTCCCAGTACGTTTCCGAGCACAATTCAAAGTGTTGGTGCTGACCTTTAAAGCCCTAAACGGCCTCGGTCCAGTATATCTGAAGGAGCGTCTCCAGCCCCATCGTTCTGCCCAGACACTGAGGTCCAGCTCTGAGGGCCTTCTGGCGGTTCCCTCACTGCGAGAGGCCAAGTTACAGGGAACCAGTCAGAGGGCCTTCTCGGTAGTGGCGCTCGCCCTGTGGAACGCCCTCCCATCAGATGTCAAAGCGATAAACAACTATCTGATATTCAGAAGACATCTGAAGGCAGCCCTATTCAGGGAAGTTTTTAATATGTGACATTCTAGTGTATTTTTTATCTTTGTTGGAAGCCGCCCAGAGTGGCTGGGGAAACCCAGCCAGATGGGCGGGGTACAAATATTATTATTAATTATTATTATTATTATTATTATTATTATTATTATTATTATTATTTCTTTTAGCATTATATTAATACCTCCATGTCTCTTCTGGAAATGCTAATAAACCTAGTGTTAACTTCACTCCCCCCAATCACTCATGTAAATATTGGGTTGTAGTCGATGTTAGTCCTACTCAGAGTAGACCCACTGAAATTAATGAACAGGGCTATCTCAGGTTCACTAATTTCAGTGAGTTGAGATTAGTTGGAAACTCATTCAATAAAACAGGCCCCTAAAGTAATCCTTGAGATGGTTGCAGAAGTGGCTCATCAGGTGAGACAGAATCACATCACTATTTCCCCAGCAGGTATGTCGCTGCCAGTTAGAGAGAAGGAAAGGGGAGAGGTCTGCGCAGTATGGGTGCACTGGCGGGAACAATGAATTAGCTCTCCAGTGTGTATGCACTGCGCTGACTTTGACGCCTCACCCCTCTCCTTTTTGGTAAGCAGCATTGACAAACATGCTGAGAATCTAGCTTTGCAGCTCCACCCCAACCGGTTCAAATATGTCCCCTTAACAACTGTCTTTGAAGCAAATATTGTTCAGCACCTCAGACCTGTCACGATGTAGAGGAAGAGCACAAGCCCCAACTTTAGATTTGTAGCAAAGCATAACCCACTTCTGCCTCCCAATTAGATGCAATGCTGCAAACCTGTAATGTACAGTCATTTGTAAAGAAATCCTGGGTTAGCAGAATGCCCAAGCTCTTTTCTACCATTTGAAATAAACAGCCCTTTTTTTTTAGCAAAGATCTAATGTACATCAACGCGGGTGGCGCTGTGGGTAAAACCTCAGCGCCTAGGGCTTGCCGATCACATGGTCGGCGGTTCGAATCCCCGTGGCGGGGTGAGCTCCCGTCTTTCGATCCCAGCTCCTGCCCACCTAGCAGTTCGAAAGCACCCCTAAGTGCAAGTAGATAAATAGGTACCACTTTATAGCGGGAAGGTAAACGGCTTTTCAGTGTGCTGCGCTGGTGCCGGCTCGCCAGAGCAGCTTCGTCACGCTGGCCACGTGACCCGGAAGTGTCTCCGGACAGCGCTGGCCCCCGGCCTCTTAAGTGAGATGGACGCACAACCCTAGAGTCGGACACGACTGGCTTGTACGCGCAGGGGTACCTTTACCTTTTTAATTTACATCAAACCTAATTTAACTCCTGTAAGTATCAAGCAGCTCTTAAACAGAAGAGAGATGCAACATCAAATTATTATACCTGCTTTAACGGACTTGTTCAGGGTATTGTATACAGCCTGTTGATAGTTCTTTGGTGGCGTCGCTTGCTGAAGGTACATGGAGTAGATGGAACTGGAGTTCACGGTTTGGGGCCCTTTCCTGGGAGACTGGGGCCTTGAGCCTTTGTCAGCTAAGAAAGGCCTGATGGCCACAGTTAAGGGGAGATCAGGCCTGCCATCGCCACCTGGAAATAATGGGGCGCCAGAAGGTTGATATGTGGGGCTTGGAGGCACAGATATTCTCTGCTGTATTTGTTGCGAGGAGCTTGGCTGATGAACGCTGCTGGCTGGTGGTAACGGAACAGGTCTTTGCCGGCTTGCTGCTGTAGAGCCTGGTCTTGGGAGGCTGCCATCTTTTCGCCTTTCAAGGGAATTGGTAGAACCTGTTCCCAATGGAATGGAGCTTGGGTAGGTCCCATAGTTCTGGGGCAACTGCTTACTTGCTCCAGGGATGGTAGGTGGTACTTTCCCTATATCAAGACCCTGTGGAGAGGAAAACAGAAGAAGTGTCTGAAAAGCTGAGAAGGCTGTTCTTCTATCCTGTATAGAAAGCAAATCCCTTTTTAACACATATCTCATGGATGAAGTACACAAAATCTTGCCAGAGAGGCCCACAGCACTTACAGAAATGTTGTACACAAACATATAATCATAGAATCATAGAGTTGGAAGAGACCACAAGGGCCGAGTCCAACCCCTTGCCAAGCAGGAAACACCATCAGAGCACTCCTGACATATGGTTGTCAAGCCTCTGCTTAAAGACCTCCAAAGAAGGAGACTCCACCACACTCCTTGGCAGCAAATTCCACTGTCGAACAGCTCTTACTGTCAGGAAGTTCTTCCTAATGTTTAGGTGGAATCTTCTTTCTTGTAGTTTGGATCCATTGCTCCGTGTCCGCTTCTCTGGAGCAGCAGAAAACAACCTTTCTCCCTCCTCTATGTGACATCCTTTTATATATTTGAACATGGCTCTCATATCACCCCTTAACCTCCTCTTCTCCAGGCTAAACATGCCCAGCTCCCTTAGCCGTTCCTCATAAGGCATCGTTTCCAGGCCTTTGACCATTTTGGTTGCCCTCCTCTGGACACGTTCCAGTTTGTCAGTGTCCTTCTTGAACTGTGGTGCCCAGAACTGGACACGGTACTCCAGGTGAGGTCTGACCAGAGCAGAATACAGTGGCACCATTACTTCCCTTGATCTAGATGCTATACTCCTATTGAAGCAGCCTAGAATTGCATTGGCTTTTTTAGCTGCCGCGTCACACTGTTGGCTCATGTCAAGTTTGTGGTCAACCAAGACTCCTAGATCCTTTTCACATGTACTGCTCTCAAGTCAGGTGTCACCCATCTTGTATTTGTGCCTGTCATTTTTTTTGCCCAAGTGCAATACTTTACATTTCTCCCTGTTAAAATTCATCTTGTTTGTTTTGGCCTAGTTCTCTAATCTGTCAAGTTCGTTTTGAAGTGTGATCCTGTCCTCTGGGGTGTTAGCCACCCCTCCCAGTTTGGTGTCATCTGCAAATTTGATCAGGATGCCCTTGTGTCCATCATCCAAGTCGTTGATAAAGATGTTGAATAATAAACATGCAAAACACCAGGAATTTTTGATACTGTATGCAGCAAGGGGGTGGGGGTAGAAGTGATAAAAACTCACCAGCTTATCAGTACTTCCTAATGAAGAAGACAAAGGCTGACTTGATATCGTTCCTTGTTTTAAACCAGCGTCCATGTTGGATTCCTTCCAGTCTGCATTGGAGATTTGTGGCGGCTTCACCACAGGAACAGGACTCTGCTTAACTGCTGACCAGGTTCCCTCGTTAGCTGGCAACAAAGGAAAATGTTTATTAAATGGTTACTGATGCCCACACATTTGTATAAAGAGAATATGAAATTGTGAATGGAAGATAGTGCAGAATAATTCAGATTAAGAAAATCAGAGTAGGATTAGAGATGCCAACAATCAGTTAAATGTGTTTAATCTAAAATAATGTTTATTAATGTATTTTATTATTAAATTTCTACCCAGCCTATCTGTACTAGGTTCCGAAGGTGGCCAAGACCGATGAAGCATATATGCAATAAATAAAGCATATTAAATTACAATTACATAAGGCCAAAGAAGCGACTGGTGACCTGTTTAGAGCTTTGAGTACTGTTTTGAGTTTAGTGAGATTTCATTATTTTAGGGATACATTCATAGATTTCTGCTGGCTCTAGAAAAGGCCGCACAATAAAGATTCTCACAACTGGATATCGCCCATGTACCGGTATTTCTGTAAATTGGTCTGAGCCCACAGGATGGAAAAATTATAATAAAATACATTAACACTAAACATTCCATTTCAATTCAAACTGAATTCTACAGATGTATTGTGCTGAAAGATAATTCATTATCTTAATCTAAAGATGCCTTTTGATTTCTGATTAGAATTAAGATCATTGAGAATGCATTGTGGTTTGCAACATACAGTTCATAAACTGCTGTTTTTTGTTTCCTGAATGCCACGAAGAGCTGCCTTCAGGGCCAACATCAAGATCAGACACTGTCCATGACCTTCTATTATCATCATCTGGGGTAGTACAAAAAATCAGAAAGTCAAGTGAAGATATTATCTCCCCAACACACCCCGACATCATGCCCACCTGTAAAATAAGAAGAAACTTTCTAAATGTGAATTTTGATATAGATTATATGAAAAAACCCACCCCAATTGAGCAAATGCATGCCATATTCATAAGCACAGCAGTCAAGCAAATGCACTGAGAATCAGATGGATCTGCTGCTCATGTGTCATTTTCCCATTTTTGGAGGGGGATAGCAGAAACTAGTAAGGTGGCTATGGAAGTAACTGGTTTGTATCCATGCATTTCATGTATTCTCTTCAAGCGAGAAATTGACTTTGAATATCAGAATACTTTGACACAAACCCAGAAGCTAATTTAAAAAATAAATAAAAAAAAATTGAAGCAAAACAGCACCTGAAGAGGATGCCAACTTCCTGAATTAACTTTTAATGAAATTTGTCTAAAGTAATGGTTACTCTTAGAACAAAAAAATGCTCTTTCCCATACATGCCGTAAAAAGCTTCTTTTGTAACGTTTCCAATTTGTGCATCTCAATTTTCATAATTTCAAGAACAGCAAGAGCCCAGTATTATATAAAAGTTATAACCAGAGATAAGAGGCCTGATTTGAAACACTTGATACAGTTAGTAGCAAGCAGAAATAAAGCATTTAATCTGAAAATAAACATTTAGTACAAAACTCGCTCTATTTTTTTCTAGGAGGCTGTTTCATGAAATAGTGTGCCTGAGAGGCCTGATCCCCACCCCCCATAATCTCTCTCTCACTCTCTCTCTCTCTCTCTCTCTCTCTCTCTCTCACACACACACACACACTGCCCAATGCTAAATAACAAACTGCTTTTGAAATTGCCTTTGGTTTAAAACATGCCTTGCTGCATGACATGGGGGGGGGGTCTGCTGTTCAAGAAAACAATACCAAAGCCACCTTGAGCATGCAGAATTATTTGTATTATTTGTATGATTCTTGGAAACCTGGGGTCCACAGCGGAACATGCACACTTCATTTTATTTCTGTTTCTATTTCAAAACTGCCCCGCCAACTCGCTCGTTAAACTATTCAGAATTCAACAGTTGACTGAAAATCAAAGAGAGTCCCTTTGATGGTCCGCTCCCAGTGACAATCAGCAGTTTTTGTAACTACCAGTGTCAGTTCCTGTAACTACCAATCAGTTGACTGGCGGTTAAAGTGACCTTCTTTCCCCCCCACCCCTGCATTAAGAAGATGAAAACTAAGTGGTAGTGAAGTTCAATTTCAGTGGAATCTGTGCACTTATAAATAAGTTCCACTGTGTTCCATGGAATTTATTCATTAGTAGGTGTGTTTAGGATTGCAGACTGATGATGTGAGCCTGTATAAAAAGGACCCCTGACAGTTAAGTCCAGTCGCAACTCTGGGGTTGCATGACTCATCTCGCTTTACTGGCCGAGGGAGCTGATGTTTGTCTGCAGACGTTTTTTCCAGGTCATGTGGCCAGCTTGACTATGCTGCTTCTGGCGAAACCAGAGCGGCGCATGAAAATGCCATTTACCTTCTCGCCGGAGTGGTACCTATATATCTACTTGCACTTTGACATGCTTTAGAACTGCTAGGTAGGCAGAAGCTGGGACCGAGCAACAGGAGCTCACCCCATCATAGGGATTCGGCAAGCCCTAGGCTCAGTGGTTTAGACCACAGTGCCACCCGCGTCCTGTGAGCCTGTATATGTTTACTCAAAAAAGCCCCACTGAGTTCAATGGGACTTACTGCCAGGTACATGAGTACAGGTAACAAGTAATTTGTCCACAGCCACAAAGTAAACCACCTAAGAACAAGACTAGAGAACACGAAAAACAGTACCTGCTTATGTCAAAATATATACAATGTGACCCTATGTGAACTTTCTTGACTCAAGGTACCAGTATAGTTAATTATTTGCTAGCTAAGTATTCTGCTTTTTCTAGATACATGAAGGAGAGCATTTTAGATTTGTTCACTTGCGAAATACCCAGAAAACAATGAAACACACACACATGCTTCTATTGACAATATACAGACACAGTTCTAAAAATTCCTGTTTAATATGCATCTGTGTGCCAAAGCTCAGATGACCATATTAAAAATGGGATTTCTTAGCTTGCCAAAGTTCTTCTACAGACTCACAGTGCAGGATCTCAGAAAGAGTAGAAGCTGAATGGATGATATTGTGAACAGCAGACTGAAGAGAGGGAGGTGACAGAATAGGATCCACTATAATGTCTAAATCAGAAATCTTCCAGGGACCTGGAGATTTTTTCACACACCCATAGTCTGTATCTACTGGAGACGGCCAGATCCAGTCACACAGTAAAAGAAAAAGGGAAAAAAATAGGATGTGGAAAAGAATTACAACATAAATGACAAGAGAAAGATTAAAACGTAAAAGAGAACAGGAAAATGTACAGATAAAAGTATGACACTCAACATATTAAGAAAGAGCCCTCAAATTGTGTCTCATACAAAATCTGGGTAGAAAACGATTTTCAACTTAAGCTGCAGGGGAGAAAAAGTCAGTTTTTAAAAAAGAAGTGCATATGTAATTTATATGACTAAAGTGCATTCTGCATATATTGTACTTGGCTGCTAGAGACAAGGGCTCATAACCAAACAAAACCAATTAGCCAGATATCCAAAATACTGTACAAGGCTAAAGCCAATGACGTATCTGGAGGCATTCTGTGTTCAGAAACTGCAAGCAGGACTTGTTTTGACTAGTTAGGTATCAACTGTTTGTTTTCAAAGATAACCTACTGAAAAGGAATCTGCGAGTTGCAGAAACCATCTACATAAATGTGTGTGAAGATGCATGTTATACTGTTTTTACATCTCCTGAAATACTGTTAAAAGTCTGTTCTCTTGCCTCTCCGTTTTCATGAGGCAGGGCAATTCTCGCCCTCCATTAAGCCTGAGCAAGAACTGGCCTGCCCTCCATTTTCCACGTGAGAAAAATAATCCCTGCCAAACCTCTGAATCCACAAATTACAGGCTGTCTAGCAACGAGATGGGGGACCCTAGGGACTATTTATACCAACAAAAAGTAGCTTCCTCTAACCCTTGTGAGGTTTCTAGCATACCCTCACTCTGAAAATTCCCTTTTAGGGCCAGAGCACTGTGTTGCAAGTGAAGTCGTTTAGGATCAATCAGGTTTGAGCCACAGAGTTCCTTTTTTTCAGTATTTTGTTTTGTCCAACTGCCTTCTTCTTTCCTTCTTCTACTAGAAATAAAACTTCATATAATCTGACTGTTGCAGATCTGGAGTGGGTGCATTTGCCAAGCTCAAGGATTATAATCATCCCCCACAACCCCGGATCATGCTAAATAAGAACAGAATTGGGGTTGTTAAGGATCAGTCAGTTGCTCTGATCTCTGGGAGAGACGGAGAACTTTTCAGCTCACTTTATGCCTTGGGTAAACTGTGAGGGATCTGGATGGGAAACACAAGAGGCTCTGTTCCTAGGATCTCAGGACTCTTAGAACTTCCTTGAGCACCCCAGATTTCTTCCCACCTGGGGGGATAGCTGTGAGTTCAAAGGTGGCAGCTGTTACTGGTTGGTTATTGCCCTACTCCGCAAGGCAGTTGTGCAAGGAAGGACATGAGAGGCTCTCCTGAACATTCCCCTTCTGCCACAATACTCACATCAGAATTGTTCTTCTTGCAATTAAATATGAACTTTTAATCACAGCCATACTTAATGTAGGAGTTGCATATGGTACAACATCATATTGGCAAACCACAGAGGCATTTAATAGTAACTTTGGGACAAAGGAGAAAGCATCTCGACTCATGTTTTTGTCAAATGACTAAACAAATGAGTTTGTTCAATATGAAAGTGAGCTCTGGGGTCCTAATCCCTTCCACCTTATGGAAGGGACTGATGATCATCCCCAAAGGCAACTCCTTTGTCACCTCCTACTGTACAAAACAATGTACTTGTTTTTCTGAACTGCTTACCAGATTTCGATCTTCCATGAGTTGCACTTGTAGTAATAGTGAGGGACTGTGGTTTCACTGGGTCAACTGGCACAGCATAGCTGCTGGAGCTAGGAACTTGAATGTATGGCCCCACGGCTGCAACTCTGCCCGAAGCATTCAGCGACGATTGAGGAGAGGATGTTCCATTTATCCGGTTTAACTAAAAAATGGCAAATCAAAAGGTGTGTTAACATCAATTATCAGCATGTGTCTACATATCTGCAGAATCTTTTTGAAAGGAAGAGTTATAGAAGAATTACAGTGTGCTTCTCTGGGGTTCAAACCCCTTAGCCCTTCCTCCTCTCTTCCCTCACCCCTGGGGCATTTTCTCTTTTATGTTCCTAAACAACATTAATAACGGTCCTGCTTCCGTTTTATTATCTCTCTTTCCCAACTACTGGGAATGTGGAAAGCATTTCATCTCAGAAAGCACCAAAAAGCATCATATAATATATCCCCTTCTCCCTTTTGGTTCCATGCCATAGAGCTGCAAAGTCTGCATAATATGGAACTCATGAGACTCTTAGGAAATTAAGTAAGTTTCTACTGCCAATGTAATTCAGCAAACTCAATTTTGAAAAAGTTAATAAAGAGTCTATCATTCCTATCCTGGCCACCAAAGTACTCCTGTGCAGGAACTAATATTTTATCACTAAATTTCAACTCACGTCTACATGACCCCACATTCAATTTATACTCTCATATTACCGCAGCAGATTTTGGCAAAACACAAGTAATGCATTATTCACTTCTATGGGGCTAGAGGAAATGGAAACTTGATGAGCTTTGTAGAAGTATTGAAATGTGGCCCTTTTAATAGTTTATCTTACAGGGATGTTTTCTTTTTGACGTGCCTCAACTTTTTTCTTGTATAGGCGCTCACGTAGCTCATTGATACGCTTGTCCATCATGGCAACCTCCATGTTACGCTTATTCAGAAGTTCTTTCTGCTGCTGAAGCTTGGTGTTCTGTTCCTGATTAAGCCTGTTACGAATCTATAAATAAACAGAGTGATTATCACTACTTCGGTTTGGGTTGTTTTTAAAGGTAAAAAAACTCAATAATCTGTAGAAAAAACAGATATGTCCTGTGTGTGTCCTCTGGAATTATTTTTCATTTAAATAGCAGAATAGTTGTGCTAGACAACAAACTGCCTTTTGAAACTTAAGAGGTTTAGTGGGGAACTGCTGTATAAGAAAAAACTAGTCCAGAGCTCTATTGGGCATACAAAATTAATTGTATAGTTCTTTGGAGTCAAGCCTAGGTAGTTTAACACATGCCTAAAGACTAAATACATCTACTTGCTTGTAAGTCCAATTTATTTCTTTCAGATATATTTCTAAAGATTGTGCTCAGGGGCAGAAACTAAAATCTATATACTTCTTTGTAACCCCTTCTGGCATACTTTCGTTTCCCAGAAAGCACCTGTTCAGTCATGAATAAATACGGCATGCAATCAATTAACAGCGCCTAAGTAAAATATCAAAACTATATAAAGAACACTGAAAAGAAAAGCAGTAATATAAAACATTCCTTAATTTATAAGGAATTTGATTAGGATATGATTTCCAGTATAAAAGTTGTGCTGCTGGATTTTGTACATTTCCAAATAAAGGATGTCATCCTATAGACATTTAGCTGGGAGTAAGCCTTCTAAGATGATATAGTGCTTGATATTTGAATGAAACACCAACTAAAATGCCCGATTGTAATACTGCTTTTCTTTCTTAGAAGAGGGATGAACGGAAAATATTTATTCAATTGCTTTCAATGGCAATGGGGAGGCACGACCAACTGGCAGCCTGGATATGGCCCTGAAACAATTTTACTTGGTCCCTTGTAACTGCTATGTTTTAATTGAGATGCATTTTAACTGACACTAAATAGAAGAAAGCCCCAGTTTTGTTCATTGGCACTATGTAAAATGCATGTCATGACTGTTTACCTGTAGCTCTTGGTATAATTTTTTTAATTCTACAGCGGCAGGCCCTGTCATCTGTCCATTGTAAGACTGGAACCCGTTCAGCTTCCCTTTCCTCAGGTCCTCTAGCTGTTGAGTAAGCTGGTCCACCTTTAACACTGCAGCTTGTAACTCTTGTTGCTTTTCCTGGAAGATGGCACTGATATGTTCAATTTCAGTGGCTGAAATTAAAATGGAGAATGAATGCAAACACATAGAAAGAGAAATGAGCATGAGGCCATAAGCAACGCTGTTCAAATATTTTCTCGGAGCTGCTGCAGAATGAAGCTTATAAGCAAAATAATTTGTGGGTGGGGGCCATAGGAACCAACTCCTAGGAGCCGTGGGGGCTTCGGCCCCCACAATAAAATATTTGAGGGGGATGTTCCCCCAGGTTGATGGGCATTGCCATTGAAATGTGCACGCACCACATCATTTGATCGATTATGCGGGGTGGGGCTTACCTGACCCCATATTTTATTCAAGTTGGCACCCCTGGTGGGGGCAAAGGAAAATGCTGTGGTTGATTCTGTCTGGATAAGGCTATTAAGTGGTCATGCCTAAATTGGACTTTAGACTATTATGTTCCCCAGTCCACAACCCCCCGAATCAGCTGCTGGAGTTTGAAGTGCAGCAAGCAGAAGGAAACGCTCTGCTGATCAGATCTAGCACAAGCCAATTGCAGGGACACAATTGAATGCCTCATGCCATGGGTTTCCTGGTTAATATTCCAGAGTCCCGGAAACATTAAGATATGAGGGGTCAATTAATTTCTGTTCCTTACAATCAGCACATTATATAAGGAATTCACATTAATAAGATTTCAGACTGATATTAATCTGTTTTAGTATTTCAACTTTTGTATGGTTTTTTTTTTTTTAAGTAGGGCTGTTTTATCTTTTGCAAACAGCTTGGAGGTTTTTTACAACCAAGCAGTGTATAAATTTTATGAAATAAATAAATAGCAAACGCAAGAGTCTGAGAATGCTGAAAAGACATTCTGAAATGCTACAGAACGGCATGTTTCTGCTTGTGTGCCTAATGCAGGATGCTTACTACGCTGCAACATGTTCCCTTCATTATGGCAACTGGAAAAGTGCACTCAAAATAGTGAAAATGGCTTCCAGAGGACTCCATGTTCTGAATGACTCATGTTAATGTTTCCCCATACAAGTGGCCGACAGCAGTAGCTCAAATATATTGTTAGCCCTGGCCCCCGATCAACCTCTGGGCCAAGAACCTAAGAGCTTAAAAAAATGGGAAGAAGCCGCTCGTACACAAATTGCCGTTCATAATCTTGCTGTAATCCACCTGCCCTCTCATGGCACGGATTTTTTTCAGCTTTGTCTCCTGGGTTTCCACTCGTTCTTTAAGTTTCTGAAGCTTTTCACTCTCAGACACAGACTGCTGTTGACGGCGTTCTTGCTGCTTGAGATAACGTAAACGTTGTTCCTATCAAAACAAGTAGAACATGTAATCATGCTGTCTTATTTTTAGAAAAGCATTACCAGTCACTTGCCTATTACTTCTAAACAAAACAAAACCTCAGTGTGAGTCAGCCAGTGTTTAAATTAGGAAAATCTTACCTGCATACTTCTTCAATCTGGAAACAAATATATTAAACAACAGCATGAACGTATCTTTTAAGAACCTATTAATGTAAAGTTTTTATGTGCCTCCCAGTTGTATCCTCCAAGAGATACCAGGCCCTTCATTTCTGAAGCTACAAAATAAAATCTCTCATCTACACAAAAACAAGCTCCAGCTGAAACATTCATTCCAACACATCTGTGAAGTTTCCTGCAACTTGTACTTCCTGTTCCTCAAACACACTTCCTCCTGCAGCAAAATGGCTCCCCAACCCCCCATTACATAATTTCCCAGAGGAAATAATGACTAGCAGAAAACTACAAACAGGCAAAGATAAGGAGATCTGGAGCAAGATAAATGCCACTTCTTTAGAATGACAGCCTATGGACTAAACAAATACGGGAAATGCTTCCTTTTTCTCCTGAGGTTTTTTAAAAACAAAAAACAAAAAAACCAACACTAAACTACTACTGTATAACCTAAACTCTTCTCAGTTCACTTCTGTCCTCTAACTCAACAGAGACTTCACCTTGTAAATATTGCTTCTTCCATTTAAAAGCAAAATGACAGTGATATTATAACATGATTATGGTGGCGAATCACTGTATTGAACAAAGCGCTGAACAAGACTTTATTACAGAAGGGTTAAGAACACTAGCACTGAAATTTTGTCTCTGCTCAAGTCAGTAGGTGGACCTCTGTTGATAACCATAAAGCCTCAATCACCGATGGACTATGTGACCCTAGACTTGAGACCTACATCTAGGGCAACATGGCATCACACACAGGATTAATGCCACATCACTTCTCAATTTGCAAATTTTCTGTACTACTGGGACTTAGAGCCTTCTGTGAAAACAGCACATTTTCTGTTCTTTCCTTCCTCTTGTTACTGGAAGTGCAGTTTACCTTGGCAACCAGCATTTGCTGCTGATTTTCAATCTGCTGCTGTTGCCTGGCAGCCATATCCTGAAGTTCTGAAAGTGTGAGTTCAACACGTGGGTTTCCAACCTGCAGAGAATAAAGAGAAGCAACATTATTCTGTCATTACACTATGTGAATGCTCATAATTTTTTTTCCACATTTTAGTTGCCATACATTAACAGTTGACCATTTCCTGCAATAAACTGTCCTTAACACAATTTGGAAAGCAGCCTGCCCTTTGCCCCTGTTCATACTCTTGAAAATATAAGTTTGCATGACAAGTGTGGTGTGGCGTACTACAGGGCTGCAGCAGAGACTGAAGCATGCCTTCATAGATGATGAACCTACCACCCTTGAAACAGGAACATCTCATGAAGGACAGATCCCACCTTTTCTACCAATACATGATAGGCATCACCTTGAGGGATAAGGGAAGGAAACACTGGAATTCCTTGATGCAGCCCACACTACAGCTGATGGGTGGTGGGGGTAGAGGTGAGTGGGAATCATAGAATTCGTTTTATTTGTAGCATTTGTAAGTGACCCTATAACAAAAAGTTCTCTGGGTGGTTTACAATAGATAATAAAGCAATGTAATCCAAATAAGATACAAAACCACCACTGTCCAATGCTTTCCTTCCCCCCACCAACATGAAAGCCTACCATTTACTTCAATGTGTGTGTGGAGGGGGGAGATGAGCAGCAGAACTGTGTTTACAAATCTAGAGGGCAGGTAAACACACCTCCAAGGTAGCCCAATGTGATCAGGCTACAACAGCTGAGGAACTGGCTTTACAAAGAGAAAAAAAGATGCCATTAGGAAGTACTGAAAATATCAAAATTTCCCAATGGATAATTTGTTTCAAACTGTATTCAGCTTCTCACTGTTTTTGTTCCTAAATGTGTGTGCTTTTTTCTCCTTTATGTTAAGAGGTTATTTCCTCTTCTTATGGACTATTTTGTCCTCCAGAGATTAATGTTCAATATATACTGTCTTTGCAATCCCAGAATTCCTCTACACCACTCCTAAGAGTCCTAGAAAGGACACAGAAACTCTTAAACTTAATAGCAAAAGCTGCTCAGGTGGGAAATCTTAGTCAACAAATTCTGCCAGAGGGCCAGTGAGGCCTTCACAAATAGCATCCCAGCTACTAAGAGCTTCCTTTAAGTAGCATTTTGCTACTTAACAGGACTTCAAATGCAATTTCTAATGAGGACCAAAACAAAGCTCATTCTTCAATAAAAAGCTAGTAAATTATTTACTGGTTCCCCAAAGTCCTCCTAGAAATCCCCACTAAAAGGAAATGAAAGTTCAACTATGTAAAAGGAAGAAAACACTGAACGGATAAAGTAAAAATGAAAGTACAAACGTGGTGTTAAGTAAAACAAATATAATCACATACATGAACAATACATGACATTATGGAATTCTGTTTGCATTCCTATATGCTTTCTATAAAATACAAGATGGTTTGACCATTGAAGGTGGAGCACTGCTTTGCATGGAAGAGACTAAGGCAGCACGATAAAGCAAAACAAAGACTGAGGAGCAGAGACCAAAATAATGTGCCATCACGGGCCACCTGTGGGCACTGCAGTGTCCAGCAAGAGTAAAGCAGTGCTTGGTCCCAGAATGTCCAGGAGTTTAAATGCCTCCAAGCAGTGACCCAGGAGCAGGATTTTCAAATGGAGTTACTGATGCAGAAAAACAAAATCTTCCCTGAGAGGGAGGAAGACTTACATGAATCAGTGGAGTCCCAAACCATCACTTTCAAAACTCCTTAATCTACTAGTATCCCATAATCATGTATACATAAATATATGGTTGCTTCATGTTTTACAACTACAGCATGGAAGCTTATGCTTAGGGCAGGCTGCTGTCTGCTGAAATGACTTTCACATCTCATAAAAGCAGAACAAAATGCGGAGAGAAAGTAACTGCAAAGGTAGTTGAGATGGTTACTTGCTCCTCCTGCTCAGAAGCTTCTGTTGCCAGAGGTTGGAGCCAATGGGTTCTTTGGCTCTTTGCTGGAGGGACCACTGTGGGATATTATGCTTATTAACTGAACACTTTTTGTGTGTGTCTTGCATTGCATTGGGAGTGTTTTTATTTTTACTGTTTTTCCTATATCAATTCTCAAGCAATTCAAAAAAGTTTCAAATCTTGTTTTGGATGGTTGTTGTGACTATATAATAGAGAGGTGAAAACCATGTATACCACCCTGAGTTCCTTGGAGGAAAGGTGGGATATAAATGTGATAAACAAATGAGGGCCTGATCCTGGGGCATCACATGGGAATGAATGAAGGGCTTTGGATTCAGCTGTCTCCATCCAGCCTTTGGAATTTAGGGCTTACTGCATATGAAAACAGTGCCAGCAGTACATCTATGTTTACAGAATCTTACACAAACATAACTGTGGCTCTCCTTTGCCCATGTGGTTCATCTGTACTGGAAGAAAGGCACTTCTGCCCTATCTTAACACCACTTCCAATCAGCAGGTGTAGGGGTTAGGATTGCTGTCTTAGTCTTTAAATCAGTGTTTCCCAAACTTGGACCTCCAGCTGCTTTGGACTACAATTCCATAATCCCTAGCTAGCAGGACCAGTGGTCATGGATGATGGGAACTGTAGTCCAAAAACAGCTAGAGACCCAAGTTTGGGAAACACTATTTTAGATGAAACCTCATGCAGTAGTTTACAAATTTCATCCAGCCTTGATACCCAAATCAAAATTAGTAGCTTTATTTTTACTTTACTTCTTAAAATGTTTATATACCATCTTCCATATCAATACCAAGGCAGTTTACAACCTTAAAGGTCAGTGCATTAAACAAAAATTTAAAACAGTACAAAAGTACCTTGGTTGTCAAATGGCTTGGCTCCCAAACAAATCAGCTCCCAAACACAGCAAACCCAGAAGTAAGTGTTCTGGTTTGCGAACATTTTTTGGAAGTCGAACATCCAATGCGGCTTCCGATTGAGTGCAGGAAGCTTCTGCAGCCAATCGGAAGCCGCGCCTTAGTTTCTGAATGGTTCCAGGAGTTGAACGGACTCCCGAACCGATAGCTTGAAAGTTTGAAAACCAAGGAACAACTGTATAATAAATACATATTAAAATGCAACTATACAGTCTGTAACTCAAATAGTTCTCAGGGTAAATTCCAAGGGTGAATAAATGTGTTTTCAGGAGGTGCAAAAAAACTCAACAAGGTTGGTGCCTGCTTTAAAGCCAGGGAAGATGGTTCCATAAACTGGGTACCACGACAGAGGAGGCCCTCCCCCTAGTTGCCACAAGGCATATTTCCACAGGCATGGAGTGCATGAAACTGCACTCCACTGAACTGAACACAGAAACCAAGTGCACTGACAGAGTAGGGAAGCCCTTTCCTCTTCTCTCAGCACAGAATGCAGCAGGCTATTGCAAGAGAGATGGACCCCTCCATCCCTCTTCTGCTAGCTCTCAGCAGGCTAGAGAACATTTTTGAAGGCTAGCAACTCTTGTGAGCTAATTAACAAAGCTGGACACACACAGTCCTTGCACAAAAATAAGCAGCAGATGGTCTGAAAAACTGGTGGTTGACTAACTTTAGGCAACCATTCTGCAACAAAATAAAGGTTAAAAACTGAAGTAAACATTTCTCCCCCACAAAAAGATGAAGCACAAGAACAGTAAAAATCAGAAAAATTGCAGTCTGATTCAATTTTTAAGTTGTGTATAATGAAGGCTTTCTACCTTCAATTATTCCTACAGTTATAATTTTACGCAGAGCTCACACAGTTGATCCTCAATACTACATGTAACATATAAATTTATGTTATAAGCAGAACTTGAAATGCGCATTGCTGGGTTTTTTCCCCCTAAAAGCAACCCATGGAGCATTTACAAATTCCAACAACAAAAATCAAGATATTCTTATGAGAGATGCCAAAAGAACAAACTGTTCCTAGCAGGTTGTGAAGGCTATCAAAATTTGACATTCACATTCCACTGCAGGGTCTGCTTCGCTACCCACAGGTCTCTGACACACTCAGAGCTCCATTGTTTGCCTTGGTGGAGCCCTGATGTCATCTGACTACAAACTATGGTTTTGGCAAGGATCATCAGTTACTGTCACATTAGGAAGCACTGATGGGATTTTACAAAAATGAGACACAGAAGAGCATCAGGTTATGTACGCGGAAAGCTAAGAATGTTGGCTTTCAAAATGAATATAATCCTATTTTTTAAAAGAATAATCTAAGTTCTAGACTCATTTCAAAGTATATTTTTCACAATGAACTCAATCAATCAAGTTATTATCTTAAATTCTTATAGTACTGCTCTCCTGTTCTTCATAATACGTTATATAATAAAAGTTATATCATGTTAATCAATGTCATATTAATATTATATAACCTGCATTATATATAAAATGATAGCACGTTAAAACTCATTAGCATTTGACTAAACGTAACTTCACAGTATATGTCTATGGAATTAACTTTATCCTGTAAAATAGTCCGCAATAGAAAGTGGCTCCAGACAACGAAACTATTTCCAAAGAATGCAATTTCACACCCTTGACAAAAGATAACAAAATAACAAACCAGGACAGTGGCTATTAGTTACAAACATACTTTCTCTAACATTACTGCGTTTACTTTGGACACAAATCTTTACCATCTGTCTTTCACAGTGACTACTTAGCACTGGGGAAGAGAAGGGGAAAGGAATAACAAACAAAGATTTAAACCTGTAGTTTTACTCTCAGCTGCTTCCTTTCCATCCACATGGCAAAAGATGGTTGAGGGAGAACAAGCCAGATTCCTCTTCAGCCACAGAACTGTACCGTTAGAACCAGTATTTTAGGCCTCCAAAGAAGGACAGCTAAGCCTCTGAACATCGGAGAACTCTGTTATAGAAGAACCCTCCAGCAAGCAACTCTTTCTTGAAAGCTCTACTTAATCACTGAAGTTCCTGCTTTTAATCTCACTCATTATAATTCACAGCTAAAGTTCAAACAAAATTGCAGATGAAGTTCAGGAAAGTTTGCAATCCTGCTAATCTGTATGAAGTTCTCTTGTTAGATCACGCTCAGTGAGAAGAGAGCCAAATGTTAGCCTTTCAGAGCTCTCTCTGGTAACTAACTTCCTGCTGTGCTCACACTAGCTATTAGTAGATCTCAAAATGACATCACTCACCTTTCACAACAAACCTGAGCCTATCATATGTAAGACATTAAACCTTCTTGCTCCCACCAATGGAAAAATGCACCTCCTACTTTTAAACATATACTTAAAATAAACACAAGACCTTCGGCAAAAGATATATACTCCCACAGATTCCATAAATTCACTCCGGGCTTAACATTCTGATGACTTATACACATTTCTTCTTCGTTGAAATCTGAGGAATCTCGCTCTGCAACAGAGCACCTAAAATGGCACTAGTTTGGTAGCAATGAACAAAAACCTTTTGTAAAAATGGTATTTGGTGTTTATGCCTGCCCCTCTGTTGCACATAGACAAAATTCCTAAGGCTGCTCAGAATACAGCCACCGAATATATTATTAAAATAATAATGCAGTCACTAAGCCTAGTATCTTAGTCCCAGCTTAGCCCAGCTTTCCTCAGAGTTGTTGCACTACAATATCCACAATTTCTGACCACTGGCCATACTGGCTGGGGAAGAGGGGGACTGACATTTGGGGACCCAAGGTTGAGGAAGGGTCTGCTAAGCCTCTGAGTGTTGACTCATTTTATTACCTTCATTTTCTAAAACAACCATTAAGGGCTGATTTACACTTTATTTGTCAAAGACGTTTGCCAAACAGGTGTCAGTGTTTGGAGCAGCAAGCAACATAACAATGAAGTGGGTCCAAAAAAGGCATTCCCTGGCATGCACCCATGTGGTTTGTAAATACATAATCCCACTTCATACTTTGTAACATTTGCCTTCCCAGACACTGCTGAATATGCAGCAAACACCTGTGCCACAAAAAGTGTGAATCTGAGCTAACTCTTAGTCCCTCATTCAGAGCTTTCAGGTTGCATTTCCCCCTACAGCTTTGTTGGTGTTGATGTACAGTATGACAGGATGTGACCATTCCGAGAGGAATAATTTCATATCAGCAAGCCAAGTTACAGCACCCCTCCTGATAAAGGACAGCTACAAATACTGAAATAATACCCTTCTACAGTGCATACCATGTGGGGGAATTCACCTGACCCGCACACTAGATGCATGTCCTTGCACAAACAATGTGTCACAGTTCTCCAGAACTGTAGTAGAACAGACAGTACCTGAGACAATGTGAATCATCCTTCCTTATTTATCAATTCAGGAACAGGGAAGAAAATAATGGCTACTCACACAGTCTTTAAGAGGAGGGATTTGCCAAACATTTTCCTTGTGGACTTATGCTAAGGAAGCAGTTTAAGTATACTTTCAGATGACAGTTTAATGGGGAATCTATGCATGTCCACACAATGCCATAGGAACCAAAATGCCAGCCCATACTTCTGAAAAGACGAATCTACCCTCAAAGACACAGAACACATGACTACCCTCAAAGATTCATGGTGGAGATGCTTCATGCTACACCAATATTTTCAATTCTTTATGTTTCTGCTCTACTAGCAGCAGAAAATAATGTCTGGCTGGGATCCAAAATGCTATCTCTGAAAAACCTCAAAAAATGTTCCTGAAGGTTGATGCTGCTCAGAGGAGCTAGAGATGCAGACCTTTGCATGCAAAAGGAACCAGGTTCAATCCTTGGCATCTCAAGGCAGGGATGGGAAAAGCTTCTTCCTGAAACATTGGAGAGCCACTGTCGTCAGCACAGGCAATACCAAGCTAAGTGGACCAAATCGTCTGACTCAGTATTAAGGCAGCTCCTAAGTTCCAGAGTGGTTAATACGTGGTAAGAGCCTCTTTTTTCAGTCCAATGACTACACTGCCTGATGTGCAATCTTTCAGAGGTTGCATGATGGTGGTGGGCAAGGCCAGAGCCAAAAGTGGGCAGAGCAGTAGGTGTTCCTTTTACGTTTGTACAGTAGGTCACATTCCAGCCACATAAACGTCAGAGGTTTCTACACACACATCTCTCCATTATTCATCCAGGCAAGCAAAAGGCATTATCACAGTTCAAAGACACATCCCAGCCAAGCAAAAGCACTTTAGGAGAGCACAGATCAGAGCTATGGAGGGGCTTAGGCCGGGGTGAAGTCCAAGGACTGTACGGAGGCCCCCAACCCCTCTACAGAAATGAGAAACACTTTCCCCTCCTCTAATGAATCAAGGCTTCATGAAATCTAAGCCACTAAAAAGGCAAGACATTTGCTGGGCCTCAAGCTTGGGGAAATGGAGTGTATTCCTCTCCAAAGTATGGAAGCTATTTGCACAGTTCCCGTGTTTTGCGCAATGTTTACTTTGACTGTGCTCTGCTATGACTTATCAGTCAGCTCCTGGGGCTACATACCAACACTCAAAACAGACTGTACCGTGGCATAAACTAAGCCTTGCTCTTTAGAGTGATAGAAGGTGATCCCTACCAGGGCAAGAATTCATTTTCAAGGTCAAAACTAGAATTTCATATTCTGTAATCACCTAGCTGCCAGTTCCTATAGCAAGCAGACGTGCTATCAATGTTTGAATCTGATGGAAGGAATATCTAGTTCTGCTGGAACTAGAACACTATCTGCTCACAATGTACATGGCGTTGTTGTTCACTTGATGGTTTCATCCACAGCTCTGTCTTTTTAATTAGGTCAGAAAATGCCAGCAGCACAATCCATATGGACAACCAATGATAACACCAGTGCCCCTTGCTTAACTTCATAGAAAGAAACAGGCTGATCAAATTCAGATAAATCAAGCACAGTTTTTGGAATTAAAAATAAAAATAATATCCCCAGCGAACTATTGACACAGGTTAACCCTTTATATCTAGATAGGAAACTTTTTTATCATTACTATGATATTATAAAAAGTATGCAATCATTTAACTTGTACTAGTAAAGTGGGACTCTTTACTGTTCAGAAAATCATCATCCCATTTCTGTGTCTATCAGATTTTATCTGTAAAATATACATTTTCCCATATAAAGTAAGTCCCAGAAATTAATAGAGCTGCTACCCTACTAGCTTCACCCACCACCAAATGCTGACACATTTAGCTCAGTGTACATTAATAATATTTTTTCTTTCTTTCTCATAACCCCACCCATTTAGCTGAGTTGCCCCAGTCACTCTGGGCAGCTTCCAACAAGCATACAAAAAACCTAAAAGCTTCCTGAAACAAGGCTTAGGACTACTGAAAAGACTTCAGGTGCCAGCTTTCAGATATCCTATCATTTACAACTTCTAATTCAACCACATCTGTAAGAACTTGATTGTTCAGTGTGGCAGCATTGACACTTTTGAACTCCCTGCCAGTTGATATCAGGCAGGTGCCTTCACTGTATTCTTTTCAGTGCCTGCTGAAGACATTCTTATTTATACAAGCTTACCCAGATGCTTTGAAAGCTTGTATGTGTTTTAATATGTTTTAGTCTCTTCTTTTTTGGTTTTAATTTTCCATATGCTTTCAATTGTGGTTGTAATTCTTTTAGTGATTCTTTTATTGTTTTCTTGTAAACTGCTTTGAGTTTTTTCTACAATCAAGAAGCTTTCATAAAATATATAAATAAATAAATTTACAAACTGTAAATGCAGTGTCTTTCCTCTTCTTTAGGGTGGAACTATAGCTACTGGGGCACTGGAACATATACAATACAACACACAAATACCCTACAACTCTCTCTGACAACGGTCTACTGCACAAGCAAAGAAGTATCACTAGTAATCAGTTCCAACAGCTAAAAGCAGTTTCTACAAATTAATTCTAAAGCAGCTATAGAGAGAAAGTGGGGTGGGTTGTTTATAACACTGTGTAAAGCGATGCTTACAAAGGTACTGAGAATTAAAACTGGTAAATAAAGATGTGGTTTTCATTCTCCATTTATCTAACTTGAAAAACGCAGGGCAAAATGTTCTGACTTGTTTACCATAATTCTTTACTCAAAAGCAGTATATGAGTAATAGAAATGCCTCATCAAGCAATACAAACAGGCACAATTTCTATAAATAGAAACGTCTGAAACTGGATTTTTCTGGATATTAAGTGAGAGAAAATGCCATCTTATTTTGATATGCTCTAGCCCACTAAATGTTAAGACTCATTACATGATTCTTAAATAACATAGTTATTACTTTATAATTTGTTTTTCCTGACACAGTTGTGTTAAGGAAATATTTATGGAGAGGATGCAAAACATCGAAACCATAAAGGTATTTCGGAAAACAAAGACACTGAAAACAGCCTTACGACTGAATATGTTCACCATCAGACACCATAACATTGCTATGTCCCTCTTGCATCCTCTCCTCTATCCTCTTTTTCAACAGTTTAGCTGAAATTCAGCAAATAATGACACAAAACTTTACAATTTGCATCTTGCATGGAACTAATATGCCCCAGCTCCTGTAATTCAACAAACATTTTCAGAGTTAACTGTGGTTATTAAAACAATTTGTTTCTATACCATTAAAATTCAGTGGGAAACATTAGAGTGTGTCAAGCATGAAAAAGAAATAGTTTCTTTAAAAAAAGGAAAAAAATAGGAAGAGTAATTACCTGCTGGCAACTTCCCCATGTAATTTCAAAAGAGCAAACTTTTATTTTGCTGCATTGCCCATCAGCCATGAACTCTTGCATTTTTTCAACATGCTTCACCTCCATCTCCCCACCCATACCTACCCCGAATTTCCCAAACACAATAACTGCTGTCTATAAGCTAACTTGGCACAAATCTTACAGGAGGTAAACCCTCATTCTCAATTTGTGAAAAATTAATCATTATCAGGTAAGTTTTGTAGCTTTTTCTGTCGTGCACAGAACCTGCCCCTGCCCCTGCCCCCACAATCCTTTATCAATAGGAAAAGCTGTCTCTCTGCAGTCATCAGCAATCAGCAAACAGAAAAGGCTAGTGGATTTTGCCAGCAGTGAAAGACTTAATCATGACAAGATCAAGCCAGCTGTCAGGTCGAATCAGCTTGATGCATTGCACTTTTCATATTCATTGAAGAATGTTGAATAGGTTCTCCTTTTGCAGCTGACTCTGGACTTAAATTCAAAATACAAACACTTTGCATTTAGTCTGGAAGAGAATGTTTTAACTCTGTCTTTCTTTGGTCATATTAACTAACTGTGTGAATCTGCTTGTCAAAACAAAGTAGGAGGCCATGACTGCCTCCCCTGCACATGCTACACCAGTTTTTGCTGTTCAGGATAACAGGGTACCATGTTGACTGGCGTGCACTGACACCGGCTCTCTTATCGGGCAAGGCAGGATGTACAAGATAAATATAACATACTCTGTGCTACTTTTTTTCAGAATGGAAATGGAACAACACATGAACCAGCTAACAACATAGCACACGAGCAAAAATATTAAAGTCAAGGGGATGCAATGAGCCAAAAGCACCAGTCAGCTTCAATAAATTAATTTCCCACCCATCCCAACCCTGAATCAAAATAATAAAATTCACTTGCTCATGCTTTCAAAGGACAAGAGAAAAACAAATTTAAAGGCTTTGGTAGATTTTATAGCACCCAGAATGACTCATAGTTGAATGCTTTTAGTCCTCTAAAAAAGCAAACAAAAAAACCCAAGCAGGATAATAATGATTACAAACTAGCAAAATGGAGTTCCACATAGATATTTTGTAGCTGTACTTGTAAGCGGGGTGTATATGTATGCGTGGGGGGCGGTGTTGTTAGCAAAATAAGATGCCACTGGAATAGTACTGAAAGATGGATAGATTAGTAGTTAAAGCACATTTACCAGTAGCTCTGTACCACAAGAATGGAGGTATATTTTATTTTTTTCAAGAGACTGTCTTCCCCTCCAGCAACATAGCAAAGCAATAAAAGGTCTAACATGTTTTCAAGAGAGAAATGAAACTAAAATTGCCAGGAAGAATCCCAGTAATCTGCTTAAACAACTACACATACTAACTACCAATTAATCTCAAGGACATAAAAATTATAAGTGATTATCATTTGGATAAGTGTTTTCTATTCTTGCATCATTTGCAACCAACAGCTTTGATATTAACTTCCCCGAAAAGAGTTGTGTTTATAAAATGGGGCTTTCCCACCTCACCCTCCCTCTCTGTAGCCCTCTGAAATAATAATTTATTTTTGTTGTTGTTGTTGTTGTTGTTGTTGTAACAATAACAACAACAACAACAACAACAACAACAACAACTTGTACCTCACCCATCTGACTGAGTTGTACCAGCCACTCGGGGTGGCTTCCAACAGAATATACAAAAACAAAATGGAACATCTGACATAATCCTTTCTGATACAGGGCTGCCTTCAGATGCCTATGGAAGGTTATATAATTATTCTCTCTTTGACATCTGACGAGAGGGTGTTCCACAGGGTGGGAGCCACTACCAAGAAAGTTCTCCGCCTAGTTCCCTGCAACTTCACTCCTCACAATGAGGGCACTTCCAGAAGACCTTCAGAGCTGGACATCAGTGTCTGGGCTGAATGATGGGGAGGGGAGATGCTCCTTCGGGTATACAGGGCCTGAAATCCACTACTGAGGACTGGGAAACCCTTGGGAACAAGGGAGATATGGGGAATCTGTTCAACACCCCAGTCCTATGCATGCTTCAATAGATGCAAACCTTGTTGAGTTCAGTGGCAGACTTTGCTATCTGCTAAGTTTGCTACCGACTTGGATGGCAATTACTGATCTACACATATCTACACAGCAATTGCTTATTTATTTATTTTACATTTATGCAAGTGGGATATACAACAAAAAAGGTACAGTGTGGAGTACTCCTGTTCAGGATGCCAGATACTCTATTCTGTTCCCTAAAGCCTGAAGATACCTTCCTTTTGTGCATGGATTGGTGCTCTTTTGGCTACAGAAGACCAACACTCATAGCTTAAACCGTGGAAGCAGAGGGATGATTGTTTTGTTTTATATTGTTTGAACACTGTGAATTCCTGCTACTAAGTGAAAAGGAATGCTGTTATTCCCCTGTTCCATTATGCAGCAGTGACATGGTATCACGATACAGAACCTGGCTTCAATGCTACCAAGAATACAACACGAAAAGGAAAACATCAGGTTTTGTACTCTGCAGAGTCCCCAGAGTGTCAAACGCTGAAGCCGAAGCTATACTTTCATTTCAACATGTTAAAAATAGAAGCCGCTTCCCCCATGCCTCCACACTGCTTTTAAACAAACACTTCATCTGTTTATACCATTTCCATCTGAATGATGGGTTACAGGCATATTGTTTGCAGGCTTATGTCATCCGAACAGGGATGGGCAGTACATAACATGCTTTGTTATGTACGGGGCAAAAGGTTCAATCCCCAGAATCTCTCTTGAGAGCTAGTTTATGCAAACAGCAGAATCAAGTGGAAATGTTTTGCTTGGACCTCATGGCTTTAGGATGAGGGGTGACATGGTTACATTGTTCATCGGGTTGGGAAGGGGGAATCCTTGCACACAGAAAATAAGATTGTGAAGGAGAAGGGCTTATCCTTCTCCCTAATGCACTGTTTTCCTACATCAAGGGATTTTCTTTTTCTTTTTGCAGAGGCGCATTTATGCCTCCCTCTGCCTGAAGCCTCTCCCCCCACAGCCTTCAGCAACAACAGTCCAGGAAAAGCTTTTTCACTTGATTCTGATGACTGCAGAAAATGGACAAAAAACCCCTGAATAATAACCTTTTTTGAGGAAGGATATTGTTTTGTAAGTAGTTGTTTTATTGAATTGGTTGTGGCCACCTTGGTTACTGTCTATTACTTTCTTGCTGCTGTTTCAGTGCTGGTTTATGACATGCTTTTAAAAGTCAATTTCTGGTTTTATCTCTCTTGTTAGAAACCTTGAGCTCTTCTGAGCATATAAACAGGGATAGAACTTGTTGTCCTCCAGATGTTGTTTGGGCTCCAACTCCCATCGTCTCCAACTGTTGGTAACGCTGCTGCGGCAGCTGGGAACTGAAGTTCAGTATGATATGGAAAAGCCATGGGTTCTCCATCTTTTGCCTTTTTTCTTTTCTTTTTTTAAACTAAGAAATCTGGCCTAAGAGCTGGAGAGAACTTTGACACTACTAGGCAAACTGGACCATTTTTAGCTGGTGTGGTCTGCACCACTTGGACTAACACATTGGAAAACAGCTATCCATTGGATTCCATGCTGCTACAAGTATTATGATGCAACTTGTGGCAAAAACATAATCATAAAAATGAATTAAAATCTATATTTTGAGGGGGGAAATATACTCCAAAATGCTATTCTGAGAGAAAACACTTCCAAAAACACTTGCTAAAATGCGTCTTACAGGGAGATTTTTAAAATTTGCAGATTAATGGGTAAATAGGACAGAACAGACCTAATGCACAAAAGTGACATAGACCAGAAATAGGTTGCTTTATCCATACTTAGGTGAGATGTGACCTGCACAAATACAGTCCAAGTTCTCTCTCTCCCACACCTCTAGACATTTGCAAGTGTGAGTCAGATTCTGTTTTCATTATATGGCCACACTTTTCCATACCAGTTCCAAAGCTTTGCAGTAGTGCAATAAATTGGAATCTAGGAGCAAAGCAAGGCAATTGCATGAGCATGTGCTAGGGGATAGGGGAAGGGGAAAAATAGGTACCTCAAATCATATTCACTCAACTTGCATCATGCTCCCATAAAAATGGTCTTATAAAATCAGTCCCCAGTAGAAGGCAACAACCTATAATATTTAAAGCATTTTTCACTTTATTGTTAACATTGCATGCATAATTCAATTCTTGGAAGATACTTTTTGTGCAAATGTTATACTGCACTGTTCAGTGTAGATGTAATACTCAAAGGATTATGCATGTTTTTACTAATGGTTAATTGACCTGAGCGTCATTGCTCTGTGAAAGGCCTCCAGCACTGCACATATTCCACAATTTATGCTAATGGTTCAGTAAACAATGAAACAAAATAAAGATTAATCAGCCTGTGCTGTAGCAATGAAAGAAAATGGATGATCAAGACACAAACACTCTCAGAAAATGTAGCCTTTTGATTTTATTAGTACATGAACCTAATTATATTTTTACAGAAGGAATTTGTATCCTAATAATGATGATACAATTATGGATTAATCTTGTCATTGTTCTCTGTAGATACAAATCAAAACAACATCAGCGTAACTATTTCTTCCTACAGAAAGGCTACAAGGCCAGTGATTCATGAAAAGAATTAAGAGGGCCCTTCTTAGAATGCTTTGCATTTAATGAATCAGTCTTTCAATCACCATCCACCACTTCAATCTCATCCTTCACTTTCTCTCTGTTCACAATTATACTTCCCAATTCACCTTATTTTCTACTGTTTTCTGATACCTATAGTGAGAAGTGGGTATAGACAGAGGTTTGTTTCTGTGATCTTATCAGTACAGTTATCGGGGTGCAAATTCTTCAGGCAATTATTATATATTCTCTCCTAAACCTGTATACTGCCAGTATTTGTATTTAATTGCCGTAAGTAAAGAATGTTATTCATAAATGTTATTCATTGCAAACAGCAATGACAAAAAGCTACTGTGTTTCTTCTCTGTCTCTTTCAGTAGGCCACTGCCTCTGTTTATTAATTAAAGGAAGATTATTAGGAAAGACTGTCAAATTCCTGTTTTTCTGATGCATCACTTTTCTGTATTAGTGTTACCACCTAAAGGAGTTCTTATCCATGCAGCTATGAGCTAAACACAATGCAAACTCCTTTCCAGGTGGGAAATCCCATTTAATTAAAAATATTGATGGGCTTATTCTTATTTTTGCAAGCCACCTTAGAATTTATTTTTAAATAAACAGTGGTGTGGAAATTAATAGGCTGCCTTTCTAAAGTGATGAAAGCAGTTTAGTTAAAATAAAACGGAACAGTAAAGCAAAACCATGATAAAAAACCACCAAAAAATGTATACAAAGCCATCCCAATCATCACTTACAAACCTGGCATATAAATATTGAAAATACTCCTTGTTATATCATTGAGCCTTGACCTTCTGATACTTTAGGATACGATGGCCTCAATCATTCTTGTGTTTTATATATATAGCAGATAACTGTAATGCATACTATATGAGCTTCCCTTTGAAAATGGTCCAGAAATTTCAGCTGTTCAAATCAGGCATGTCCACAGTCTGTTTCGGGGGCCTAATTTGGCCGCTGTAGCAGTATATGTCCTGGGGTAAAATCCTTAAAAAGCTCAACAACTTTGAGGTGAAATTGAAAGCTCAACAACTCTGGTTGGCCCTCAGGCATGTTCACTTCAGCAAATCTGGCCTTCTTTGAAAAAAGTTTGGGCACCCTTCCCTAAATCAGGAGGCTGTGGTGGTGGTTACCACCTTCTTCCTTGAAATGTGCATAAAGCTGAAGGAGAAAGTTGGAAGAATTACTTTTTTCCACTTTCTATTTCAGCTTGATGTGATTTTAAAGGCTCAGATTATTTCCTCTGGATCTGGCTTCTACCTAGATCCATTAGAAAAGAGAAATTGTGTGCATACACTTTCTTTCTTTTGCTCCAGGGTGTGCGTGATCTAGGAGCGGGGGCGGCCACAGAACTCACTCAACTATGCAAATGTGCCTACAGGCCTAAAAAGGTTGGAAACCCAGACTGAGCCATTCATTAAGAACTTTACAACCACTGGAATGGAGAGGCTTCATAATCTAGTCTTAAATCCATGTTGAATAAAAGCAGGTATGTATATACTAACACATTCTTACATGGATCAGTAAAATATTTTTTAGATTGATTATATGCATGAATAGGTTTTATGGTGGGGGGGGAAACATTTACACAGGCTGGCTTTTTTATATTTATTCTTGTGCTAGCAAAATATTCAGCATTCCAAAAACAATAAACAATCCTAATGAATTACTAAATGGTAAGATGATTAATTACTTAAGCCTATAAATCCACTTTTGCCTTCCTGCCAGAAAATGAGCACAGGCGTATTAGACTGGCATTGTTCAAATAATTCAATGTTAGTCTGCTTATTTTTCAGTGCAATTTAGCAATTTAGCCCAACCATACAAATGGGCTACTTTCCATATTGCACTAGAATCCACTAAAGATTAATAACGCAACTCTTACCACTTTGTTCAGTGGTACTTACTTCCAAGCATGTGTGCCTTGAATGCGATGGAGCAAACAAGTCTTGTGGGGAGGGGACACAAGAAAAGGGAGGGGAAACTGCCCACATTTTAAAGTAAGACCATCACCTCTAATATTCTTAAATTTCAAATGTCTCACAAAGATTAAAATAATCTCTGGGGGGGAGAGTGAGAGACCTTTTCACACACAACCCGCTAAAACTACTTAAACTAGACTAGACTGGCTTTTGGTCTAATCCAGCAGGCCTTCCTGAGTAAGACAGTTGAGGCCTTCCTGAGTTGAGACAGCGACATGTCTTTTCATTCTGGTATACAGTAGAAACATGTAGAATTTCCAAGGTATTATAAACTGAAGGCTACAGGGAATTCAATATAAGCAGATGCCAAACAATCCTGATAAAAGTTCTTTGTTCAATTTCCTAATATAAAGTTCTCCCCCTTAGCATTGTTATAAAAGATTTACAGCCAGAAATACATAACAGTATTTGAAAATGTATAAATAAATATTTTGGAGATGCAAATAAAATAAAAAACCCATAAAATATCTTGTTTTTGCAATTGGCCACATACCCCATTTTCAGAACGCTTCTCCCCAGGTATACTGACTCCGTTCCTTTGGTTTTGAGTCTGACGGCCTGGGAAGAATACAGTTAGAACATTTAAATGCATTGCTTCTACTGAAACAGCTTCCTAAATCTTAGTCAACTTTTTAAAAGAACATTCTCTCAAAACAAGAACTCCTATTTTGATTTGATGAAAACAATTTATGAGTAAATGTTTTCCAACTTACTGGTGGGACAGGTGATTGTTTTTCTAGCCTTATTTGAAGCTCAGTTAAGAGCTACACAATGACCACTGAAACCAACATAATCAGAGTAGTTTTTCTGTGGTGTAACCATCAAGTAATTATCCTCTTTCTTTGTGGAGAAATTTAGAAGGGATAGACAGGATTGGGAAACTTCAAACACTGTTCCTGCCCCTTGAAAATTCACCATCACTTTTGCTGGAGGAAGCAACATCCCATTTTGTGTAAAGAGCACTTGCCACTTTCACTGCGACTGTTCCAGGGAGGGCAAAGTCATTCCTCTCTTTTAACTAGTTCCCATCAATAATTGTCTGCCCATCTCTTCACTTGTAAGCACTCAGCCGACCACTCTTGGTATTGCTCCATGAAGGAAGAAAGCAAATCTGGGGTATCTGAGGGTTGAAATGTTTACCAATGTTTTTCTGGGAAACTAGTGTAGCAGTGGCGAGCCTCAGGTCCAATGCAGCCCACTTGGCACTCTGAACTTTCCTCGCAGTCCTTGCTTTTATTTAGGGTGTTTTTTCCTGGTTGGAATGTGTCAATGAACTCTGAAAATGTCCCTTGCCAGTTTGGACTGAGGACAGAGGGGTGTATGAGTGTGTGTAGAAACTAGCCTACTGTACAAAGGTATTATTTACACCCACTGCTCCATCTGCTTTTGCCTCTGGCCTTACCCACCAGTTAATCCAAGTCAAGGTTCACAAGCCAACTTCAAATTGTCTGTAGTTTCAGACATAGGTTCCAACTCCTAGGGACTGAGGTCCCTTCAGCCCCCTAATAAAGCATTTGGGGGCCAGTCCCACCCCATTAATGGGCATTGCCATTCAAGTGGTGTGCATGCACCACATCTTGTTCTTGATTATGCAGGGTGGGACTTATCTGCCCTCCCCCCATATTTTATTCAAGTTGGCTCCCCTGATTTCAGATCAAGCCATAGTTAGTTGGTTGGGGCAGATGTACAAACATACCATAGTGGAGTGAAACAAACCAGAGTTTAGGACTGCATCCGAACACAGCCATCATCACAAAGCCATTATCTGAAATGGATTTCTAAAGGAATCCTCTTCCAGATT
The DNA here is from genome assembly GCF_964106915.1 of Podarcis gaigeae. Classification (NCBI taxonomy): domain Eukaryota; kingdom Metazoa; phylum Chordata; class Lepidosauria; order Squamata; family Lacertidae; genus Podarcis; species Podarcis gaigeae. Next base: position 14,358,019 of record NC_139678.1, on the reverse strand, counting down.
AGAATGTTTGGATTGTCTCTTTTAGTAGATGTTATGCACTTAGGAACATAGTTGGTATGTTTTATATCAGCTCAGGAGGCAGGCTGCTTAGACATTTGAGCAAATGTACACTAAGCATTAAGCTCAGTGGTAACTTTACATATTTGATATATTTCTACCGACCTTAGCTTGTGTAACCTGTTTATAGTGAAGCTTGGCAGAACACAATTTTATCACCACTATGAATGTGAATGAAGCTTGGCTTGATTGGCTGCTGCTGCTACATACTGGCAGCTAAGCTGCTTGGGGATGCAGCTACAGGCTCTCACTCTATAATAATACTGGGAGTGACTGACCTTGTAATGACTTTGGAAGAAGAGGTGGGGTGGGTGGAAGGAATGTGGAATTTAGAGAAGAGCAAGTAGCAAGAGAACATAGGGATTAAAAGCTCAACTGCAGAAAAGTCCAAATACAACATGCTTGTAAAAGGCAAAAATACATACATGTAGAAGTTGGAAGAAGCAGGTATTAGCCTTAGGAAGGAGCCCAAAGGTGGCTCTGAATGTTAGAAGTGCTGGCAAGCATGTATGTAAGAGTGATAGTTTTTTTCACCGAATGTAATGCCCAAAGGGAGAATGTTTGCATCTTCTCTGGAGGGTCAGAAATGCCTAACACATGACCTGTATCCTGTATACAGCATCCAGCCCCTGAGGATTTTGTGCCTTCCCCAAATAGCCCAATTATTTAAAAAAGTTGTTGCTGTTGTCAACCATTCCTGATGTGTCCCTACTACAATGTCACTATATTTAAAAGCCTTTTTCTGAGCCCAAACCCCATTTTTTGCCCAATTTTAAAATGTATGTTTTTTTGAAAATGTGTAAGGAAACATACTCAGCTAGCAAAAGACAGACAGATTAAGCACATTGGTTTGGGGTGTCTGCAAACCCAAATACTTTACACATCCTTGTCAGGCTCCAACAAAATCCTGACATTATTTCTGAAGTCATTCATATAGGCTGGGTTTTTTAAATTTAGTCTTCCAAATACCTGCTCCAACAGTTTCTGAAATTTTCTCTGTAACCATGATAACCAGCAGCTTACTTGTAAGAATTAAAGCTGAGATTATTATTGGGGGCACATCTTGGGAACAGAAAGGGGAGAAGCAAGAATGGCTGTGGTGTCTGGAGGCAAATGGTTCTTACAGTTCATGAGCTTAATGGGTGGATAGGTGGAAGGAAGAGAAAGCAAACAGAAATGTCTAAGGTCTTGAGAGGTAATGAAGAGGAAAAAGAAGAAACAAGGGGAGAGTAGGGGCTGGCATAATGACCAGACACCAGTAAGAATGAGCAAAATAATGCTGGATAGAGTTGGGCAGCTGTGGTAAAGGCCTATGGGCGGGGAGCAGGGGACGCTTTGCCCTATAGAAATTCTTTTATTTAGCTTCAACCATCTGTACTATAGAGTCAACACAAGTATTTTGTCATCATATTGACAAGTTTTACTTGTCTTTACAAAACTGAGTCACATAAAGATGAGCTGCTGAGGCACCAATGAACAATTTAAAATATACCCACCTTGTTCACTACTTTCTGTTGGGGATTCTTCATGTCGAAGAAAAAACTTGACCTCCTCCCTACGGGGTCCCCACTTCTGTAGATGGTCATACATCATGTGATCAAAGGGGATGTGTCGTTCTAAATAAAATAAAATGAAGTATTAACAGTTTATTTTACTTTTCTCTCACCTAATAACTTTTTCTAAATCACGTTAGTAGGGTCCAAATAATTTATTTCAGTTTTTCAAACATTTGCTTTTCCAACTTTTTTGAGGGATAATCTTATTCTTATTCTTCAAGGAATAAGATTGTTTTGAATAATTTTTCAGAAAGTTGCATGTCTTACAAAAGCTGAGTTTTTAAAGGGCATAGTTTTCATACCACCAAGCCATTTGCATATAACTAATTCTGTCATCTGGGATAGCCAATATGGTGCCCCTCAGATGTTGTTGTACTCTAATGCTCATCATCCCTGACCACTGACCATGCAGGCTGGGACTGATGGGAGCTGTAGTCCATAACATCAGGCAGGCTTCACATTGGCTATCCCTGTTACAGTTCAATAGTCTATAAGGAGATCGCCATTGTTCTAGCCAAGGCCTTGAACAACTTGTGAGCCAAAAAACTCAGTAGGATATCATGTTCTTGGCAAGGCTACAGTACATGGCAGGTGTTTGCCATGACAGATCACAAGTTCTACTAGCCTAGATAGTATTGTATTACTACTTCATACAAGTCATTTATGTAAACTAAGGTGTGAAGCAGTATATAAATTGCTGAAATAAATAAGCTGCTGAAGATACTAAACAATGCCAAATGATGACTTTTGCAGAATGATACCAGTCCATTTATTACTGTCCCAATGAGCATGATCTCTCCTTCACTCCATTGCCATCTAAAGAGGTAGCCATTGTTGTGCTCTCCAGATATTGCTGGACTACAATTCCCATCATCCCCAACTATTGGTCATACTAGCTGAGGCTGATAACATCTAGAAGGTGACCCTTCTACTTCATTTCTTAAGCTTTCAAAAAGAAAAGGGGTATAATATACCATTAGGTCAAAGGTTTGCTAAAGTCAAAGTACATTGGGTTAACAGACCTTTTGCCAATCACTTTTTCCAAAGAAGGCAACTAAGAGGGTTTGACAGAAGTGCTTCTTTACAGTTCATGAGGATTGCTAAACATCATTCTGGGCTGCAGATGTAACAAATGGGGAGAGGACTCTTTTAAGCTCCTCCATGTTCCTGACGTATTCCTTCCTCTCCCCACACCTTAACAATATTAAATGGACCTTAGTGACGTAAGACTCTTTGTAACATTGGCTCTCTGACTGCTTCAGTGTCTGCTCTAATCTCTCTCCAGGTATACTGATTTTTAATTTGCTCTTTACCCATTTTCTGGGGATTATGCCATACAGAGCTAATTTATAGTAATTAAGGCAATTATATGAGACTTTCATCTTCTGCCAGAATTAGCTGGGTGGGGGGCAACTTCTCCCATTCCAAGGAACTCATCACATCTATTTTGTTAGCCATAGGTTTAAGGCTAAATGCGCACATTTAGTTACTGTACATGCAAGTCCATGTTATATACAACCATCTTCACAAAGATGCTACTAAATTAAAGGTGCTACAAAAGGTGCTACTAAATTAATTTTGAATACCATGCCTCTTCTAATGATAATTTAGAGGGCAAGTGATAATATAATGGCTGGGTGGGGTGGGGTGGGGGAGCACAACATTAAAACACAACACTGACATGTCTGACAATCCGATTTTTATTAATTAACCATTTTCATATTATCAGCCATCTCCCTGCATTATGAAAATACCTTCTCATGTTGAGCCTAAGGGGGAACTGTGTGTGCAAGTATGTTTCCCTAAGGTTGATAGTGCTAGAGCTGTTGAAAATTAGAAAGACTGCAATTGTCTCAAACAAGAATGAAATTATAAAGCCTGGCATACTATTGAGCTAATGCCGTCTCAAAAGTAAAAATTCAGCATAAAATCACTAGTTCAGGATACCAAGTGATTGCTTACCATTTCCACGCCAGACTTCAGAAAGATGGCAACTACCTTCCCCAGGTTCTTTGCAAAATTCCACCACATCTCGGCAGGTTGTTTCAGGTGTAATTGGCACTTCAGTCAGAATCTGTTCATTGTTACTCAGGAACACAGTTAATATCATCTGGGGGGAAAAGGGGGGAAAGGCACCATATAGAGTCAATCTTTCAAAGTGGCACAGATTTTGATTTGCATAAAATATCATAAACACACCAGGGATAGGCAGATGGGTTGAAACTACTGACAAATCTCCAAGTGATTTGCCATAGATCTGCAAGGATTTCCAGCTCCCAATAGCTGAACATACTAAACCTTAAACTTATATAAAACATTGCCTCCTCACTTGCAAAAGTGTGGACATAAAAACATTGTCGTTGTAGAAGTACTTAGTGCCTAAATAAACTAAAAAGTGCCTAACCATGGTTTAGGAGAGGTTAATGTCACAATAACCATATATTACTCAGAACTAACTCTCACTAAAGTCCATGGGGATGGCTCCCAGATAGGATTAGAGGCTGAATTAATTAGTCTTAAAGGTGCCACACTTTCACTAATGGCAAAACATGATCAATCAATAAATGATTATGGCAATATTCTACCACAGTGAGCAGTTGAGCAGCTGCATCTTGCACTGGCTGCAGCTTCTGGGCAACCTCAGGGGCAGTACCACCAAAGTGCACAGCAGCAATGTGGCCAACAGTGGTCAGTCTATCCTGATTTAGAAACAGCTGGAGTTGGTAAAAGGTACTTCTAGCCACTGAGATTACTTGGGCCTCGAGAGCTAGAGATGGACCCGGGAGTAGCCCCAGTCTATGAGCCCAGCTCTTGAATCCTGCCAGGATTCAGACTCCATTTGTGGGCCCTCATTCAGCCCACCACCAAGTCCAGGTACTGGTTTAGGACTTGCATGGCCTCTCCTGATACAGCATACTGATGACATCTCACCCCAAATCTCCTAAAGATTACTCCCAATGGTTCCCAACAGCTTCATGTAGATGTTAAATAGCACTGGAGACAAGATAGTACCCTGCAGCACCCCACAACACAATCACGTAATTCCAGCAGCAGAATTCTTGTTTTAACATATTGATAAAAATACTACTAAGGCTACTGCAGTATTAAAATGTTAGGCAAACATGTTTTTATGCAGATGACTCACTAGGAAGAAAGCCTGTGCCTTGCCTTGTCAAAACTACTGCTTTCAAAGTGAATAATTAAATTTTTGTTGTTAGAATAGCAGAGCTAAGGCCCACAGCTAATTTTAGATCTTAATGAAAAATCTACTTCGAAGCGAAGTCAGACATTGAGAAGCTATTAATTCCAGTACATATTCTCACAGTGGCAAATTTATTTGTATGCATAAATAAGGCTATGTCTCCATTAGTGGTTTAAAACACAGTAAGGTCATTTTTCCCTGCTGTGCTTCAAGTTGTATTTGAACATTGCTGTACACACCAAATAAGCAATGGGAATGTCTTCACCCAATGTGCATTTCCTGCTTGGTTTCCCAATGTCTGCAAGCCCCCCACCCCAGCCATCCCACCCTACCCCAAACTCGTATTCACAAAGCTGCCATCTGCATATGTATAATGGCTCTCTCAAATGTACACACTTTAGCTTAACTGCAAAGTGAATGCAGTCTTGTGTTTTCAAATTGGATGAAAGCTGGTTTGAGGGGAAATGCTTCAAACAGCAATATTTCTCAAGAAACTACAGGATAGATATGGATTGTGGCTCACTTCATATGCACATGGCTTCAAACAACAGCAGTGAGAGCACACTGGAGCCAGAATAAACAGTAATGTGTGCACAGCCTAAGATACCTTTATTTTTCCTAAATGAGCATGAGAAGCCTACAGTTGTACCATGCTAGAATGTTAAACAAGACTTTGGTGCAGCAGTTCCCATGGCACATGGGGTAGGATCACAGGACAACTGGAGAAAAGGACTGTGTTATCCTGTGCTAAACCATTTGCTTGGATTCTTCAGAACTGTCCATTGTTTTTACAGTATTTTCTTAAGTAAAATTATGCAATCAAGAATGGTATACAATACAGAATGGTATACAATACAGAAAATGTTTTTGGAAGACATGCTTATAAAACAGTAACAAAAGGCATGTTAAAGGTGTTGCAAATATATATTCATTGCATGCAGTATATTAGACTGGGATCCATACAGTCTTATGTTTATTTAAGTTTATTTCTTCCCCCAGCAAACAGGGAGTTGTCTGTAATGAATGTACGGTACATCACATCTTTTCTCTATTTAGCTCAAAGTGGCATACACACTTCTATCGCTCTCCATTTTATCCTCACAACAACGCTTTGAGATACGCTAGGCTGAGAGATAATGACTTGGCCCAAGTTCACCCATAAGCTTCATGGTTGAGTGGGATTTGAATTCTGGTTTCCCAGGTCTTCGTTCCGTACTCTAACTACTACACTATGCTGGCCTTTTCCTTTTTGCTGTATCACATCACTCCATATCAAATGATGCTTCGAGAGCAGATTTTGATGGAGTACAAAGAATTGAAGTAGGAAAGAACTGGCAGAAGAGCCGTGGTGAACACATGAACACCACACATGGCCCTTTTTATAGTTATGTAACACATTTTTAAAGTAAAACTGTTTCACATTCACCATCTCAGGGTCAACTGGAAGGCAAAAGCCGACATTCAGCCTTACCATCTCTTTGACGTGATGGCTTACCATATAAATACAATACTACAAAGGGGAGCATTCAAATATGATCCCCCATCCTGCGCACACACACAATCCTGCAATGTGAAGCTGTACAGTTCTGGAAGGGCTGCATTATGCAGAGACTAATGTCTGTACATTTGACTCAGTCATCAATAATATTTAGAACAGCCTATAAGGTAAGACAACTTTCTCCCCTTATTACAGATGGAGTTCTGAGACTGTGGGGCAGCAAACTTAGGCTACCAAGCCACCTCATGGCTGAACTTGAACTTCCAGCTCATATACGCAACACTATACTGGGCCTCAGCTAATTAACACAATAAAACACGTCTTACCTACACAAGGTGTAATCAAGCACAAGTTAAAGTTACATCTTTTAATGTGTATCACATAATACAATCCGGCAGAACTTTGCCTATTGGAAATATAGAAGCAGCAGGAAGGAAAGTGCTGTTGAGGGATGATATGTTTTCCTCAAATAATAAAGAGCAAACACAAACCTTGGCTTCAGAAGGAAATCCTTCTCTCTTGTAACTCTCCCAGTAGTAATGAAATGATAATTAACTGCTTTATTGCCAAGAAGAAAAAAGGAAACAGTGACCAAAATCCAGAGAGTCACAAAACTACTTCTGCATGTCCAAGGCAGCTTTGGGATGATGTTTATTGAATAGCAGCCTCCTTGTGTCACATAACAAGCCTCTTTCAAACATTGAGACCTTTCAAAAGCAGTCTGATCTAGCAAGGGGGGGGGCCTTGCTGTTCTGGGGTGGAGGGAGTAAAAAATACCCCTGGGTGTGTCTAAGCCCTCAGGCATACCAAACTAACTTCTTTGGATCAGAGACAAGTTCCCAAGCAATACTTCAGACATTTCAGTGGGACTGCCATTTTCATTAAGATCTTCAAAGAAAAACACATCTTTATCTAAAAAGGGGGGGGGGAGTCAAACCCACAGGACTGCATTCCTCTAGAACATGAGGAAAGAAAAACTTTGTTTTATCTTCAACTTTTACATGATTTCATCCCTATTTCCTATCTGACTTCACATAGGAAAGAATTGGGTTTTCATGTTTCAATGCATTTCAATCCAAATAGCATCTTTATAATATCCTGTTAACAGAAAAATGAATTCCCTATGAACAAGCTATCAAAATGCAACCTGCATATTCTGAAAGAACTTTTTAAAAAACAATGCTTAATCAACTTGACAGTTAACTTTTAAGAGATTTCCTGGTTATTGGGGTTGCTTGCAAATGAGACATTGTGTATGGGCTTCATGTTTCCAGAAAAAAAACAACATGAAAACCAGGCTTCCTTTTATAGAACAATAAAGCTACTGTAACTTTATATATTTCTGATCACAGAAACCATCTCTGATTATTTAAGCTAGCTGCATTTTAAATAAAATGATTTTCTGATGTTGCCTACAAAATCACTTGCTTCAATCTCTTCGGTAAGTCTTGCTAGCTGAGAGTCTAGGACAAGAGAGTGAGCCTGGGCTCTCATTGCCATGGTGATTTTTTCTAATTTAGACTGCAACAACAACAAAAAGAAAGTAATTGTTGCATTTTGTCCACAAAATGAAGGATAGAAGGAGTGTGTGGATTTTACTGTATGAGGCACTGGATTAGCCTACTGGTGCTGAGCTGGGATATGTGTGTGGGGGTTTTTAACAGGCTCCTCCCCACTAGCCTTGCTCCTAACTATGAAACTGAACCATATTCAAGGTGCTTCTTCCCACTCTGTGACTTCTGCAGTCTAGAAAGCTGCTGCTGGCAGTGCAGGTTTGCTGGTGGGGAGCCCCGACTGTAGGGAGATTCAACATCAAATGTAAGAATCCAGAGTTTGATCCTATGTTCTGGTTGCATGGATACATTCCAAAACAAATCCAATTTGGTGGGCATTTTCCTAGTTGGAATATAAAGGATTTGTTTTATTTTTCTCCTCCATTTTAAAATATTATGTAATAAATTTATTGACTTTTTAGATGATGATATAAACAAGACATAACCAAATTTTAAAAGTTTTGAAACCCCTTCCTTAATTTATTTTGTTAAATATATAAATACTGTAAAATAAAGGTTCATGGTTAACCAAGTTTTCACCTGTGCAAAAGGAAGGCAAGGCAAGGATTCCAAGAAACCAATTAGTAACAACACTACTCCACTATATAGAAAGACCATGCCAGGGTGAGGTGTGTGATGGAGGCAGGAACATTCAGCTATCTAACAACCTCTGCTCATAACAGGAGTTAAGTTGCTTTGCAGAATAGGGACTATGAAGCCCATCTCTACCTCCACTCTGCTACACTTATTCTACAAAGTCAAACAACTTACAGAAACACTGCCTGGCTGCCTTGGCCTATCAAACCAGTCCCTTTCACCATGTCTATAGATAGGAGTATTTTATTTTATTTTATTTTATTTTAAATAGACAACTTATCTACTTTATGGAAGTTTAAGTTTTAGATAGCTGTGAACAATGAATTATATTCTCTGGAGTGGCACTTCCCTACCTCCAACAGCAGACAGAAAGGATGAATAATTATGGATCTAGTGTGGTGTGCATTTTAAAATTTATGCACGTCTTCATGAGTGCGTACTGATTCCTAACATATTAAACATTTTGTCAGCAAGATACAATTACATGTTGCTATGGACACATTAAGAAGCCTCAGAAGCCGATGCAGTGCTACAAAAATAGAAGATACTTGAAGTAGTTATAAAAGGTCCACAACAATTTATATATTCTCCACAGTTCTGCATGTCTGCCTGCTCATCTTCTCCAACTGAACTATGTATTGCAGGAAAACTGAGAGAAGGGACGATAATAGACTAGAGTTTGTGGAACATGCAATATCTAACTTGAGGGGGGTGGGACTGTTTATAGATACTTACATCCTGCCCTTGCAAATTCCATTTAAAAAATCATTCTATGATCCATTGAAGAAGAGGACCAGCAAGTGAATGATAAAATGCACTGTCCCCCACAGAACGAAAAGTCTACTGGAATAAAAAGGACTTAAACAAACAGCAAGGGATGGGGCCAACCATATTTTACAGGATATTCTAGGATCTGGGTGTGGCCACTGGGAAGGCTGTCTGTCTGTCTGTCTGTCTGTCTGTCGTGCATGCTTCCATGGCAGGCAAGACACAAAACACCATTTCTCCCTCAGATCCTAGGAAGGAGGCAGAAGTGTTAGCTAAGTTGTCCTGGACCTAAGTACTGCTTTACTGTTTCTCTTTAGGAAAGCTTCAGCACCTTAGTGCCAGCAGAAGTTAATTACACCAATCGCCACCTTTGGCAAAGATCTTTTTACATTCCTAGAACCCATTAAAAAATGTGTAAAATCTATATACTTAACATGGTTACATGTTACAGCTAAATGGAAGAGGGAAAGGAGACAGCAGAGGAACTTAAAGCTGGATCCTATGCGTGTCTATTCCAAAGTAAATCCCACTGCATTCAATGAGGCTTACTCCCAGGTCAGTATATGTAGGACTGCAGCATGAGGGGGAAGGAAAAGTGAAGCCACTTGCTCACTTCCCAGTCCATTTTATGGTCATATTTCCATATACATTTCCACTAGCCATTGTTTCTAAGTATGGAGCAGAATGCCCCCTTTCCCAGGCTAAAATAAAAGCCAACCTCTAAAGCAGGCATGTCCTAAGTCTGTTTCAGGGGCCTAATCCGGCCCTCCAGTCAATTTAATCCGGCCCCTGTGTCAGTATATGTCCTGGTGTAAAATCTAAAAAAAAGCTCAGCAACTTCAATACTGAAAAAAGCTCAACACCTTTGGCCAGCCCTCAAGCATGTTCACTCCATCAAATCTGGCCCTCTTTGAAAAAAAGTTTGAGCACCCCTGCTCTAAAGTTAGGCTTGGCTTAGTGCCAGCCCTCCGCAACACAGTCACCACTTCCTTTCACTATCCAAACTTATCAGGCAACAACAGGGAGGCTTAATTTTATTTTATTACTTATTTATTAAAATTTCTATACCACCTGTCATCCGAGGATTACAAGGCAATTTACAATACAAAAACACAAAAATATCTAACATAGTAACAAACAAAATCAGTAACGCCCCCCCCCCCAACCCTAGCCCATCAGTACTGCCACATTAGTTTCCAAGCCACAAGATCTATGGAACATGTGATCCTGCTGATGTTAAGATCCTTGCAAAGTTGCCAGGTGCCAGTGCAGAATCTTAGACACAAGATGTAGTTATCATAGATCCTAGGATGTCATGATCCATAAGAACTGTATCTTTTGCAGTACGTGCACCCAGTATGTGCCATAAGTGATGAAGGACCCATCCTAAACACAATGGGTCCTTTGCTTGGAATGGGGCTAAGTTTAAAATCTTATTTGAGACCCAAGTCAAATGGAGCCCTAATTAGCTAATCTAAGGATAACGTATTTCCAGTTAAACCCAAGCAAGTCTCCACACACAATTTGGGGGCACATTTCTCTACTTGGGATATAAAGATTCAGTTATATAAATCTATGAAAAGAGTAAAATGAATCACACACAAATGAGTAACAACAACACAAAACAATGAAATGACCTAAAGTATGTTTTCACAAGTGATGTAAAGTGTGTATTTCCCCTTGAAATGTAACGCTTGTGATTGTTAATAAAGCATTAAAAAAATGAAGGCAGCCATTTTAACATTGAAAGAGTATTCTAGGTAACGTAGGTTTTTTTATTCCATTTATAGACACAGGAAATACAAAAACTGTTCTGTCACTTATGAAAACAGCCTAAGGCATGACCTTCCAAATCAGTGCTACAAGGTTAAACTACGCAAGCCAACCTTTCCAATCTCACAACTATGCAGTCCTTGTTCACTGCAAGATGGTGCACTGCTTTTCCAACTTACAAATACGCCCCCGCCAGTGGCGTAGCGTGGGGGGTGCAGGGGGGGCCAGCCGCACCGGGCGCAATATCTGGGGGTTAGGGTTAGGGGGCGCAAATCCATGGGTTAGGGGGCGCAAATTACTTGCCTTGCCCCGGGTGCTGACAACCCACGCTACGCCACTGCCCCCCCCCAAGCCAAGCTAATACAGATCTCTTGAGTCTTTTCTGTCATTCGTACGGCAGCATGAAACAAATCAGAAGATTGGGAGACAGCTGCCAGGTCACTTATGAATTCTCCAGATAAGCACCAATTTCAGTACAACAAAGATCCCCTGCACCAGGAAATTGCATTTCTCCAAAAAACATTTATTCACAGATATTAATAATGTGACTAATGGCAGCAGTATCTTTTTATGAACAGTAGCAAAAGGATGAACTACCTCTACCATTTATACACCACTTGCTTATTAAAAAATCTCAAAGTGATTTACAAAAAGATAAAACAATAAAATTGAGAAAAATTCACAACTCTTCTTTAAAACATACACAAATTAAAATACTAAAACAGATTAAAATTACCTCAGCTTTCTAAGCATCTTGGTAGGCTTGTTGTCTATACAAGAATGTTTTCAGCAGGTGTCAAAAAGAGTACAGTGAAGGTGCCTGATTGATCTCAATAGGCAGGGAGTTCCAAAGTGCAGGTTCTGCCACACTCAACAATTGAGTTCTTACAAATGCAGAACGGGTATTATGTGGCACCTATAGTAGTACCAATTCTGCTGACTGAAGCGGTTGATCATTAGCAAAATGCTTTTGTTTACAGGGTACTATAAATAGGAGGAAGAAACATATACAGATATATGCTCAGGACAGCTGTTTCTCACAAACCTCTGGTGGTTATTATTATTATTATTATTATGAATATACTACAAACTAGGCAGTGGCGTAGCGTGGGTTGTCAGCACCCAGGGCAAGGCAAGTAATTTGCGCCCCCTAACGCATGGATTTGCACCCCCTAACCCGTGGATTTGTGCCCCCTAACCTGTGGATTTGCGCCCCCTAACCCTAACCCCCAGATGTTGCGCCCGGTGCAGCCGGCCCCCCCCCGCACCCCCCACGCTACGCCACTGAAGCTAGGGGGAACAAGAAAATAGGGTTGAAAGCAAATTCTAAAATTTGCTTTTGTTTAAAAGAATTCAAACACACATAATGTAAACATGCCAGCAAAACAACTTTCCAAAAAAGTGCATGTACAAAGACAGCATCATTGGACGGGTGCAAACCTCTACAGAGGAAAACAGTGTTTTTCACTTAAAAGCTCAGAATCACAAGATAATGTTCACTCCTATAAAAGAATGCTACAAAAAAACACACACACGATAATATAAGTTATGTTAACTAGCTCTCACCTTTTTTTTCATTATTTTGCCTATTTTTCCATTTCTCTGCTTCAGGCCGCTCCTCCCAAGTTGCCAAATGTTCTCTTTTGATGTGTTTAAGACGCTTTGTACAATCATTCTTAGAATGTTCCTCATGTGTAAAGCCACACAGAGAGATTTAAAAATGAACTTAAAAAGTGAAAGCTGGAATCTAAAACAGTTTCTGTGCAAAGGCTACAGTGCTACAATCTACTTAAATGGATATTCTGGTCTGGTCTGCAGCTATATGAATACAAGAGGTAGTGACGTGCCTAGATAAGACAGCCTAATGAAACAAGGCAGAGCACAGTTGTGACAGCAAGTAGATATGGTGGATTGAATTTCACCTAATTAGGTAACCTTACATGAGGAGCTCTCTTCATCAAATGTGTAGTTGTACTAACTGCTGCCTCTGTTTAAGCAGTGTCGCATTTTAAAAGATGGGCTAACTTGGAAGTGATTATTACATAAGTAGGGAAACTTAAATTTCCCCTCTTTAGAAATGCAGCATTTAGTCTGTTTACTACCTGCCATATAGAAGACAGTTCTCGCTACCAATTATATATACATATACTAAAATCAATAGATATCAACAGCAGTAATTATTTTCAGCAGCAATCATTATTGTGCAGCATGTGCAAATGTATCTCCATGATCAAACATGCTAACCTTTTGCAGTGACAAAGGAATAGCAACAGTGGTAAGCATTTATACAAGGGTCAGGAAATCTGTGACTCGGTGCACAAAGTAGCTCTCTTTCTTACTTCCAATTTCAAACAATGCCTCCCCTCCATCATCTGCACCCATTAAATGGTATCAGCTTGCATGACATCAACCCCATATAAATGACCTGCATCAAACTTTTTATGGAACATGGACAGAAGCTCCTAAATTAAGATCCAGCACTACAGGACTGTTATATACTGAAGAAAAAGTACCCCAGATCGCAGAATTCATGTCAGCAACTGGGAAAATTGTTGCTTACAACTACATAAAGCACATAATGTCTTTTGATATTTAATTGGCTAGATTTTCAAGATGTTAGGGGTTTTTCAACACAAAATATAAAAGTAATTACAGTTAATTTTTTGATTACTTTTGCTCAAGAGATTGAGACTGTGCCCACATTTCACATTAAACGATAAATCTTTAACTCGGGTTTAGCATGAATAAGCAACACACTGGCGCATGCTGCCCCCAAGTCCTCACTTTGCAACAAACCACAAGCCCTTCCTTGTTATATTGTGCACTCATGGTTTGTTTTTCCCTAAACAAACCACAACCAGGAAGGAGAAGAATATATATTGACTACCATTTGTGGTTAGGAGAGAAAAAACCCACAAGTCCAGGTTCAGACAACACAACAAACTAAGCCTTATAGTTTGTTTCTCTTGGTGTAGCATGGTCAGGAATGTGGGTAGGAGGAAAGCGGAGACTCTTGAGCATGCTGTGTGTTCACATTAAGCCAAAGTTAGATATTAGTTTAGAAAAATGTGGACCAAGTAATATCAAGTTCATTCCTTGATGCAAACATTGGTTACGAAGCCAGATAGCCATATTTGCCCAGCCTAGTATACTATTATTCATTTAGTACCATAAATGAAATAGGTGAAACAGCTCAATCCAAGGGCTAATTAGGAAAATAAACCATTTCTCCTTCTTAAGCAGCTTCAAGCAGGCTTTGAAAAATGTAACGATTTAGAAGCACTTTAATGTAGGGGTTTTTGTGGTGGGATAGGCTTGCAATGTCTATAGCTCTCACTCAAAAACCAGATCTACACTGAGGGTGGTGCTATAAAAACAGTACAAGACTGTAAATAATTAGTACAGTACATCTTTCATTTTACTTCATGTCAAGTTCTACTTATTTTATGCAAGCAATAAAGTTTTATTTTCCCACTCTTTCTTCACTTTGGGACATGAAATGCAAAGGCATTTAGTTAGGATGTAATCCTGTACACATTTTATATGGGAGTAAGTCCCAATGAATTCAATAGGACTTCTAGAAAAACATGTATAGGACTACTCTGTTAATGTACAGCTAAGATTAAGTTTTCAAAATAAGAACATTTTCATATGAAATTTAGAAAGCAGTTCTAGAAAGATACACTAATTGATCTGTTGATGGCTGAAAGATACAAAACCACAAAATGCTTCCTCTCACTTCCGAAAGTAGAACCACATGATACACTGAGGTCCAGCACCGAGGGCCTTCTGGCAGTTCCCTCACTGCGAGAAGCCAAGTTACAGGGAACCAGGCAGAGGGCCTTCTCAGTAGTGGCGCCCTCCCTGTGGAACGCCCTCCCACCAGATGTCAAAGAGAACAACAACTACCAGACTTTTAGAAGACATCTGAAGGCAGCCCTGTTTAGGGAAGCTTTTAATGTATGACAGTATTTTAATATTCTTTTGGAAGCCGCCCAGAGTGGCTGGGGAAGCCCAGCCAGATGGGCGGGGTATAAATAAAAAATTATTATTATTATTATTATTATTATTATTATTATTATTATACATACCAAAGGTAGCTGGCTTTATGCTAACTCAAACATATCCCCAAACATAGTCAAGACAACAGCTTTCTGCTCGAAATGGTAGCAAACAAGATGTGGTTCAAATACCCAAATCAGTTTTTTTTTTCCTTTTGCCTACTGACCCTAATCCAAATCTGGTCATACACAATGCAGCAAACAAAAAAACAAAAACAAAACCAGCACAAGAATGCAATTTTAATTTAAATGCACATCAGACTCTGCACTTGAATCAAACCAAAGGAGTATGGATAGACTGCATATCCTCACTTGAATGTGTGTCTAAGACTACAACCACACTTACCTAAAAGTAAGTTACACTGAAATCAGTGGTGCTTACTTCAAACTAGATAGATAGATAGAAAAGATTACACAGTTAATAAGTGCAGGATTTGCACCTATGGTTTCCAATCCAGTAAATTATACATGCACAAATACTTCGTATGCACACAGTTCTCTTTAACAAAGATGTGCATGCACTCACCACAGAGATTTCATCCCCTACTATAGTCTTTTTCTGCATCAAAGAATCTAAAATTGTACTTACAAAATAGCCATAAAATAAAAGGGCAAAGCAGATATATACAGGAGCAAATGAAGCTGCAAATCTTCTAAGTCATTCAGAGAAACATGTTGAGATGGATTTCATGGTTTATTTAAGCAATGGCTCAAGACACTTACACTAGTGCCTTCAACACAGCATGGCAGCAAATCATACTAAATGAAAAATGTTATTGGGTTTGAGTCCAAGCGCTAGTTATCACACTCATGGTTGAAACAGTCTATGGAATTGGAACTGAGGTCTGGTAACCATGGAGAAGGATATTTTAAACCTAATACTTTCATATATTGGTGCTACACCTCAAACTACGTTTAAGTAATTCACATACAGTAAATGTGCAGCATATAAATTCTAAATCTCCTTTTATTATTATTCTTAGATAATTAACCATAGGACACAATCACTAAAGGCTTATTTACACAAACAGGAATACTTGAAATTATTTCAGTGATTGTTAACTTAAGATTTTTACGGTGAATCAGCAATTGTTGCATGCCAGAATAAGAGATTTTCAACTATATATGCTTCCTGAATTTCATCCACCTTTACACACCTGAGGTCATGTTGCATACCTCGTCAGTTATGCAAACTAAGAAAAGACAAAAACTTCTATATATCACTACTTCAATGTCAACTCACTTAAGTCCTTGTGTAATCCCTTGATACTATAAGCAAATTATAGAGTGAAGCAAGATAAGGGTTTGCTATCTCAGGATAAATACATGTGAATGAGTCTCAAGTGCTCTGCTCAAGTAAAAGGGGAATTATGGTCAAAAAGGGTCATGGGATCAAACAGGAGCTTGTGATTTTGCATGCTGATGTCCATTACTATTGGCCACTGAAGCCTACACAGTGGAAAGCTATGGGGCAGTACTATTCCCTTCAGGCTCCTGTATCGCTCCACCCCTTAGATAGTCCATTGATTTGACTCATGACCACCTAGCTATAAATGCTTCCAGATTATGACAGGACTTTATCTGGACAACAATTTAGGCTTTCCTATCTGGCTTGTTACTCTTTCTTGCATTTGGCTCCAGCCTGTTTGCATCATGCTTCCTTTCCCACTGATATCTTGTCTAACTACCTAGTTTGGACAACCCCTTTTTGTGCAATGCGCTGAAGCTCAGATCAAAGGCTCTTTGCCTAACAATGCCAACTCCAGAACCTGGACATAATCAAGTTTAGTTCTATATTGGCTCTCTACACCAGGCTTCCTCAAACTCGGCCGTTCAGATGTTTTTGGCCTACAACTCCCATGATCCCTAGCTAGCAGGACCAGTGGTCAGGGATGATGGAAATTGTAGTCTCAAAACATCTGGAGGGCCAAGTTTGAGGAAGCCTGCTATACACCCATGATAGAAGGGACCCCTAATTAAAGTTATGAACAGGTGCCTTAATTAAGCCAAAGATTCATGCATTTGTAATTACACCCATCATTAGCCATTTCCAGTTTGTGCACCTACTTTTGCCTTCTGACAGCTAATTAGTCACTTCCACTCTTACTCCAAAAATGTATTATATAATTTTATTGTTTAAGTTTCTTTTTTACCCATATATGGTGAAAAGCAGGGTATAATTTTTAATGAATAAATAATCTAGCTCCCCTTATGCTCTCATGAGATGGGGACACAATGGAGCTGCATCTTATTTTATTGGTGCATTCATGTTTCTTTCAGAACCTTGAAGTAAATTGTAGAACTGAATAGGTAACTCCCATTACTTTATTCTGAAGTGCTTAACTAACTGGACAGCTAAGAAACTTTGGCTTAGTCTTGCTACCTTTGAAACAGCTCATGAAATATTTCTTTATAGGCAACTAAGGTATGTCTGGCTGCACAAGCAAAACACTTTACCTTTATTTCTTATAGACAGACAGTTATGCTGCAATGGCTGAATATATCACAAAAAGATTCCTAAGACTGTGTAACTCCATGTATGACTCGTGGAACGCATTGCTGCTAACCCATTCCATTTTTCCTGGAAGAAGACTGAAAATGTATTAAAATGCCACTGCATATGTGAAAAAATATGCCTCATATGCACATGCAAGTGTCTATTTTCTCCCCCTCCTCTTGGACCTGCCAATTTCCCCCTGGTAGTGTCCCCACTACTATACTCATGTGACAAGCACAGGGTTAGACAAGCACATGGGTTAGGAAATGAAATGTAGTGTTTCCCTTGAAATGTTTAGTTCCACTCTAGTTTCCATTAGTTATCATTAATATCAGTGCTGACCCACGCTTAACTGTGGTTAAAGATGGTAAGGGGCAGGTATTCGGGAAGGAGGCCTGCTTCCAATCTACTAACAAGGCTTAAGACGTAGGTAGTAGTACATCTTCACTGGCCCCATCTCACTCTCTGCCTCATGAATACAGGTCTCTGTCTTGCTTCATGTGTTAACTCTCTTCCAATACTTTCGTATTTTTATTATGTAATAAATTAATATCCAAGCTTTTAGAAAACTTCTCAAAGGCAGCAAAAATAGTATAATACAGTATAAAACAAACTTAACAATACATAAAATATTCTAAACCCACAGAAAAATCAGTACCTTTCTTTAAAAAAAAAATTAAAAAGTAAGCTGCCACATACAACTACAAATGGCAAAAAAGGGTTAAATTATTTGAAAGCCCCAAAATAGAAGCATTACATGCTGTCTTGTATCTCGAAATAATAATCCAATTATGCCTACAACACTCCTCCTTGGATCCTCTTTAAGATAGTTATAAATTGCAGACTTGAGGAGCAACTATACCACTCCCAACTTACACACACTGTTTAATATTGTGTCTGACAAAGAGCTCTGCAGAACTTGAAAGCTGGCTTATTATTTTTTGCCATTTTAGTTGGTCCTAATAAAAGTGTCACCCTGCTGTAGATTTAGGCTTACTAGGTATTTGCAAAATTACAACCCCAGACTCTTGGATACCTGAATCCATGTTTTGGTAGGACAAAATACATAGTATACTGCCTAATAGGCAATACTGCCCCAAAGCATAAATCAATTACCATCCACAGAATATGGCTGAAAAAAATATGTCAGGCCTCTTGAAGGAATACTCATTCACACCTTCCCTTAGCAATTACTTTTATTGTCCTGCCACTCTTACAGTCAAAGGGGTCATTTTGAAAAAGTAATAGCTCAGCAATATTACTTATCTTACTGCCACTGTTTCTAACATTTTTGTATATTGTAATTCTTTTTGTCAACCCCCTCAGTTCAAAAAGCACGGTCTCTGACTAACATGTTTGTGACTTTTATTTTTACCAGTCTTGTAATTCTCCCCCCACCCCCAACCCTCTCAGTTCAAAAGGAAGTTAGTGCATTGCTTTCTATTACGGGTGTGTGTTCAATTTGAAACCCATTATATTAATGCCTTCCAAATCTTCTCTAGCTTGTGAACATTCTTGTTAAAATTTGGACCTCAAAACTAAAGACTGTTTTCAAGGACACCCCCTAGAACCAAGTAGGTTAGAATAATAGAATTTTAGGGTTTCCCAAGAGTTGGGTAGAATAGCAATGCAAACTTAATCCAAAATAGTATTGCTTCTGCTTTCTACTCAACATATGGAAAAATGGCTGAGACTGTCAATAGAAATTTTATTTTAACAACAAAAAACGATTTCCAAAAGTTTCCCACGAACACCACCATATTATATTGGAAAGGCCAAAAGAATTACATTTAGTGCTCTGAAATTCAACAGGTACTGTTATAGCAAGACCATAAAAAGAGCCCTGCTAGTTCATCTAGCCCAGCATCCTGTTCCCACAGAAGCCATGCAGAAGCCTTTGGGAAATTATTCACAAGCAGGACATGAATGCAACAGTGCTTGCCCACTTATGCTCCCTAGCAACTGGTAGTAAACAAACTTACTGCAGTGATCACATGATCAAGTCCTTGATATGTTTTGCCTACAGTTGCAAAATTCTATTTTGATTTAAGATACTGTAATATCAAATTCAAGACAGTATATTGGACAACATGGCACCACCTCAATGGTTCCATATTGTTTAGGATCTTATAATAATAATAATAATTTATTATTTATACCCCGCCCATCTGGCTGAGTTTCCCCAGCCACTCTGGGTGGCTCCCAATCGAGTATTAAAAACAATGCAGCATTAAACATTAAAAACTTCCCTAAACAGGGCTGCCTTCAGATGTCTTTTAAAGATAAGATAGCTGCTTATTTCCTTCACATCTGAAGGGAGGGCATTCCACAGGGCGGGCGCCACTACCGAAAAGGTCCTCTGCATGATTCCCTGTAACCTCACTTCTCGCAATGAGGGAACCGCCAGAAGGCCCTCGGCGCTGGATCTCAGTGTCCAGACTAAACAATGGGGGTGGAGATGCTCCTTTAGGTATACAGGTTCTTGCCCTAAAATAAGCTGATGCTACCTTAGAGGGTCTTTCCTACACATAAGAGGAGAAGCAATGAGACAGAGGAGTGAGGAGTGATGGATTGTGAAGGGGAAATGAGCAAAAACAGAGATAATAAAACGGAATGGGGAAGGAAGGGACTGTGGATTTGTGTATTCTATACAGAGTTCCAACAGCTCTCCTTTGTCACAATCTAGCATGACAAAAATGTAATGTTGGGGCATGATGAACACAGAGAAGTGTTTTAAAAATACATGTATATGCATAGATAAAAAAACAATTATCTACTCTATTAAGATGCCTATCAACATAACCAGTGGGGTACATGTGCAATCCGGAGTCTTTTGGAGAATAGTGCCAAAGGTGCTGGTTTCCCCAACACCAGTTCTTTGTTTTTCTATAATAGGAACAAACCCTTTATTTTCTCCATTTAAGCAAATTCACCGTCCTACTGGATGCAAACTAGTATTGCCCCTCTCCTGACAACTCCAGTGTTTGTGCCCAGAGGCAGGTCTTCCCCACTCAGCAGTGTCTCCAATTGCAGACTCTTCAGTTCCTCCCACAAGTCTACTGATCACAACCCCACCCTACATCAGCATAACTCCACCTTCTAGATTCCATTCTTGGCATGCTGCTAGAGTAGCAATTGACCATTATATTTCATCTACCATATATGCTAAAAAAAAAAATCAATAAAGCACAACTACAAGGACCTCACCAATATAGTTCTGATCAATTTTACCAATATCACTTCAAAACAGTATTCTACAAAATTACATTTATCTCTTTGGGTTTATCCATACATTGTTTTTTTAGAGCTCCAATGCTTTCCAACATGGCCACAGTCACAGCATAGATGAGAAAGGACTGGGACAGAATTGGACTTTTGATTTAACTGAGCTCCCTGCTTCTGAAAATCTCATACCCATCACAGCTCCTGTTAAGGTTTTAATTTCATTAAACATTTTTATTACATTTATATACCACCTTTATCTTCCAAGTGAGCTTTAGCTTCCAAGGTGGTGTACATGGTCTCCTCCTCTCCATTTCATCCACACAACAGCCCTATGAGGTAGATTAGGCTAAGAGATGGTGACTGGTCCAAGGTCACCCAGTGAGCTTCATGGCTGAGTGGGAATTTGAACCTGGTCTCCTACACCATAGTCCATCACTCAAACCATTACACCACATTGGCTCTCAAACATCACAGTTCTGCTCCTGCCAGGCTCTTTCAGTTTCTTGTCCTACTCAATGTGAATCCTCCAGTCTTAAAGTCTGTAAGGGCAAGGAACTGGGAAAATGCTGCAATTGAGGGTGGTGGACTAAGATAGAGAAAGCTACAGCTGGCTAGACTGCTGGTAGTAAACCAGCTTTGAAAGCAAAAGCTGCTCCACCACACTGAAATGAGTCTGTGGGTCTGTGATGCAATAGTAGGAGAAGGGAGATACTCTGTACAGTTCAACCCTTTAATCCTCCTACCCCACCCAGTAATGCAGCAATGCAAATGTCTATGTGGTACAACACAACTTTGAGGGGGCTCCTAAGTGCATATGTGTATTACCCCTAACAACTGCAATACCCAATGATACTGGCCTTTTTATTACAGAACATAAATGTACGCACTTAATAAAGCTTTGCCACCGTGGCTTGAGTAGGATTAAATTATTTTAAGTGGTTTGTGGATAGCTGCCATAGGCTCAAAGCTGCTGTGGTCAATTCAAAGTAACTCTGCTTGTACTGAGCTCCTCATTCACAAAGCGAGGTATCAGACAATTGGACATACTTCTGTATATATGCAATTTATGCTGAAGCCAAGAACAGGAACATCCTGGTACTGAAGGTCAGGACTCAGAGTCACTATAAGTATTTTACTCTTTCCATGCATAATCTTCTGCATTATGACAGATACAAAATCAAACAAAAATCAAGAAAATCACTTTACTACTTCATACCATGGAAGGAAAACAAATCCTGTTTCATTTATTTATTTAATTTACTTAATATTCCACTCTTCCTCCCAATGGACCCCAGGGTGGTATCTAGTACTGTACTTAGATTGAACAAAATGTAACTGGAAATGCAGTAATTGTATGAAGTATCAGATTTACAGAGGGATCATTGTTACTAAAATGTTTCTGAAAGGTACATGAAGTAACATTTAAAAGTCATTGCTGTTACTGCAGTCTCATATGACAAAAAAAGAATATTTAATATAAGAATAAAATAAATACAAAATATAGGCATTAATTAATCACTAGCTTAAAACAAAAAGCAAAATAATAACTGAAACACTGTTTTAAGAGTTATGCATTAAAATACATGCTATCCAGAGACAGAAAATGCAAGCCATGTTTCAGGTTGCATGCTATGCTTGTAAAACTGACTGTGCCTGTTTTACAGCTCCCTCCTAACAACATATACAATCATCTCAAATTCATAAGCTACAGCCTTGACAAAGGCTATTACATGAGCATACTAGAAGAACTACACACACTATCATGGTTTACATCTCATGGGATGAAATCCCCAGAACACCGATACTGGAATATGGCGAGTAAGTCATGGGAGATACTCTTCCAAAGGAACTGGTTAATGGACTGCAGCTAAAGTCAGTAAGATTACATGCATGTATATGTGTTCCACTTCAGAGGCCTAGATCATAACCAAATCCATTCATTCCAGTGACTCTATTTTTGCCAATTTTAACAGACTGTTTTTTTTAAGATTTCCAACAAAGGGGAGAGAATGTGTATTTGTCTTACAATGTATGACAAAAGGGGCATTTTAAGCCACACATTACCACTGCAACAGACAAACCCCCTTTATACTACTTCCTGTGTTCTTCTCAGCATGAAGAAATAATAATAATAAATCCTAATTCATTGCTTACTCTTTCTTATTTTCCCATACCCAAGCATTATCTCACTTCCATATAGTTAAGGGTGGGAATCCCTGCAGTATTTAGTTTTAGGAGGGTGAATTATTTTGGAATTTCCGATTTAGATTTCCTCCAAGTTTCCTTTTCTTTAAACGCTGGGGAGCAATTGAGGCAAAATACGGTAATCTTCCGAACCCAACAAATGAATAATTCACTAATCAACATTAAGAACTAGCTATAAATAAACCACATATTAATATGAAGCATTTCCCCAAGGAATCGAAATAAATTTACAACAAAGCGGGCCATCAGAGAAACAACCATTTTAAAATGAAATACCCTGCCAATGCAATAAAAAGCCAAAGCAGCAAAGCAAGCCTATATTCACTGGTGCCGAGATAAGCAGCGGAAAACGCAAGCAGCAGCTATAGATGCATATCCCGGGGGGGGGGGGGGGGCTTGCAGATCGCACATTTTTAATAAAGAAATAGCAGTGATGCAAAGAAGGGTTAACAGGGAACTCCGCAGCCCGGCCTTATGCATCTTTCCTTGGAAATAATCAAACCCGACTGTATTCGGTGGGGCTTTACTCAAAAGCAAGCGGGCACGAAAACTAAGGCGCAGGTATTCCGAGTCCCAGTGGATCTTACACACAAGTGCGCATCGGATTGCAGCCCGTTCGTGCGCCCGGCCTCTTTTTATTCCCTTCTATCTCCATCTACCTCCAGGTGCTTCTGCGGTGCCCATTGAGAGGCAGCAGGGGCTGACACAAAACAATGCCCGACCCATAAGGCATTAGGAAGCAAACACACCTCGCAGTTCTTTCGCCTGGATTACGTTCCCCTTCCTCCTCCACCAACAACAATGACAGCGTCAATCAACCCACAAAAGGGCGACCAAAAAAAAACAAATCAACCTTCCTGTCGTTATTTTAAACAGCGCCGGCCCCACAACCCAGTGCTAGCCTTAATCATCACGGATTAGGCTTTTTCGTTTCCCCCTTTACGGCTTAAATCCTCCTCTCAGCCTGGCTCCGATCGCGAAAAGAGGGGTTGCCAGGATCCCTCCCTGCCGTGCGTTTTGTACCGTTTCCTGGGACAGCCGAGGGAGGAAGGGAGCCGTTCCTGAGATCTCCCCGCTCGGGATCGAAGGAAAGGCGAGGAGGCGGGAGCGCATGAGGTGGTTTTTTCCTTTTACTCGAGAGCCGCCTGCCTTTGGCCGCCCTTTCCGCCGGGACAGACAGACGGGAGGATTATCCCGCCCGAGAGAGGGAGAGAAGCCCGCCCGCCTCCCTCACAGCCCCGCCGCCGCCGCTCACCGGCATCATCTCCGGCGCCGCCGCTGAGGCCCGAGCCGAGACTCCGCTCTGAGGGAAAGGGGCGAAGCGGGCGCGCGGCGGTGGGGAGGCGCGGACGAGGCCTGCTGCCGGCTGCGCTGCCCACCCGAGCCGGACGGAGGGCCAGCCTTCTTCGGGGAGGGCTCCTTTTCTCCTCAGTCGTCGCAGCGGCGGCGGCTTCCCTTCCCGTCGCCGTCGGAATCCAAGCCGCGGCCTCCTCCGCGTCTGCCGCCGCCGCTGTTGCCGCCGCCTCTTTTTCTCCTCAGGTTTTTTTTTCCCCTCCCCCTCCCCCTCCTCCCTCAGTCTCCACACTCACACATACAGAATTCCGGTCCTGCTCCGCCCCGGGAAGGGTTAATGGCGGCGGATCCCCATTGGCCGAGGCGGGAGCGAAAAGGGGGCGGGGCTGGCCGTGGTGCGGCGCGGCGCAGGACGGCGGGCGGGGGAGAGGAGGAAGAAGGGAAAGAATGCGAGCGGGGCGGGCGCGCGCCTGCCTGCCTGCCTGGATTTGGTGCTCCACGTGACTCGGGGGGGGGAGCAAATGCAAGGGATCGGGGTTCCCCCCCCCTCCAATTTGTTCCTCACCGTCGCTTTCTAGCCCCACCCCGCCGGGCGCACTCACCTGTTAGGGCCTCTTGCTGGCAGCTGGGCAGTAAGAAGAAGCCCTGCTTTGTGAACAGTGTTTTCCAGATTGCAATTAATATGGGGATTAGCTAATTATTCTACGTGATTTGTGTTGTGTTTGTGACAATCTAGGGCGTTCGGTCTTGTTAATGTTGTTGATTGCATAGGAATCAACTCCTAGGGGCCCACATCTAATAATAGAGCTCTCCCCCAAGTCAATGGGCATTGCCATTCAGATTCACTGTGCATGTCACGCATAGCTGTCAACGTTTCCCTTTTTTTAAGGGAAATCCCCTTATTCCGAATAGGATTCCTCGCAAGAAAAGGGAAAAGTTGACAGCTATGGTGTCACGTCATGTGGTCGATTTTGCACCCTTGGTAATCCGCTTTGGCATTCGTTTGAATGAAAAGCGGCGCATGCGTATAATAAATCGAATCAATCCAACATGGGGCCCATTAGCCCAGCACACCACATGGGCCCAAACAGCTGTCTAGGGGAAAGGCAGGATTCAATCGCAAGGGCAGATCTCCCGTGTTTTGCGGCAACTGGTATTCGGAAGCATTTCTGTGGTGAGCAGAGCATAGCCATTGGGGCCATTGATAGCCTTCTTCTCCATGTTGAATTTTTGGGGAGTTGGTGCATTTGTTTTCCCTGGTGGAATGTGTTGTTTTAGTTAAGTGGCTTTGCGTGGGTAGAGAGACATCTTTCTACTCCCCTCTCTCCCAGTTTGTGGATGTTGCAATAAAACTTCTAGCACATTCAGAAACCTAAGCAGGGTCCAGCACAGGTTCCCTTGCTTCACATCCTCCCTGAATGTTTTTGCCTGCCTGCAATGTGTCCTTGAACTCTGCTCATGCCTCTTGCTTGCCTGCAAGGATAAAAGGGCGTGTTATGTGTGTAGAATTTAGTCCACTGCACAAAGGTAGTGTTTACATATATTGCTGCAGCCACTTTTGCCTCTGGCCATGCCTCCCCACCCCCTGCATGTTACCCAGAAGGGGAAAAGTTTTCCCACCCCTACCACTCACTTCAATGCCTCCTGTTTTAGATAAATCATAGCCCCTTGCAACTCAAAAAATAAGGCCAGTCACCTCTACCCTTCCGTTCTGCCTTCAACTGTTCTGCCTTTTGAATTGGGCCAGATCTGCCCATGTAAGGATAGTCAAAGCCTGAAATCCGGTAGAGAAAATTTATCCACATACATTTATGATTTGGGATTGCTTCTTCTGTGCTTCCTGCAAATCAGTAGCTTCATGATCTATCTAGAATCCTAAAACGCCGCACGCATACACGCACGGACACACAAAAACCACTCGGCTCAATGGGTCTCGCTCTTGTTTTGACTTCATTTAGGATTCTTGTATGGAAGTAAACCCCATTGAGATCTGCAGGGCTTTATTCTGAATAAACATAATTAGAATCAGATACATACTTCCTCTGCAATTCTTCCTTATTTCTCCCAACCCTGATATATCAAAGGCTTGTCTGTGTTTCCGCTGTGGTTTCCTCCTTCCGTTGCATAGCATAATTTGCTTATTTTCATAGACCTTGATTTTGGCAGTGGTTGATAGAAAGCCTAAACTTTAGAAGTGGATTATGCGGTGGTGCAGGAAACCGCATATGAGCAGCTGAGTGATAGAGCCCAAGCTGGCTGGGAGTTTGGCAGCATATGAAACCTTTGAGGAGCCCTCATAATGCTCAAGGACATTTTTTAAAACGTTGTTTAGGGAGGGGGATTTTTTGTGTCCCACATTGCAGATTACACCTTATTCTTTAGGAGAAAGAAATCTGTTTCTGGTTGTGTATAGAATGAACTAGAACACATGCCCCAAAGTAGAAGAGGTCCAGGGGCCAAATCTAAGCCTGAACATGCCTCATACAGTGGTACCTCGGGATGCGAACACGATCTGTTCTGGAGCCCTGTTTGCATCCTGAACAGAATGTAAGACGCGACGGCATGTCTGCACGTGCGTGGGTTGCGTTTTGCCACTTCCGCGCATGCGCGTGACGTCATTTTGAGCATCTGCGCGAGCGGTGAAACCCAGAAGTAACACACTCCGTTACTTCCGGGTTGCCTGGAGCGCAACCCGAAAGCGCCCAACCTGAAGCACATTCAACCCGAGGTATGACTGTATTTGCTGCAGAAAAGATCATTTATCTAAGGACCCTCTCAGACAATATTATTGTTATATTGTCAGCTTTCTCCCAAGCTGCAACAAACAAAGGCTCTTTAACCCGTCTGCTGTGATGTGAGCAGCGAGAGAGGAGTTGATAGAGCCCTTTGGCCCTTCTTATGATATGGCGTGGCTTATTTGCATACCACTTTTTGGACCCAATGCCACTTTGGGTCACTTCAGATGCTCACTCATAAGCCAAGATACAGGAAAACTGAACTGTCAGGCCCACCTGCATTGGGCCCTCCCTCCGGTGGTCTTCTCCCACTGTGTGACATCACACACACACACACACACTGGGCTCCCCCAAAGTTAGGGGGAACCTGGGTTGTGTGCTCACAGGTGTGGCCCAAAGGAAAGCAGAGAAATACTTGTCGTAACAGCTGGGTTGCAGGAGTTACTGGAAGGAGGTGTACAAGGCACCATCCAACTGTCTTAGGGACTCCACTCCGGATTTGTGTAGGGTTTACTCCTGAGTCTTTTCTTCTCTCCAAGATATCCTTCAAGGCAGTGGAGGTTTAGGATCAGAGTTTTCCTTCTCCTCGATGGGCTACCATCCCAGGTTGACAAGCCTCATCTGCCCCTCGCACATGCAGGAGCCACCTTTTCGACCGACCCACTATTGGCCTCATCCACTTAATCCACCGAAGCCTATCTTCACCTGCAGGGAAGTCCCTCACTCACTGAAGGTTTGAGACCCACTGGCTACCCTCACCTGGTTTAGCTGGCAAGTCGAAGCCATTTCCCAGGGTGTGGCATGCTGACACCTCCTCATTATTACTATTTATAATGGCTAAGCAGTGCTCAAAATATTTTAGTGGGTGGGGAAATATCTTCCTTGTGCTGGCTGTCTCCTGCTGCTTTTCCTAGTGAAATAGAGCGTGGTTAAAAATATATTTTTAAAACACACATTTTCCTTGAGCTTTCTCTCTTATTCTGCTTTTCCTGGCGAGCTAGAGAATGGTGGTTTAAAAATAGGGTTGCTGGAGCAAAGAAATTCTTCCTTTTCCTCCTCACCCCCGCCTTATTCCCTATGGGCAGCAGACAAAAGCCATTTTTGCAAAGGGCTCTCCCAGCGCTGTCAGGCTCTTGCGCTGACTCGAGGCATGCAAGGAATGCTGAGAGCGGAGACCACGCCCCTTTCCCCGGGTTTCCTGTCGCCGCGTTTCCCCGCGCTACGAAAAGCAGCAAGGAGGGCCCACGGCCAGCCCTTCCGCCCGGCGCTCCCTGAAGGCGAGGTTATTGGGAGGTGGCGAGAATGCCGTGCAGGCTGCCCGGAGGACAATATAAAAAAAGCAAAGCAAAAGCTTTTATAGGGATTAAGTACGCGGCGTTAACCTAATGTTGGTCTTTAACACGGGGGAAGGTGGGAAGTGGTTGTCGGTATCCTTTTTTTTTTTACAGAGGGGGGCTTTTGATTCACAAACACTGAATTGCAAAAAAAAAAAAAAAGATTTGAAAATAAAACAAGGCTTCTTTAGGGAAGTTTTTATTGTCTGATGTTTTATTGTATTTTTAATATTTTGTTGGAAGCTGCCCACAGTGGCTGGAGAAACATGGGCGGGGTAATAATAATAATAATAATAATAATAATAATAATAATATTGTTTCATATTTTAAATAATAATAACCAATCTGAAATGTTTTTCTGTGACAATAAGCAGACATCCTGCAGGGTAACTTTAAATGGATTGATAGCTCAGTTGGTAAAAGCATGGCACTGATAACACCAAGGTTGCCGGTTTGATCCCCATATGGGACAGCTGCATATTTCAGGGGGTTGGACTAGATGATCCTCAGGGTCCCTTCCAACTCTACAATTCTGTGGTTCTGTGACACACTTAGACTGTGTACACACCATACATTTAAAGCAAGTGGCTTCTCTCAGAGAATCCCAGGAACTGTAGTTTTCACCCCTCAACATAGGAGCCAACTCCTAGGGACCCAGTAAAATACTGTATCTGAGGAGACTGGTCCCTCCAAAGTTGATGGGCATTGCCATTCAAACACTGTGTCTTGTGATCGGTTTTGTGGGGTCAAACTTACCTGCTCCCCCATATTTTATTCAAGTTGGCACCCCTGCCCCTCGCAGAACTACAGTTCCCAACACAATTCACAAACTGCAGTTCCCAAGATTCTTTGGAGGAAAGAATGTGCTGGAAACATACATTGTTCCATTTTCATGCTGCATGTATCTTCCAGCAGTTTTAATCACTTCCTTGCATTGCTGGAGTTTTAAGAGGTAAAGCTTTTCCCAACATAGAATCACAAAATTGCAGAATTGGAAGGCACCCCAAGAGTCATCTAGTCCAACTCCCTGCAATGCAGGAATCTCAACTAAAGCATCCATGACGGATGGCCACCCAACCTCTACTTCAAAACCTGCAATGAAGGAGAGTCCACAACCTCCCAAGGGCGTCCATTCCACTGTCAAGCAACCCTTGCTGTCAGAAAGTTCTTCCTGATGTTTCGTCAGGATCCTCTTTCTTGTAACTTGAAGCCTTTGCTTTGTGTCCTACCCTCCAGAGGAGCAGAAAACAAGCTTGCTCCATCTTCCATGTGACAGCCCTTGAGATATTTTTTTCCAAGAACTTGCATTTATTTACATGCACAAAAAAGCAACCCAATATTATATTCAGAGCATCTCCTTC
Source organism: Podarcis gaigeae (assembly GCF_964106915.1). NCBI lineage: Eukaryota > Metazoa > Chordata > Lepidosauria > Squamata > Lacertidae > Podarcis > Podarcis gaigeae. Next base: position 14,328,304 of record NC_139678.1, on the reverse strand, counting down.
CCCCCACAGAAAAATAAGGGTGCTGGGCTTTCCACAGGAACATATCCCACCCCCACCCCTCACCCGCAAGGCTTGCTTCTCAAAGCTCCATTGACATTAACCAGCTCATGTCTCCTCTTCGCTCAGCAACATGTTAGGTATCCCTTTAGTTATGGGAAACTCATGCCCAGTTTCTGGGCATTTCAGCACACCTTCCACCACTTCCACCTCCATCAGCACATGATGGACTTTTCGAAGGAAATCCTCATTGCTCTCAAAGTCAGGGATGGGCTCAGGGGACAGATCTGATCGGTGACCCAAACTCTCCGCTGCCTCTACCAAAGCTGCTCGTTCCACTTTGGGTACCATTTACGCTGTGAGCTCCAGGTTGAAATCTATGTTCACCTTCACTTCTGTGTCCTGGATACGAAGGGGGAATCCTCCACCAGGCCTCACTCCTCGCACGTGGGAGGGGAACATGTTGTGCGTCAGGAACTTCATGTTTTCAGGACAGTGGCCACCAAAGCAAGCGAAGGTAACATGTCAGCCCTTGAGATATTTGAACTACCTTAGGTGAGGTGCCAATGACAAACCTAGACACCATCTTAAAAAGCAGAGACATCAACTTGCCAACAAAGGTCCATATAGTTAAAGCTATGGTTTTCCCAGTAGTGATGTATGGAAGTGAGAGCTGGACCATAAAGAAGGCTGAATCGCCAAATTGATGCTTTTGAATTATGGTGTTGGAGGAGACTCTTGAGAGTCCCATGGACTGCAAGAACACCAAACCTATCCATTCTGAAGGAAATCAGCCCTGAGTGCTCACTGGAAGGACAGATCATGAAGCTGAGGCTCCAATACTTTGGCCACCTCATGAGAAGAGAAGACTCCCTGGAAAAGACTCTGATGTTGGGAAAGATGGAGGGCACAAGGAGAAGGGGACGACAGAGGACAAGATGGTTGGACAGTGTTCTCAAAGCTACCAGCATGAGTTTAACCAAACTGCGGGAGGCAGTGGAAGACAGGAGTGCCTGGCGTGCTCTGGTCCAGGGGGTCACGAAGAGTCGGACATGACTAAACGACTAAACAACAACAACAAAGGTGAGGAGCAACACCTCACCAAGTTCTTCCCTCCCCAAGCCCTTTTGATCCCTAAGTCTTCATTCCCCCCAGGGGACCAGAATCAACCACTTTTGAAGACCCTGGTGTGGACAGAACTGAGTTGAAGGACCAATGGACTGACTGTTTTAATGCACCTTCCTAGCTTCCCCTATGGTTTGTTTGTTTGCTGAAAATCCCCCTCACCCTGTAATCTGTAAACAGGAAACTATATTATGTAATATGTGTTTGAGTATCACCACTCAAATGAAACATGTAAAAAAAAAAAGCAGCCAGTCACACCCAAAACCCTGGGCGCACCTGAAAGTCATTATTTGGAACCCATCCAATATGTTACGTGTGCTGCTGACCAAAATGTTATGGTCCCGGTACACCTAGAATAAAAGCCTGGGAAAGGATAAGATAAGATGCTAAACACAAGTTTAGATTTATTTAAAAGTTAAAGTGCCCATGGAATTAAGTGCATTACGGATTTGTAAGAAAACATACCTTGTCCCAGATTTTGGGTCTGTAACTCCCAAGAGCAGAAACTGTGGTGTCTTTATGATGTATGGTTTATTTATATATATATATATATATATATATACAACCTGAGCCTAGATGGAGGGAGTTCAGAGCATTGTCTTTCCAAGAAGGTCTCTGGCTTCTCCTATAGGTGCAGCAGGAATGGCTCTCAGAACAGAGAAATCAGCCATGCTCTCTGTCTCTTTGTTATAGCCTGTCACAGCCAGCCAACATAGTTCTCTTTGCCCCTCTCCTTCTTCCTTCTCACTGCTAACCCTGAGAATTGTCACCCTGGTACTGAATGCCCTGATGGCTCATCTTTTATTAAATTAAGGACCAACCATCATCAGGTGAACCTCATCAGGAAACTGGCCTTTGCTGTTTCCAACCTGAGTCCCCACTGGATCTGGTAGATCATTGCTTGCAGTTCAACTCCCCAAATCTTGATTAATTCTAACTCTTATCAGACCCAAGAATTTAGGGTGCCTTGCACCCCACAAACTCATAAAAGGAAGTGTTTTGTTTTCCATTCCATAGCTTTCTAGTGAGAGACAGTGGCGTAGCATGGGGGTGCAGGGGGGGCCGCACCAGGCGCAACATCTGGGGGTTAGGGTTAGGGGGCGCAAATCCACGGGTTAGGGGGTGCAAATTACTTGCCTTGCCCCGGGTGCTGACAACCCACGCTACGCCACTGGCGAGAGAACAAAAAAGAAACTAAGTTTAAAGTAAGGCACAGAAGGAGATGACCTGTTTCGTAGAAGACATCACCAATGTCTTAAAACAGGCATTGTTTTCAACAGTTTTAAATGCCATTATCCTTTAAAAAGTGCAGTCCTGTCCACAGAAATTGGCTCCGTTCAGCTGAGTGGGGTTTTCTTCCAGGTGAATGCATATCGGACTGCCGCCCACAAGTAGCAATAGATGAATGCACATTTAATCAGTGTTCATGCAGTGCCTTAGACTTTTGGCATTTCACCTATTAGTATGTCTGTCATTCACATTCCAAATGCGGGAAGAAACCAGAGATGCCTCAGTGGGGGAGGGGGGATATGCAGCCTCAATATGCTGTCCATCCTAGGATAGTGATTGTTGATACATTGGTATTCCTCCTCCTCCCCCCCCCCACCGCTGCCGCCCTGACTCATCTATGGGCCAACAAGAGGTAAGTTCTGGTTCTTGGGATCTCCCTTAAAAAGTGTGTTGCAAAAGCTGTATCTTGAGTAAGCCCAAAGAAATGGGTGCCACCCACAGGTATCATAATAGTTTCTGTGTCACTGCCATTAGGTCATGCATTCTGACGTAGAACGGCAGCAGGGAACAGAGCCAGACTCCTGGTGAAGTATAGAATGAGTTGGTGGAGGTTGACCCATTGGACAAATGGAACATTGTCCTCATCAACCTCTGTTTGCTCTCGCTTACCTGCCTTGTTTATCTTGGACAACCAGTCCAAGGGCATCACTTCCTGTCCGCTTCCTCTGCCATGGCTCCCCCATTTAATCACAAGAACTGTACTTTACTTCTCACAATTCCCAGCACCCTTAACAAGCTACAGTTCCCAGGGTTCTTTGGAGGGAGCCATTCAAATGTATGGTGTGGACATGTTGCCGCTCATAAAACTCAGCAGGGAGGAGAAAATTAGAATTAGTTGGCTTTGCCTGTCATTGGCTCTGGCTGCACCTGCTGATGGTCTCCTTGCTTTCCATCCTACAAGCCCCAATGGGCACCAGCCAGCACTGGTGGGACTCACCATGCCTAAAGGGTAGGGAGAAACTGGCTGAAGTTTGTGCTTACTAAGCCTCCTTACTAAGTCTTACTTGATGAGTCTCTACTGGAAGGAAGAATGAAGGAGCCGTGTTGTCTGGCAGGGCAGGGAGAAAATAAGAACTTAATATGAGCCATGCTGGATCAGGCCAAGGCCCATCTGGTCCAAAGGCCAACCAGGTGCCTATGGGAAGCTTGCTAGTGGAACCAAAACACAGGAACACCTTCCCCTTCTGCAGTTTCAGAAAACTGATCTTCAGAAGCATTACTGCCTGTGTTGGTGAGAGAGAATGATCTTCAGCTGATGCTTGTGTTTCACCATAAGAGCCCAGGGGGATATATGGAAAATAGATGAGGTAGGACTGGAGTTATTAAGGGTTTGTTCTGTTTTTCTTAACGTTTTTATTAAGTACTGTTGTTTGTGGTTTTACTCTGTGTTTTTATGCTGCAAACAGCCCTGAGAACTTCGGATGAAGCGCAGTATTATTATTATTATTATATTGTTCATAATGACTCAACATCTGCAGGTCTATTGTGTCCTCCTGGGAGAAACCGTGCAAATATAAAATACTGAAGTGTAACTGGGCAACCGTTTTCCCCTGCCTTACAACATATATTTCCGTAGACCAATGCAGCAACCACAACTCTTTCTTATAACTACTGCCCTACTTTAAACATCCTGGATTAACTGGTGATGGGATGTAATTCTTATGAATACCATCAATTGTGTGCATAGTCCTGGGCATGCAGTGCTGAAAGCATGAACGTAGAACAAAGGGAATGCCTATGTTAGATTTACAGACTGTAAGATCCTTAGCCTGGAAATGTTCAACATGCGCAGTAGTAGGTGATCTGTGTGCCAAAGAGTTATCACGGGGTGTTACATAAACACATTTCCCCCCCCCCCTTGTTCCTCCCCTTTTATGTGAAATAATGGGAGCGAAAAGGCACATCACAACCCTCAAAATAGTTAACAAGTGAAGAACAGAGAGAGCAAATTCTGGAAAACTGAATGCAAAATCTTGAATGCAAACGGTTAATTGGCAAACTCTTGCTGATTTTAAAAGGAGGCAAGATTTCAGGCCTAGGCTGCAAGCCAAAAACACTGTTGCAACTGAAAAGAATTTTCCAAAACAAGCCTAACTGAGTTAGGAATCTAGAAAAAAAGGTACTCATTCAATATAAATCTCAGCAGGTGCATGGAATACAAATAGGCTAATCCCACTTTGGAAGAGATGAATTAATCAGTTAAGCACCACATAAAATAATTGGACTCCATCCAGGGGACTGTGCACTTACGGACAATAAAAGCCAGCCAACCAAACAAGACTATCTTCCACTGCATGGATGTAGAGAAACAAGCATTCTGCACAACGCGTTCTGCAAGGTGGAATTCAGGGCTTGGGAGCCACACAAAATTCTTTAAGGTGCAGCAGGGAACAGAGAAGAACAGTGGGTCTTCATTTTATATCCTTTCAAATGTCACTGTTTTTATTGCTTCCATTTGCCTGCCAACTCTTCAATCCCCCTTCTCCCTTTCTTGGTCTATTCGTTCCTCTGTAGCACTTCTCCATCAAGCCAAATCTGTCTCTTAAGTTGCCTGGCTGCATCCTTTTCCCCCTCCTTACTGCTCCCTGTCTTTTGAAATCTTCACCACATGGCATACATTTTTGACTTCATCTGGGACTAGTTTTCAAGCAAACATTTCAACCAGAGGGGGTTAACCTGTGATCCTCTGGACATTGATGGACTGCAGTTCCTACATCCTCCCTAACTATTGACAATGATGGCTGGACTGGTGGAAGTCCCACAACATCTGAAGACCACAGATGTGTCACTTCTGCACTAGAACACAGCTTCCTGTAATTGTCGGAACCAGACAAATAGAGAAAAATATTTAATCAAAATTGGCACATAGGCCCTCTTTCCATAGATGTGTTTATCCTTGTTTTCTATTTTTGTCTTCTGGGCCCTAAATGAACAACTGCTTAAAGTACCAGCTTGTGTTCAAGAAGGATATGACTGGTTAGCCTAAAAGAATATGTAATTTAGAGAGCACCACTTGACTTTAATTTAGATAAACTCCTTCTGCCGGATTATACAGCTGGGGCGGACTGATTGGAAGCTTGCTAAAGAGATTGCGTACCATTCTGCTTTTCTTTAAATCAATGGCATTGGGAGTTTTAAAGGAAAAAAAACACATTTCCATGTTCTACTGCGCAGAAGACAGTGCTTACATAGGGCTGAAATTTAGTTCAGCAAAAGGAGCTTGGAAGTGGGGAAAGGGCTGGAAATAATTATTTGAAACCGTAGCTTCTGTACAGCTGTGAAATACAAATCCTAGAAGGTATTTGTAAGGGAAAGGGCTGTATAGGGCCCAATATCAGAGGATCTGCTTTGCACGCAAAAAGTCCAGGGCTCAATCCCAGGTAGGGCTAAGAAAGATGGCTTCCTGAAATCCCGGAAAGCCACTGCTTGTCACTGTAGGCCACAGCTGGGGAACTTTAGGCTCGCCATACATTGCTAAACTACAACTCCCATCAGTCACAGTAAGTATGGCAATGTCCGGAGATGCGGGGAGCTGTAGTTCAGCATCAGCTGTAAGGCCAAAAATGCCTCTCCTCTGCTGTACACAGTGCTGAGAAAGAGGGACCAATTACTTCCTATAAGACAGCTTCCTATGAAACCTCTGCAAACTGCTTGAGGCTACTCCATTCCAGGTGTGAACATATATCAACATATGAAGTTATGAGGTTAGCTCATTGGCTTGTCAGCCTAGGATAGCCATCCCTATGTGGCAGCAGTTCTCATAAGCAGAGACCTTTCCTAGCTGTCTTGGCCATGATCCTTTAATAGGAGATGCCAAGGATCGTGCTGGGGCTTCTTACGTGCAGAATGTATGCTTTGGAGCAGGTTAAAAGGCAGGTGTGCTGGTGTACTTCTTCCAAAAATTGATTGCAGAATTTTGGGACAACTTCCTCTTGGGTCTTGCTGATGCTGTTTCTCCAGTAGAGCCCTGGAGCAGGGCTCCTCCTCCATCAAATCTCAGAGAGTGAGAAGGAATGATATTGACACTGTATGAGGTATGCTAATCCTAGTCTGTGAAGAGCTTTAAAGATTAAAACCAACACAAGGTTGTCGATGCTCTTATCTCCCAGCTCTAGGCCTGGACAGGAAATCCGTATGTTTTGAGACATCTTAAAATAGTTATAAGATTACGAGGGGATGAACAACAATGACAAGAGCCACACTCTACAGTTGCCATGCCCTGTTGCAATTGGAAAATGAAACTTATGACATGCTGATTCAGAGGAAGCCCTGGATTGATCAAGCAATTGCTGACTCATCATTCACTCACACCCCAATGGTTAGGGATGGGCACTGCCTCCTTTGTGTCTAACTTTAGCTTATGTTGACCATCTTTGTATCCACTTGATCGTGGCTTCTAGTTCCAAATACTACTAGTCCAGCAGTGAAACAGCAGCTTTTGACAGTTTGGTCGCAGAAATCTAGCTATGGGTGTTATCCGAACACTTGCAATGCTATGCTACAAAGGGCCAGGTCATCTCTTCCTGCAGATTAGATGTTTTTGGGCTGCAAGTTTTCTCATTCCTCCTGACCACTGGCCATTCTGGGTAGGGCAGGTGAGAGCTGGATTCATTTGGAAAGCCACAGGTTCTCCATCCCTGATAATTAAGCAACACTATTCAACCATTTTTCTCAGTAGTGATGTGTGGAAGTGAGAGCTGCACCATAAAGAAGGCTGATCGCCAAATAATTGATGCTTTTGAATTAAGGTGCTTGAGGAGACTCTTGAGAGTCCCATGGACTGCAAGAAGATCAAACCTATCCATTCTGAAGGAAATCAGCCCTGAGTGCTCACTGGAAGGACAGATCCTGAAGCTGAGGCTCCAATACTTTGGCCACCTCATGAGAAGAGAAGACTCCCTGGAAAAGACCCTGATGTTGGGAAAGATTGAGGGCCCAAGGAGAAGGGGACGACAGAGGACGAGATGGTTGGACAGTGTTCTCGAAGCTACCAGCATGAGTGTGACCAAACTGCGGGAGGCAGTGGAAGACAGGAGTGCCTGGCGTGCTCTGGTCCATGGGGTCACGAAGAGTCGGACACGACTAAACGACTGAACAACAACAAAAATTCAACCATTAATACCAGTGACAAAGTGGAACCCCACGTAACCCAGCACACCAGCTGCCTTGTGGCAGTGTGATTATCCCCAAAGCTATGCAGGGGTTAACAGCACACTGAACAGGAGAGGGGCTTCATCAGTGCTCATTAGACAGCCTTTTCACAATCTGTTTACATAATGGCTTTACATCCTTGGGAATGAGGAGTTCTTAACAGCCACACAAAATGCTCCCAGAAGCTTAGGAAAGAAAATTAAGACTACATTATCCACTTGACTTTAGCGGAGAGGGGAACTCAGCAGATTGGAACGCTCCCAGTTAGAACAGTCCAAAGACATTTTAAGAAAATGCTGAAAGATCAGGAGTTTTTTTCTTGTATACTTCACCAGGAAAACCAATAATGTGCATTGGCTCAGCATCTTACACAACCACAGTAGCAGCACTTCAAGTGCTAAATGAAGGGAGGGGGAAGGAACTACCAAAGCAAATAAACAATTTAATTTTCTTCCACGCACTATAATTACGCAATGCTTGAACCTGAGCTTTGTTAAATATATTTCTTTCTCATGAAGGTTTACCTGGTGCCATTAAGTGCCAAACAACTGAAGGTCAAACCTGTTTGCAAAGCCAAACGTGCATAATAACTTTATTACTCGTGGAGACCTTAGGGAATGATTAACAGAATACCAAAGCCATGTTTTCTACCAATCCTCCACTCAGCAACATTTTTCAAGCTGAATATTTTGTTTCCGCGAACAAGGAGCATCTGTTCTGAGACAATACGCTCATGGAACGAGAGCAAACTTTGGGTCTGCTGGGACTCTCAAATGTTGCTAGACTGTTATGTTACCTTAAGCCAGCAACTCCCAAATAGCAGGTAAAGTCTCCCTAGTGGGTGCGGGGATCTTTATGAACTTGTTGGCTATGCTTGGATGTCACAATAAAGGACGGTTTATTATTATGGGAACTCCTAGCTTTCCCGGGCTCCTATACTCCCCCTCCCCTCCTCTGCCGTGGCTATGTAATAATGGAGAATCAGAGAATTGTAGTATTGGAAGGGACCCTGAGAATCATCTAGTAGTCCAACCTCCTGCAGCTGTCCCATACAGGGATCGAACCTGCCGCCTTGGCGCTATCAGCACCATGCTCTAACCAACTGAGCTATCCAGGCATAAACTTAATATTAAATTAAAAGTGGGGAGCTTCAAGCAAGGTGGCTGACTGTGGCCCTGCAGGCCTATGTGGCCTCCAAAATTCTTACCAGGCCACATTATTATTATTGTTGTTATTATTATTATTTCAGTTTATTTCGATTTTGGATTACTGTACAGTGGTACCTTGGGTTACATACGCTTCAGGTTACAGACTCTGCTAACCCAGAAATAGTGTTTCAGGTTAATAAATTTGCTTCAGGATGAGAACAGAAATTGTGCTCCAGCGGCGCGGCAGCAGCAGCAGGCCCCATTAGCTAAAGTGGTGCTTCAGGTTAAGAACAGTTTCAGGTTAAGTACGGACCTCCGGAATGAATTAAGTACTGTATTTTAATATTTTGTTGGAAGCCACCCAGGGTGGCTGGGGAAGCCCGGCCAGATGGGCGGGGTATAAATAAATAAAATTATTATTATCATCATCATCATCATCATCAACCTTTATCAAAAGATCCCAGGGCGGTGTACAATGTTAAAAACACATTACAGAACATCAGTGATAAAAACCTAATAACAAGCATACTGACAGGCTGCCTAATAATAAAATAGTCATCATAATAACAGCCCTCTCCACCACACTTTCCCAGGCCGTAGATTATTTAATAGCCATAGGCCTGGGTAAAGAGGAATGTTTTTGCCTGGCACCTAAAGAAATGTAACGATGGCGCCCGGCGAGCGTCTATGGGGAGACGCAATCGGGGAGCCACTACAGAAAAGGCCCGTTCTCCTGTTGCCACCTTCTGAACTTCTCTGAGATGGAGGGACATAGAGAAGGGCCTCAGATGACAAACGCAGGGTCAGGGTCAATTGCTCTCACTTCCACACCCTGAGGGTCATCTAGTCCAACTCCTTGCAGTGCAGGAACCTTTCACCCAATTTAGGG